>NC_059472.1:25899419-26209419 GCF_018139145.2 Gymnogyps californianus
CCGATCGCGCTTAGCTCATGAAGCCCGGCTGATGTCTCCGTACAGCTTGTGATGATGGGGAGCTGCGCTGCACTGCTGTCCTGTTGCTGCTCCTACAGTCGTTAAATGGATTCTTCTATGATCTAGGTGTCCCACCAACGTCTTAGCCATGCAGAGAGGGTGCAGACAGGACCTTCTAGAAACTGAAGGAGAAACCCTGGCACTGCTAATGACACTCTTAAGTGGGATGGCAGTCCTCTTTTTTTTTTTAGCAGTGGAGGCAGGTGACAATCTGGCGAATTGCATACACTGTAAAGACCAAGACCTCTGTAAGCTTTTCACAAGGGCTGATGTAGAGCAGACAACCCCTAGATGAAGTTTTACTGGAAAGCTGCGGGGCTTGAGGTACCATCAGTGGCGTAGCCCAAGATGGGACTGGCCCAGGTGAGCAGGAGTCATCCTGCACTAGTGGTCTGCCCCATTGAGGCCAGGGTTGCACCCAGTTACGGGTACCTGGTTGTATTTATTAACTCCAAACCTTGGCTCAGGGATAACAACAGCAAGGGCTGTGCTGCCAGCCAAGCCAGTGAAATTAGGAACCCTCGTAGGTGACACTAACAACACCCTGGGACCTGGGGACTTTCACATGCTGCCCTGACAAAACCTTTCTGGATGGTGATGGCTGTCTGCTTTTGAGCAGGCAGTCTGATGCGGTGGCTCTTAGGTGAACCACATGTGGAAAAGTGCCTCTTCTCAGCTTGAAGCAGGTCCTGTGGGCCAGTGGTGGCCCTCAGCATACTCCTCTCCCACTGGGGACAGAAAGCGCTTGATGAGGAGGGAAGACATTGAAAGGCAGTTCTTCCAGAAGAGCACCTTGCTCAGCCATATTGAGCTCCTTCTGCTCCTCCTCTGCATCCTCGTTCTTCTGGCACTGCTGCCAGCGAGGAAGAGGAAGCCAGAAAAATGGCAGCCAAAATTGTGTGGGAGAGTTGTGCCTGGCTGGAAAACTTGCAGCTGTCCAGTACTGACATGCCAAATATGCCCACACTGATTGCCACCTACGTCCAGTTACCAGTCCAGTTACCTCAGGGAGAGCTGGTTTGTTCCTAGTGATTTGGTGGGAACCTGAGCAATGATACCACCCTAAAGGTGAATCACAGGGGTTTGACGGTGTGAACATCTGGGTGGAAATCAGAGACTTCTGGCTACGCTCTGTGACCTGCCCCACCGGGTGCCACAGGAGCCATCCCGCAGCCCAGCAGCTCCACCAGGTACTGTGGGGTCCCAGCTCACTGTATGGGCTGAAGTATCCTCCCTCCCTCCCTTTCTCCAAGCAGAAATGACGACTCAGGAAGTAAAAGCTGTGTGTTCATTTGGAGACTGCTCCTGCACACTAGTTTATATGAAGCAATTACGTTGCGACACCACACTTCAAAGTAAACTCCTTTGTCTAGCCAGCTCTGAAAAAGAAAAGAGCTTCTCCCCACATCTCGGCTGAGATTTGGACCCGCGCTTCTGAGGCACCTACCAACTCTTTTCATTTAGGCCATGGAGCTACCTCCTTGAAAAAGGTACCAAGCCCCACTTTGATTTTCAGTTTCTAGTCTCTACGCAGGGGCTGAATCAAAGTAACTTAAATCGTGGCTTTGATTCACATTCCCAGAGCTGGCTTAAGATGTAGTTTCATGGGCTTCCTGCTATTTGTTATCATCTGCTTGCTGGAGATTCATACCTCCCCGGCAGAGCGAGTGGACCTGGATGTGTGTGTGTGCATCTCTGGGCTTTGATGTTCATAGTTTCCCAAGACAGTATTGAAACGCAAGCACTCGTGATCGGGAATAATGGTGAGAGCTGATGAATTAACATATGCCTTGAAATACTCTCATTCTGTTCTCCAGGATAACACGCTCAGTATTCTGGTTTAGCAGTGTTTACACATACCCCTATCCAGTTGTTTACATCATACTTGGTAATTACCTTCACAGAGCTGTTTGGTTGTTTCTGGGGATGATGTAATCTTTGCTTGTACTGCTTTGCCCACACAGTTTGCTGTATTGAAGGGCTTTGGAATACTTCCTCTGGTGATTTTATTTCACTGGCTCTTTAGAAAAAGCCATAGCTATTTTCTCATCTAGCAGTGCCCAGAACTTTTGTCTCAGGGAAGAATATGGAGACAGCAGACTTCCTGCCATTAAAGAAGCCTCTCATTGTACAACTGGACTTGAGACAGATTAATTCAGTCTACACTTGCTACAAAATGGGCTGGAACTTCAGCTGTGCTGATGCACTACATAGTCTGAAAAAGTGAGGGGACAAAGGTTTAAACAAACCTTTAGGCCCCCCTTCAGCTATCTTATTTCTCAGAGGTTGTGGGAGCTTCTGTTGTAGCCCATGTGTAATGTTGCATCAGTTTAACCGAAGATGCCACGTTAGCCTGGGATGTATAAACTGGTGTGTCTCGAAGCTTGGATGCGTCCCATCACACTCCTCCAGGGTGGGTGTATGGGTGCAAGCAGGGTCTTATAAGGCCCCTTGTGCACAATCTGGGTGGTAGAAGGGGGTCTAGGCAGGGATAGGACAGGTTTGGTTCAAATCTGATGGCTGGCCAGGGGATGGGAGGAAGATGTAAGCATTTAACTATGGTCGTCTCTGCCAGAGAGGTTCTTAGTTGGAGGCACTGTTGTGAAGTGAGTGGGTCACTGGAAAGGGTCTAAGGTGACATTTTTTCCCAGTGACTTGCTAGGTGACCTTCAGCAAATCAACCACCTACTCAATGCTATTGGTGTAATGTATATGCAATGGGTGTAAAACTATCTACCTCCAAAACCACTTCGAGATCCACCAGTAGGACATGATATCTAAGGCCCCTCTTTGCTCCTTTTGCCTGAATCTTGATTTCTTTCTTATCAGCAGATAATAAATCATGGGATTTCTCCTCCAGCTATCTCACAGCCGTGTGGCTTGGGCATGCTGCTGGGGTGTGGGAGAGGAGGGTTTGAACTCCCTGAGGCTGTGGAAGCAGCTGTGCTGACTGACAAAGGCTGACAACCCTCGCTGCTGCGTTCGAGGAGTCCCCGTCCCAGGTGTTTACTCAGCGCTTGTGCTGGTCATCATCATCCCGCAGTGAGCTGGCAGAACCGAACCTCCCCGTGCCCCAGCTCCTCCGGGGCGGAAGCCCAGCGTCCTCCCACAAGTGGCTGATGGAGGCAGGTGTGTGGGAAACTGCCCAGTTT
This sequence comes from Gymnogyps californianus, assembly GCF_018139145.2. Lineage (NCBI taxonomy): Eukaryota > Metazoa > Chordata > Aves > Accipitriformes > Cathartidae > Gymnogyps > Gymnogyps californianus. The sequence continues at coordinate 25,902,632 of NC_059472.1, forward strand.
TTGCACAAAAGCAGCCGAGATGAGCACCCACGGCGAGGGCCACCAGCTCCGCTGGGAGGGACAGACCTCTGGCAGAGGGATGGGAACAGAGAGCTAGGAACCTGTGAAACCACACCTTGAACTGGCTCTGGGAATGCAAATCAAAGCCATGATATAAGTTAAATTGGTGCAGCTTCTGTTTTCAGATGAGCCCTCTAATCTTTGAGTTGCCAAAGGCCTCGAGGGACCATTACGTTAGGTAAAGGTTTCCAAAGGGCAGGTTGCTCCAGCCTCTTCTTGCCCTCGGCAGGTGGGGAGAGACTGCGCGGGGATGGCAGGGATGTCTCTGGCTCCCTTGTATGAGGGGCACCTTCAGATGAACCGTGGAGGCAGCTTTCTGACCCTTTTCTTCCATCAAAATGGCACAGAGAAGCTCCATGGGGACCAAAATCCCACCTGGCCTTTTTTTAACTTTTAGAAGGATTAACACAGATTTATGTTTGAGAAATCAGGCTAATTCCAGTCTAAAGTGCAGGACAATTCCCCCCGGTTCCCAGGAGGGTAACATCATAACCCATTATTAGCTGTGCCAGTTACAGTTATTTCCTTCCCACATTTACTTTCAGGTGTCAGACTAGAATGCGATTGCTTTTCTTCCTGAGAGCACTATTTTTAAAACTGAAGAATTGAATGTTATTAATATAGTAGGTGTTGTACTGTGCAGCCCATTCTATAATGGGGTGTTTATAGCGCTGCTGCTCTTACCCAGTCCATTCGTAATCAGAAATAATAGTACCACTTCACCACTTGCTCTGCTTGAGGATGCTGCAATAAATCCCGATGAGGCATAGCTTGGCTGCAGCTGGCGGGTGATGTAGAAGCTTTGTGCATTTTTACTTCTTTAACGTTTATAGCTCTTTTACATTATATGAATATTGCCAGTCCCGAGGATTCAGCTGTCATGAATCAAGCCTCAAAAAATAATGAGATTTTACAAAATGTGTACATTTGAAGCGTGTTTTATGGGCCTTCAAATGCTTCAGCCTTTGTGTCATGCTGTCAGGCTTCCCTCGTTTTCCTGCCACAAGCTTACTTTAAGAAAGGAAAAAGAAAGCTGACATTCACATATGATCATCTGATTCCAACAGCTGGCCCCTACCAACATCACCTGATATCACAAAACTCGAGATAATGTTGTAAGAGCAGTCAGCACAGTCAAACAGATCCTCGCCTGTGTGACGGGCCAATGTAGCTCAGCTAAACCAATGTCACGTAGAGTTTATACACCCCTGGTTTTCTGTGGGCATAAAAGCTTTCACCTCCAGCTGCTTGCTGCCTTGAACTCCCCGTGTGGAAGGAGGTACGAAGGGTACATTTTTGAGGTGTTAGCAACAGAAGCCACTGGCCAGCACGTCACGGGCTGAGCAGAGCAGAGCACATGCGTATGCCACCCTTGTCTTGTTGGCAAGGAAGGTTCAGCAGCACACACTCCCCAGCCACCAGCTCATTGCTGTTGCCTGCTCCACCGGTGCAAGTGTCTGCGAGGTTGCAGCATGAAGTGGGTAAGGGAATTGATCCAGGTTAAAAATAACCATGCCTCTCCCTCCCTCTCCCCCCTTCTCCTCCCAGTTTTAAAGCATTACGTTAAACCTGGATCGGTTTCCTGCTCCCGCTCGGCAGTTGGCACCGCAGCACTAGCGATGACATGGCTGAAGGGGTAGTGTGGTTGCAGGGCGTTGCGAGTGGGAGGCATCACTCTGAGTATCAAAGGGCTTTCTTAGGACTGATTACAGACAGAAGGGTGCATGTACCTGGGAAATGGAAAGAAATGAGAAAAAATCAGAGAAGGGGTGATGTGTCATCTCTAGTGGAAGTAAGGAAGAAACTAAGAGTCGGGAGTGGTGTTTGTTGGAAAGGCAGGCTTGGCTTTCTTGCAGGGCTCAGGGAGACATGACTATGAAGAGCTTTTTTGTAAATGAGGAAAACTGCACCTAAGAAACACCTGACCCTGGCATCAGTTGTCTTAAAACCCAAACATAGCCCCAAATTTAGTTTGGGACTTCACTGAAATGAATGACAACTGCAAATGGATTTGACTCTGTATTTTGCACATTTCTCAGCACCGGGGTGCAGGACTGCTCAGGCTGAGACTGGTGGCCTTAGGAGCAACTACTCTAAGAGCAGACCTAACAAAAGGGTGCTGACAGGGAAGCAGCATGGGAGGGGGTGGCAGCATCCTCTTCTGTCCTTGCTCTGGTAGCATCCCTGTCTCAGTCCCAGTGGTCACCGATTCCTTTCTGATGCCTCTAGAGCTCCTGAGCCCAACATTTACATGTTTAAAACTTGGGCTATTTTTCACTCTTTTCCTAAACTACCAATGGCAGTTGTCCCTGCTTTACGCTGCTCTTCTAACTCTGCACCCTGTCATCTCCCCATGCTAGCGTTCTCCATTGATATGTTTTTCCATTCCTATTGCACTCACCTTCTTTCTTTCTGTTCCTTCTTTATCCCCATCTCCCTCAGTTTTCTTATCCCCCTACTGATTAGCCCTTTCCTCCCCTCTGTCATTTCTACTCCGGTGAACCTTTCCTGTCTCAAAAACTGGATTTCTAAACAAAACACAACCAAGCAGGAAAGCTAAGGTTAACAATTCTGCTACAAGTGTATTTCCCTGGGTGTGATCTATAAGCATGCGTAAGAAAGAGCTCTCATCATTACCTTGGTATACGTTTGTAAGCAGAGTATTACTTTCCCCCAGGCTCCGTCTCCTTTATCTTTTAAAAGTGTCCCCTAGTGACAGAGACTATATTTCCCTATCAGTATGTACAATTTCTAGCACGTCTGATCACTCCTGCAATATAAATGCCGCGTAATCATCAAAATAACACATAAAGCCCTCATTGCCTGCAATCTTAGGAGTTGTGCACTTCATAAGCATGTCTCTCTAATGATTGCCCACTTACCCAGCACTAAGGAACTCGGAGCATCCTCCAGAGGTGACAAGGTGCTCTTATTCTCATACCACACATGAGCAACAGTGACGTGCCACAGGACACGTAACATGTCCCTATGGACAGAGTGAGGGGACAACAAACGTCTGCTGAACCCTTGTGCTATGCTTTGAACGTTTGGCCTCATTCTCCTTCCCACATGGCGGTGGGAAGCAGGACGTGACTTCAGAGAGGAGTGGAACCAGAGCCTCCGCGGGCCAAATGATTTTATGAGTCCCCTGAACGCAGCCACGGCACTCGGTGGATTGGAAAGGGAAAAATGAGAAGGGAATAATATAAAGTCCACCTCTGTTTGCCGACATCCTTTATTTCTTTTGTAAATAATGCTCTCAGCCAGTGTTTCCCAAAGGGCAATCTGGAAGGAATCACCATCTCCACATGGACTCATGTAAGAAAGGAAGCAGCTGGTCCCTGACATTTATTGCTGTACTTCAGCTTGGAAACTTTGGTTGAAACACTGCACAAAACCATGTTTCTCTGGGTTATTTTCATCCTCCCTCATTTTGTTCAATTAAGTAATTAATACTTCAAGAAAAAAAGGAGTTCATTTCACCCAGGACGGGGAGTGCCAGAGCATAAGCAGAGGTAAGGTTGAGGTGCTGTCGGACGCAGGTTTATTCCTGTTCTTATTTTAGCTGAACCAGTTCACCCTCCCCGGTAAACAGGTGATAAAGCAGTGTGTTTATAGTGAGTATCCTGCACGGCACAGCTGTACTATGGATTAGGTAATGTCACTGACTCACCGCAGAGTTATTGGGCCACCTCGTCCCTTCCCTTGCCAGGGCAACAGTCTTCACCGTGTACACACTGATGGGCTTTGCACGCACTAATTAAGCTTCACAGCTTTTCTGTGAGGTTAGGTGTAATTATAAGCATTTTTCAGGTGTAGGGACTGAGAAACAAATCTTCCTCCCAGAGACTTCAAGTTGTTTCCTCTGATTTTTTCTAGAGGTGCTGAAAGCTCCTTTCAAAGAGCCAAACCCTTGCAGGTTTGAGCAGGAATTATCATTCGGTATCGCCACGCCTAGGGAGTTCCTGGCCAAAACTTCGATACTTACACTGGATATTGGGCACCTAGATCCAAAACAAGCTAAAAAGAAGTGAGGTTTTAGTAATCCTGCCATAAGCATGAGCTACATGCCTAAAGGGCCCGTTGTGTTAATCCCCAGGTGTTGGACCTCCTTCGATGGTTTTGGAGAGTTGTCCTCCATTCTGGTTTAATGCAAGTGGGGTTTTAATGGATGTACTGACCTACCCAGATGGGCAAGTCCATGAAGGCTTTTAGGAAAGCCAGCATGGGACTTTCTCTGCACAACTGCTGAAGCTACACAAGCATGGAGTACATGGCCAAGCATGGGGAAGAGGAGGGCTGGATGCTCGCTTGCAGCAGACATGTCCCAGGCATCCAGTGCTTTTTTCCCAGCCTGTGTTCTCAGCTGAGCTGGATGCACAGGAGCCTGTATCAGCCACAGATTTTTTTTTTCCTTTGCTTCAGATTGAAGGGACTTACTTTCATATTATTTTACATCATCCCTAGTCACAGCAGAGACCAATAGCTGCTCTTGTAGAATATCAATAATCACATAAAGCTGGTGAATAAGCCAGGAAATGGGAAAAACTCTATGGGCTGCTACCCAAATGGCCTTTTAGTACCTGCTCCAAATGCCTTCAGATGGGAGCTTCATAAACACCATCAAAACTCAGGTGAGCTTTTTACTCTAAGCACAATTCCATTGAAATCATGGGAAAAAAACGCTCACTGATTTCACTCTCACCGAGATTTGGGGTTGCAATAGGGGGGCTAATTATTGTTCACTGAAGCCAATGGAAAGAACTGTAATAACTTGAGCGTGTGGTTTGGCTTCTGGTGTCAGTACCACTTCGGACTGGCTAAAGCAGTTGCTGTTTACCCTGCCTCCATCAGCTGATCACTCATGCCTCCCTACAGCCTCCCGAGTTGCACCAGCCCGACCGTTTGTGTAACCATGCAGTAAACCGCCTTAGGAAATAACCCAGCAAAACAATATATGTTCCCCGGTGCAGTTCACCACCTGGCTGCACAAACAGCTGTGCCAGCCCAACAGAAAGGTGGCACGGGGTCCAGGACGAGCGGGGAGAAGCAGCTGCTCAACGCTGCTACCGAGAAGATGTCCCCCTTGGAAGATGCTCCCAGGCCGGTCATACAAAGGCGCTGAGCTACGTCAACAGGCGCTGTGAAGGGGGTCTTTGCTCCGGCCATTTTGCTTGCATTGGCTCTAGCATTTGGAGGCTTCACCGGAGTGACTGAGCTCACTAACCCGGCAGAAAACTAGGCTGACCGAAAAAAAAAGAGGCTAGTTTTCTACCAGGCTGTTACGTATGATCTCAACCTCGGTGATCAGATCCTTGATCCATGTTACTTATACAAGGACTCACGGTCATATCCGTGGCTCTCCCCATGCTTGATGGAGATGATCCACGTTTACAATGGAAATACCAGACAGCAGAAGTCAAGAACGTGGTGACTAATTATATTCCTTCAGCATTACTATATTGGTATTTTGTTTATTGAGCTCTTCTATTCCAGTTCAGGATTCAACACACAGACCCGTTCCCTGGCCTTTTCCAGGACTGCTGCCTTGTGGAGGACTTCTGCTGAGATGGCTTTGTACGTCCTCCACTTATTAATCCAAAGCTTTTATTGAGTTGAACATACCCGTCCTGTGCAACACTCCCAGCAGTTTCACTTTTATATCATTCAAAAGCAGCATAGCCAGGGGTGGGTTTTTTTCCTAGTTTCTCCCTTGAGACTTTGAATGCCAAGTTTCAGCCTGAAAAAATATTTACAGCTGTGTTATATAAACTAATGAAAAACAGTGTTTAAAATGAAAGTGCTGGCACGACTTTATGGAGAACAGCAGTGGAAATAGCCATATGGTAATAAACAGGCTACCTGATACGGTTTATTGTTTAACTCCTTGCTTACTTTTAAAAACTTAGCCTTTCAAATGCCTGAGTCCTCTTAGACACATGCATGTGTTGGGTTAGTCATCCAAACCTGAATCTGGGTCCCCCTGTGAATACGTAGCCTTGGAGTAGCTCAGTGAGAAAGGAGCTTTCTCAAGCAGGGACCGCCTGTATTTCCATATGCTTCACAGCACAGAACACACCGTAAACAAAGCCTCAGTTTCTGAGGTAAACAACAAGCATTTTTTAAATGCTTGTTTTAAAAAAAGGGCAAGAAAATGTCTGGACATTAGCATGTTCTCCTTCTTGCAGCTCTCCGTCAGGAAAACAAAAGAGAGTGACAGATTTTATATTACTGCAGTGTTGCCTTTCTCATGTGTAGCTGTGATAGTTTCCTAGCCTGTGATTGTAATGGCATGATGAGGTATTTATAACATGCTAGGAAAAATGTTTCCTTTTTAAAGCCCATCACAGTAGCATAGTAACAAGCCTTGAAATCTGTCTTTCCTATATCCCAAAATCATTCGATGGAAATGATTTTTATATGCTGACTGTTGGCATGCATATTAAAGCCATTTCTAAGGAAAAGCTGTAAAACATAACATCCGTACGCTGCGCTGTGCACACATGACTGCACAACCAGATTAGGCCACATGGCAGTAAAAATGCCCCTGCCTGGTCGAACAAGAGCTTCTGCAGTTGTTACTGCAACTGAAGCCGCTCTGGTACCGGAGCAAGGGTGGGAACAGCACGAGTGCAGATAAGCCTTTACGGTAAATCAGCTATAACGTGGTTTGGCTCCAGGCCCAAGTAATAACTAACCAGTTTTATGTTAATTATTTGCTATCCTTTTACATATAGCAATAGTTACAAGCCAGTACTAAGCATAAATGACTGCAGTGCGTAGCTGGCTTTCATAAAGTCTCTACTTTTTTGATGTACTGCATCATTTTCTAATTGACAGTTGTGAATGATTCTGGTTTTTCCTTTTGCTCTGGCTTCTTTCTTGCAGCCTCTCATGAAGTAGTATTTTAGAGTGTGTTTGTAAGGATAAACAGAGGTGCTCATACGTTTGAATATTTCATTCCATAGTTCCCGTGCATGTTATATGGTAATTCACCCTTACACACTGACTGCAAAACAGTCGTTCTCTCCCAAGTGCCCCAGTAAATCTGCTCCAGTTAGAATATATTTCCATATTTGGAATGTAACCACCAAGAAGATGGGCAGCAAAACCACAGAGCCCCACTCCATCCTCCTCCATCTGTCCTGACCACAAGTCCCCAGTCCCAAAATCACAATGCACCGCCTCATCGGGGGAGCCAACCCAGCTCTTTGTGGGAGTGATTGAGAAACTTGTCCAGCTTTGAAAAGTCAGCACATTTTTTCCCCCAGGGTTACTTTTTTAAGCTGACATACCAAAGGGGCAGCCTGCAGCAGTGCTGGCAGGGACAGAGACAAATGTCAGAGAAAGGAATACCTGTAATTAGTAGTGCCTTGATGCTTCCCTTAGTGGAGCCATGGTCTGAGACCTGTCTCCATCACAAAATATCACAGTAGGAACCCACTGGCTATGAGGTGCGCTCACTCCCTAGACAATTCCATCAAGGGACTCTCTGCCCCCTTCAAAATCTCAACCTAAGAAGTCCTTTATGGAGACTTACATGCGTAAACATCTCTGAAGTGCTTGTGGAAGTGTTGCTCTAGGTCTTACCAGCTTGGTCTCCACCAGTAAGAATTTTGAGTCTCCGTCGTGACTTGTGTAGTCCTTCAGGGCTGGTGTACACTTGGAAGGCTCGCCAGCATAGTTCTACACTACAGGCATCCCCGTGATCCCTGCAAGTGGGAACACACCCAAAGACATCTTTGGCCAGAAGTACGGTATTGCTGGCATGACTTTTGGGTCACTGTAGCTTTTTGCAGATGAAGGTAAAATGCTACCGAATCCCAAATATACACTCCTCCTAATATTTGATGTACACCTTGCACGAGTATAAATGGCTAACAAGAAACCAAGACAGAAGAGAATTAGGCCCAAGGGAGATAAGCTTTAATAAATCTTCAGCCTCCCCTGGGAGGTAATTTGTGCAGCCGTTAAATAAAGGAAACACTATTGGAACTTCACAAATAACATGGATTAGTAACAGGAGGAACCATTCTCCATTATCTGGGTGGGATACACACCGATGCTTCACCGATATTGCTACAGTGCAGGGAAACTGAAAAAAATCGTATCTTAATTAAAATAAAATGTAAATAATGGAAGGCAAAGGAATCGCTAAGGTTCTTCCAGACTACTCCAGAAAGTGCTGCTCTTGATAACGATGGGTAGAGCTCATCAGGGAAAAATGAAAGGTGGACAAGTCAGAGGACATAAAGATAAAAATTGAATGGAAAATGCTTTGAGTCAGGCTGACAGCTTAATAGAGTTCTGTGCTAACGAATATTAGCGCGTATGTGGGCCCACTTAGGCATTGAAGTGTTTGGGGTGTGGAGGGATGGTTGACAACTTTGCTGCTATTACAACGTACCCAGCTCCCTGCAAGCCTGGGTTCCCCATTAACAGCAGGCACTGCTGTAGTATCAGATCGCCTGCAAAGCAGGAACAGAACAGGACTTTGGAGAAATTATTCTACAAATCAAACCCTAATGTTGGCGAAACAGTGCTGAATGCTCCAAGCTCTCACAGGTTTCAATGACAGAGCCGCTCTCAGGCTCTGAAAATTAGCCCCCCGGCACACAAATGGCAGCAGCTGGCCACCGAGGCACCCCAAATACACTCGGAGAATTGCTGTGTCCTGACCCCACCAACCAAACTCATGGATTTTAACAGCAATGTCCCGAAGTCTTTCAGCAAACTACATCACAAGAAGGAAGAGGACAGAAAATCGAGCACATGTCGGGCTGTGGAAAGGGCACTGCCAAGAGCTAGAAGTTGCATTACCATACAAATGAAATGATGACTTCGTAAAAAAAATAGGAAGAGTGTTTGGAAAGAGCCCAACTCCTGCAGCCCTCATTTTTCTGAATGTGTTTATTTGTTTTATTCTATTTACAGCCTCTAGTTTTCGAGTGTGTCCGATTATGTTTCACCTTGGAGCTTCCCAGACTACAAATGCCGGAGCCAGGCGCTGGCTGCCGCCCAGCTGGCCTCTGCCCTAGTTACTCTCTGTAATGCAGCGAGGGCTGTAGTATCATTCTTTTTCAGGGCTAAACCACACCACCGACTTTTGATCATTAAAGGAAATGAACTTGAAGTTACATTAAAATAAGTAAGTAAGACTTGTGTCCAAGGGCATTAAGATTAAAAAGCAGGCAGCCTCAAAGGCTGGAAGACTGAGCGTGCGGTGCCGCTGATTCAGTAGCATTCTTTGGCAGGAGTATAAACGATGGCAAGAGGTGTGAGGCAGCGAAGAATAAAATCCTGAGTATTCAGCTTTCAAGGAAATTTGCAAAAGCCACTGTCTCAATAGCCAAGATTTACATGCATCTTCCGAGAAAGAATTACTTTTCTATGGGAAAGTAATCGTCCCCTGCACTGCTGAGCTAATGATGTATAAAATAACTCTGACAAGCCCAAGTCCCACGGTGGCACTAGCCAACAGAGAAGAGAAAAGGGAATCCAAACAAACTACTGGTGACCAGAAAACGACTCAAAGCAGATCGCTAGCAATAAATCTTAAGATGACATTGAAGCTTGGCTCATCTTACAAAGAGCAAAGACTAGAGAGAGAATTGCTAAGGGCAGATGGCAGTGCCTTTCCCGGTGATATAAACATAGATGAATGTGTATCGTTTCTGAGCACTGTATATGGCCCTGCCTATCTCAACAGCACAAATAGCTGAAAAGAACATTAACACATTTCTAGGGACTGAGTTTTAATTGTTCTGTGGTTTACAACCATCGGTTGTGTCTAATTCTATTTAACGTGGCTATAGCTTCAAATATTCCACATTATGGAAATTATGAAGTTCAACTGGAAGCGTTTTACCTGCCAAGATCTGAATTTCATGTTAATGGCTATCCTGCAGTAGCTGGTGGCAAAACAAACATACTGCAGCGTAACAGGAGGTTACTTCCTTTACACAGTTATATTTAATCTCTTCTGATGCTTTTCTGAGTTGTAGCTGAGTACAAGGAAATACAGATTCTGCATTCAAATTGTTGCAAGTATGAATAGTAATGGCAACAGGCATAAGAATAATGCATAATTCTTGCATCTGCCTGTCCAAGGAACCCAGGAGTTTTTTATATTTTACATGTAGAGCATCCTTTGTTCAAAAATTTTCCACAAAAGTTGTTGTGTGGAAAAAACAGGAAAATCAGGAAATCTGCCTCATTATAAGCAGTGCTGGAAGAACTGTGAGCCTGATCATACTGAACATATGATCACATGCATAAAATGAACAAGCTAAAAACTACAGTATATATTCTTTCTCTTATAGAATTTGCTTACAATTCCTTTTGGGTTATCTGTAGCAATAGGATCTAAAAAAAATTCAGATAGTAGAGTGACTTGCCAAAAAAGTATGTCCATACCATTACACATGAATAAAACTTTCATTTTTCTATACTATTTATGGGTACATTTGTTTGTAAACCTTTTAAAAACGTTCTTTTCCACTTCTTGAGATTTACTTAGATGATTTCATAGTTCTTCTGTAGAACAAAGCTGACATCTCCAGATGGCAAATATAAACATCAAAAGATGGACTGCCACTCAAAGACACGTGGGAAACATTTGCCAAAGCTAAATACAATCTTAGAAGAATTTCAATAGTAGAGTAAGAGTTCTTCTGAATATGCCATTAATAGTGGCACAATAGATCTAGTTGACATGTTGGAGGTGGTGAGCTGCACTCAAATACTTTGCTACCCACAAAATGGCACTTATTTCGGGATTGTTACATACTCAGGAAATCATACAGTAAATCAAAGTTACGAATTACACAAACTGTGCTATAAAATGCAGCACACATTAAATGACATACAAGAAACATGCACATGTGCATGGCTAGGAAAGCGTGTATGGGACTCAGCCTTTTTGCTGAATAAATATTTGAGAGTTTTACAGTTCTTCAGCATCTCCTTTTATATAATCAGATAACTGCAACTACCAATTCAACTTGAGGACTGACATTGTTACATTACAATGGCTTCTTTGTTGCTCCAAACAGCAATATATATACAACAAATCAGTTCAGAAAGAAAATGCTTTTCATCATACTTGTGTTTGCCTTATTATCAGAATGAGAAACTATGTGCATGAAGTTCTTCATAATTTTTTTACCAGCGGTATTAGTCTTCTTTAGATATGGGCAGGGGTGGGAGGGGATCTGCCAAAATCCGTTACACGTTTTGTCTCGGCTGTAGTAAGAGAAGGCGTTCATCGTGAGCTGAGCAATTCAAACATCTAAAGATGGGAGAAAGAGTTCACTCAAAACAGTGAATAATTAGTTTGAACTTTGCCGCACTCTCCAAGCAGAAGCTGCTTTATAAGTAAAATATTTTATGACGTTTTCTCAGCAGGAGAGGTCCAAAAAGCTCACTTGTCCCTTACATCAGCCTCAACAGAGATAGCTCTTTATGGTAACTGGTCCTTGCCTCAGACACCAGTTCTGCAAGTCATAATGTTGCATCAGAATCACACCTCTTTTGGAGGCTTGTCTGCACACAAACTCTCAGTGAAACACTGAGATTGCCTGTGAAGACCATACCTTCAGGCACTTCGACCCAAGTCTAAATATAGGCACTCTTAAGGGTTTTTTCTTCCCCAACATAAACTATGGTTTACTGTCCGCATGGAAGAAATTGGATTTTTGTTTATTCCTAAATCATGATTAACACAATGGATTTTGAAGGGCTGTAACATGAGCTAATGAGTCTAAATTGAGCCGATCTGCATGGCTCCATTCTGCAAAGGAGATCTGTGGCAGCAGTAAGCCCTAATAACTGTACTGCAATTGTATTAGGGTTCTCTCTGCGATGCTTGTCTACGCTGCAAGACCGAATGATGTACAACCATGGTGTCACATACAAGCCCACAATGCTATGCCGTAATAGCTATGTGTTAATTTGTTCCCCCAGGAGAACATTTTCTGTGGAGAAAACTGAATCCACTACTGTAGCTGCCACATAGAGCATTTTCTTTAATTAATAAGCACAGAGGAATTGCAGGCGCTGATGAGTTCAAGGAATGTGATCTACTGAGATCCCTCCAACTGTAGTTTCATGAGAGACTGGCTCCAGCAACCACGTTGGTTAAAGAAGTTCCTGCCCTATGACCTCCAGCTACTCACTCCTGGTCTTACATCACAGCTCATCACCCCTGCTGTTGTGTGAGAAGTTATGTACCTTGAGCCACAGCCCAACTTATAGTCTAGTCCTATAGAGGATGATTGCACAGGCCCATCTGAGGAGGCTGTGAACTTCAGCACAAGGGTGGGAGCAATCAGCTGGACATGGAGCAGGGCAGGCACTTCTTAAAAGAGCTTCACTGCCAAAGTCAGTGTCTTGGGGAAACTCCACCTGCAGGCTTATGATTCAGTTAAGCCAAACTTACAGCTGAAAGGAGAAATCCCACTACCCCTCCTGCCTGACAGCCATGCTTTCTGCAAGCTCTTTCCCAGGGATGTACATCAAACCGTAAATAATCCAGTGCAGAAAGCTAAACTGATATAAAAATAATTGCTTTTTTGCAGGCTTAGTTTTCTGCTGGCTGAGCCCTCTGATCTGACTGGCTGTGGCTCCAAAGGGCACCAGGGCCAGCACCAGGGATGTGTTAGAAACACAGAGAGGGGTGCAGGTGGGGAACGGCTTTCAAAGGCAACTTGCCATTAGGTTGGCTTCGCCAGGTTAGGCCATTATCAAATGGCATCTCCACGATGAGGTGCCGGCCAGACTACCCACAAGTTACACAAGTCAGCTTACAACACCCCCGCGAAAGCTGGAGTGCCTCAGCACAGGAAATATTCATGTGGTCACTCCCTTCTGCTCGTCATTGTCAAGGGGTTTCTTATAGAGCAATGCAACCGTCTTCCTCTTTTGGTATCTTAGAAGTGCTTTTCTTTTGGGATTTTGGGACTGCACAGTTCTTTCAGAATGATTTTATGAAGGAAGAGCAATTTAGATTCACATTCTCTTCAAGAAATTTCTTCAGTTTAATATCCTACCTACTTCAGTTGCAGAGGCATCAATGAGCACAGCATGGAGAGTTCAGCAGCTGAATGATGGCAGCAGTGATAATAAGAGTGCATATGGGAATCCCAGGAAAACCTTAATCATCATCATTAACATTTTATTTTCTGCAGTGCAATCCTTGCTCCGATGTACCACAATTTGCCGTAGCAGACTATGCAATGCCCAGTGCTGATAAGAATCTGCATAAACATGAAGAGTAGGAAAGCTGTGAGGAAGAAGGTCATCACAAAGCTGGAACTGCCACGGGAGCTTTTCCTCTTGATATTTTTTAATTATTGTTGTTCTGCTGTGTGGGTATGTTTCAGGTCAGGTATGATTTTGAGGTAGAAGGAAGGTAGTCTCAAGCATATAGACAGATCATGTCTAGCTTCCCTGGTTCCTAGCTTTGTTGCTCATTTATAAGTTTGTGTCTTCATAAACCATGGTGCAACTTCTGGTTTTAGCACTGTTTTGCCCAATTTACTATCTTATTCAGTTGAACATTAAATGAAAGTAGTAAAACCCACCAGGCTGCAACAACAACAAATTTTGGCAAACGCGGTGGAGAGTTTTCCTCTTGCAGCCTGACATTCAGAAGAAACACAAACTTAAAGTGGGGACCATTTTAAAATGGATCAGGTAGGTAAATTTGTGAAAAGAGCAATGGAGGGAACTTCTGAAATATATGAACTCATAATGCCGATGGTACATAACTTGAGTGATGACTTCCTAGCTGAAGATGGTGACCTAATGTGTATTTTATAGGAAAGTTATAATGAAAGTTAATAATATTAAGTGCTTTATAAAATGGTTCATTAACTGAAAAGGGATGTTTCTTCCTTGGACAAATTGCCTTAGAAATGTTGGCCTTTGGGGTCCTGTCTTCATTGCTAAAACAGAATTGTGCCAGCAGATCTACTTTATACAGTTTTAAATCAATTTTGCCATCAAGGTTTCTGTTTATAAGCTCTTTGGGCTTAATTTCACTGCAAAGCTAACCTGAGTTATAACTTATTCCAGCTATAACTGGAATCCTTTCTACATAAAAAATATGAAGTCTGGGCCTGCGGTTGCTTTTGATTTGAGGCAGTGAGGTTAACAGCAAGATATAGGCTGATATTAAAGTGTCTATCTTGTCAGCTACTCTGTACTGTGAGCACAGTTTTGCACCATTTGAATGCTGTTGGTCTTCCAATGCCTTCCCATTCCTCCTTCCTTATTGCCAGAGGGCTCCTGCTCACGCCTGGGACAGAATTAATAGCACAGCCAGCTCGTGGTACTGCTAAGAACCATTAAGGTTGGCAGAAATCTCAGTCCATGGTTTTATGGTGTGAAGTTTTTATGGGTAAAACCCACTTTCAGTGTTCCTGTCCCATCATCCTTCCTCAGCCCTGCCCTCTTCTGCCCCGGCATTGCTCATTTCTGCTGATCCAGCATTTTTAGAGTCCTGAAAAAGATATATTTTTAAAGAACAGCTCACTGGCTCCCAGTGTGGCTTAACACAGATCTGCTAGCACAACGGTGAGGGCTCCAACACGGGCACGGCAGCAGGCATGCGGGGTCAGAAACCTTGAAGCAATATTGTTACTAAACATTTTGCATTGTGAAGCTGTGGCTACTGCAGCAGGCACAAGCAAAGGTTTAAAGACATGCTCCTGGGGGCAGACGCTGCAAGTGTCCCTTTATATACTAGCAAGGGGACTGAAACAGCTACCGCAAGAGCACACAGATCACTTGTAAATCCCAACAAAATGCAGTCAGTGCTCAGGGAGTATTGGGGAGGACTAGTTGTAATTTTCCTGACAAAAAAGCACTTGAATCCCCATGACTCACCCCTCTGAAATACAGACACATCTTTAGGCAAAAAGGATGTAACGCGGGAATCAAAATGTCTGGTAGCAATGATTGTTGTGTTGTAGCAGTCACTGCTGGGAAGAGGAAACACAGAGTGAGGCAGGAAAGTTATTGTTATTTGGCTTTAAAGTATTGAAAAAGTTTCTTCATAATTGGCAGGAATTTTGTTTTGCTGCTCTTAATTTAAACGAGGCTATCGAGAGGGAAGAGAGGGGAAGTATTCCAAAATGCTGAATGTCTTCAAAGAGAGGAGAGCATGTTTATCGATAGCAACAGCAAGAGTCCAATAAGAACAATTCAGATCATGCAAAAAGCAGTGGCTCCCGTAGGACTTTACCTGTAAAGCTTCCTCCCACAGGTCTCAACCCAAGCACAACACTCCAGTCCCAAGTGGGAAGGCAATGCTTACACTGGGACGGGTGCAAGAGCTTCTCCCATCCACTTCCCCACTGCCTGCTCTTCCCGCTTCAGGGGCAACTCAGCCTGCTCCTCTGCAGCTACAGAACTGCCACAAATCCAAGTCTTGCTATAAAGGAAAGTTAAAATTTGGCTTAACTGTGAGCTTGTGAGTCTGCTCAAAACCAAGAGAGAAGCATACCAGAGATGGAAAAGCGAATGAATACCCGTTGAGAACTACAAGGGCATTGCCAGGGCACACAGAGATGCAGTTAGAAAAGCAAAAGCTCAGCTCAAATTGAAATTGGCCAGAGATGTCAAAAACTACAAGAAAGGGTTCTTCAGGTACGTAAACAACAAATAGAAACTGAAGGAAAATATTGGCCTGCTGTTAAACAGGAGAGGCGAGTTAGTCACCAACAACACTTAGAAGGTAGAGGTTCTCAACACTTTCTTCACCTCTGTCTTTACCAGCACTGTCGGGCCCCAGGCCTTGGGAACAAAAATCCAGGCTGATGGAAACACAGACACCCCGTCCGTGAAAGGAGAGTTGGTATGTGAACTCTTACAGGAGCTTGACCCCTGCAAATCCATGGGCCCTGACATTATCCACCCAAGGGTGTTAAGAGAGCTAGCTGACATCATTTCAAGGCTGCTCTCCATAATCTTTGAGAAGTTGTGGAGATCGAGGGACGTCCCAGAAGACTGGAAGAAGGCTAATGTCACCCCCATCTACAAGAAGGGCTTAAAGGAGGATCCAGGAAATTATAGGCCCATCAGTCTTACTTCAGTCCCTGGGAAAGTTATGGAACGAATCCTCCTGGGGGCTATCACAAGGCAAACGAAGCACGTGACTGGGAAAAGCCAGCACGGATTCACCAAGGGCAAATTGTGCTTGACAAACCTGATTGCCTTCTACAACAAAGTAACCTGCTCGGTTGATGGGGGGCGAGCGGTGGACATTGTCTACCCGGATTTCTCCACGGCTTTCAGTAAGGTTTCCCACAGCCTCCTCCTGGAGAAACTGGTGCGTTAGGGTCTAGGCAAGTGGTCCGTGTGGTGGGTGGGGAACCGGCTGGCAGGCTGCACCCAGAGGGTGATGGTAAATAGCTCCTTGTCAAACTGGCAACCTGTCACATGTGGGGTCCCCCAGGGATCGATACTGGGCCCAACGCTGTTTAATATCTTCATAAGTGATCTGGATGATGGGATCAAGCGTACCCTGATGCAGTTTGCCGATGATACCAAACTGAGTGGGGAAGTGGACGCTTTGGAAGGGAGAGCCACCCTGCAGGAAGACCTGGATAGGCTGGAAGAGTGGGCTAACAAGAACCTTATGAAGTTCAACAAAGACAAATGTAAGGTCTTGCACCTGGGAAAACATAATCCAGGAGTGCAGCACAGGCTGGGATCTACCCAGCTGGGGAGCAGCTCTGTGGAAAGGGACCTGGGGGTCCTGGTGGACAAGAAGCCCAACATGAGTGAACAGTGTGCTGCTGCTGTGGCAAAGAAAGCCAACAGGATGCTGGGTTGCATCAGCAAGGGCATCACCAGCAGAGGTGATAAAGAAGTCACTATCCTACTTTACTCAGCGCTTATCAGGCCACACCTGGAATACCGTGTTCAGTTTTGGTCCCTGCTAGACAAAAAAGATGTGGACAGGCTGGAGAGGGTCCAGAGAAGGGCTGCAAAGATGGTCAAAGGACTGGGAAGCCTGCCACATGAGGAAAGGCTGAGAGAACTGGGTTTGTTCAGCCTTGAGAAAAGAAGGCTTAGGGGAGACCTTATCACCATGTTCCAGTATTTAAAGGGTGGCTACAAAGAAGATGGAGACTCCCTTTTTACAAGGAGTCACATGGAAAAGACGAGGGATAATGGGTACAAGTTAATCCTGGGGAGATTCCGATTGGACACAAGAGGAAAATTTTTCACAATCAGAATGATCAGCCATTGGAATAATCTCCCCAGGGAAGCGGTGGATTCCCCAACATTGGACACTTTTAAGATTCAGCTGGACAGGGTGCTGGGCCATCTTGTCTAGACTGTGCTTTTGCCAAGAAAGGTTGGACCAGATGATCCTTGAGGTCCCTTCCAATCTGGTATTCTATGATTCTACGATTTAAAATCACAGCCAGTTTACATGGGTGCCCTTGGCTGTGAACTGTGGCGGTTCAGCAGGACCCTGAAGAGAGGAAAAGAATGAGGCAGGAACCTCTCCGTGTCTCTTACTGTAAGCCAGAGATTTTTTTAATCCAAAAGTCTTGAGAGCCCTATATCAGAAGGAGGTAAGTGACATGACCTGTGATACTTACTCTAAATTATGCATGTATAATAGCACCCAAGGATCTCATGAAATCTATTATGTTGGACATTGTATGCTGAAAGGTTTGCAACCTAAAGGGCTGTTTTTCATTATCCACTGAGGGTGAATTTAGCTCTAAACAAAATATACAGGAAAACACAGTTGCTAATGCGATGGAAATTATTACTGTGTAATAATTTATGGGTCTTGTTTGTTGACTTTGCTATTGGGAAATTCACTGTCTAAATATATTGGCTTGATTTAATAAGGGAAAATCAGGCTGACCTAATAGGTGGCTGGAAGATAAAATAAGCAGACAGGGTAAAAAAAAAAGCTTGAAATAAGCCACTTCTTCACAAATGCGTGTGGATTTTTAAATGTTAATGGGGAAAAAAACACGAAAAAAAGGATTGCAAGCAGATCAAAAGGACTATATTAGGTAAAAAGGGGGCTGCTGCAGTGGAATCAGGCTGTCACATGAGTAATTTTTTTAGAGAGAAGGGAAGGTGTTTCAAGAAGCTAGACCTACGTGTCTTGTTCTGAGGGGCTAATAAGACTTCAGAAAAATGGATATGAAGTTTGTTGGTTTTAAAATCTTTTGCTAATCACAGACTCTCACAGAGAAAAATGGCAGAGATCAAACTTCATACGGAGTACCACAAATGGACATCATAGTGCTGTGCAGGACTAGAATAAGAAGGAAACCAGAGGAATTCACGATGCGATGAGTAATGCTACCAAAGAAAAAAAGAAAAAATAGATGAGCTGTGGTCAGGGAGCAGAAAGAAGGAAATGTAACCGTATCTATAACCACAGCAGCTGCCCCAAGATGTTTCTCACCCGAAGGCTGATCGTGCTTCTGTGAGGAGCAAGTCCGGGCCCTAAATTATGCAAACACCACAGTTCAGATTCAAAACAAGACGGGGTTATCACATCTCAGGTGGTGCCTGGTTTTCTTTTTTCTTTTTAAGTAACAGTCATCTTTTTCTAATGGCTTAATGTCAAAAGTATGCTTGAAGGAGGGATTTCAATGAAGAAAGCTGGCAGTTGTGCCCAGGTTCCATTGATTCAGTGGAATTGGCTCCAGTCCTTGTGGGACAAGTGCTCCTTTAATTTTAGACAAGTCTACTTCAAACACAATTAGACAAGAGGCTTCTTTTTTTTTTTCTTTTTTGGCCTACATGCTGAGTGAGACACATTACTTGTAGTCATTATATACTAGTTTATTGATTGTGGCTTTTCAGTATTCACTGTAGATAGGCTTGTTTTAACAGAACTGTCAAGAGACCTGTCTGATTAACAATTACCAATTGAAGGTATAACAGCAAGCACAGGGATTTTGTCAGGACATACAGAAATGTGCAGGGAATTTTAACAAAAAGTGAATGGGATTTTCTTTCGAATCTCTGATATTTTTCAAGAGATGTCGCAAAAGTCTATTTCATGGGATTTTGGGGGTGGTTCAATATTTCATTTTTGTCTCTGCTTCCTATATTTTAATATTTGAAAAGATCAGACAAATGGAAATTATTCACAGGAATTGCATATATGGAAAATCTATAAGAGCCCACACGATGGATTACACTGGCGCATTGCTTATAATGTAATGTTACCATTAAAATGTATTCCGGTTATTAGGAAAGCTGGAAGTGAGTCAATTATTTGAATAAACAAACAGAGACCTGGTTGCCCCGTAGTTTAGTGCATCCCTGAGACGTCTGCAGGCTCCTTTCCCACGCCTGCTGTCTCATTCCTAAACTAGCAGAGGCTGTTGTGCAAGGCAACCTGACAACTCCTAATAAACAGATAGCTTAATGCACTCTTCTCAAGCAATCCCTGCACACCGGGCACCTTTGCACATTTGGGGCAGGCACAGGGAATCGATAGCATCTTGTGTGTATCAGAGGAGGGAGAAGAGGTTTTGCAGCTGAGGGAAAGGGAAGGATCAGCTTATCAGGCCAAAGGAAGCTTCCTGTGGTCCCTCCAAAGGGAACATGTGTCCTGATCGCATGGACGAGCTGCGATACAGCAGTGTGGTCTGTCAGACACTAGAAGAAGGTGAGAAGGTAGAAGAAGATGCCAGCTTTGGCTTTTCCCCTAAAGATCGGTTTTTTGTGTCTAAAAGATGTAAGAAACAGTGATAACTTCAGCAAAAAGAAGTAAGTCAGCCTCACAACTGACGATGTAGTTCCCAGCCTTGCTAGGAAGCAGTATCCCTATATGCAAATTCTTAGGTAATTGGCTGGGGATAAACAGAAACAATACATGAAAGAAACAAATCCCATACATCTGAATTCAGGTTCTTGTGTTGGGACAAAGTATGCATATTTGAATTTCTTAAGAATGAAAGCCTATATTTTCAAAAGCAACTAATGTTTCCCGTTTCCATTAAGGTCTCAGACTGGGCATCCAACCCCACGTAAAACTGTTGGCCAACAGGTTTATATTTACCCTGGGAGTCAGGGTAGGACTCATGACATTTCTGCTTATTAATTCCCCTGTTTTAATGTGTTTGGCTTTTGCAAGTTATGACACAGTAAATATATTTGTGTCACTTAGCAACCTCAGCTGTTTCTAAAGGAATGTCTTTTGTTCTTGGAAGTCTATTATAAATGCAGGTTACAAAGCGATTATTGGGGAAACTAAACTCGTCTTATTTGGATGGTGTTCTGGCCTCTCCCCATTCTGTATTTAAAGTGTGCACAGGAAATTAATTTACTTTGCACAAGCATCCTTCATTGACACTATTGTTATGAAGAGAAGCTCTGCATATTTAATAGATATGACAGAAGTTTCTGTTGAAAATAAAAGACGTGAGAAATGCCTGGAGAAAGAAAGGACTAGAAAGGACCTCCTAGTCACTGGGTTCACCCAGTTCAAACCCCTCTTACTGTTTTGTAAACAACACTATAAATACTTTACCATTGCGATGCAGCACTACGTAGTCTGTGTCACGAACTTATCAACCTGATTTATTTCTATACACAACGCCGAAGTCTGAGATCACAGATCACGCAGCTCTGGCATAAGGATTTGAAATGTAAACACATGCGCAAATTAAATATTATTTCTCATTTCACATCGATTGGGTTACTGGGTTTCCGTAACAGGTTGGAACATGTGCACGATCCTGAACACATAGATGTAGTGGAAGGACTAGGATTACACTGGATTGCGGACTTCAAAGGATTTAAGGGTTTTCTTTCTTTGTCCTTAATAGGTTTAAAGCTCAGAATTCACATCCAGTTGTCCACCTTGTCAGGATCAGTACAAAAGGTAAGATACATAAATTGACCTCTATATTCTGAAAATAAAATGTATCCTTAGGAAACGCTATAAAATTATGTCAAAATTTTATAGATGGCCACATAATACAATTAGTACTTGTCTATGAAATTCAGACTTTGTCCTCTGCTAGGAATATCTGAAATTCAAGTATTATTAAAAATATCTTAAAGAATGTTTTCTAAAAATGTGAACAGATAAAGTGAGAGTGTAGATGAACAATAATAATATAAAGGAACCAAATATTGTTTGCAACTGTAACATCTTGCTAATAGAATGATTTAGACAACAATTTGCAGTGGGAGTTTTCACAATCCCAGAACAGAAACAGACAATACAGACAAATGTATCCGGAAAAAAAGGAATCGCAGCAACGCTGTTTGTCAAACTACTGCTCAGAAAAATGTTGTCGGTGGTCAGAAAAATCTTGTCAACAGTTTTGCAACTCTTCTCATCCTTTTATTTTTAAAAGAACCTGCCCCTCAATGTTTTGGGTTTTGGGGCTTTTTTTAATTGAAATTATTGTGGTAAACTGCTAAAGTAAAAGCACTGCTGCAGAACTCATCACCAGCAGTAGAAGACAAAGTATGATAACCAGGCTGTGATCCTCCTAATCTAAATGAGAATACCTTGCTATAGCTAACTCAGGACTGGGCCAAATGACCTGATGGCAACAAATGAAGAAGACCCAGCTTCTTCAGGGTTGACCTCACAGCCAACCCTGTCAGTTATGCTCACAAACTCTGCATCAGAGCACCTACATGTACGACAGCCACTTTATTGCAAAAACGACTGTTGAAGCTGTTCTCGTTTCTACAGAGAGGCACTAGCAAACAGCCAACCGTTCATAAACTGCTGCAGCGATTTCTGCCGGGAACATCCGATGGTGGCTGCAGACGGTTCAGACCTGCTCCCAGCATGGATTGGGGTTTAATGCCAGAAAGGTCTCTGGGTGCTGACACGCCGAGATCCGCTCCACAGATGTGAGTATGACGTAAATTCATACTGAGCCCTCTTTGGCGTAGTTTTCCCACATAAACAAATCTTTGAGGGGGAACTTCAGATCTGACATAGGGTATACTGTCTTCTCCAGCATTTCAGCTTTTCTCTTGTCTTTCACTCTTACTATGAAGAGAGCAGTTAGAATACCAAAGTAAGGGCTGAGGTTCCCGATTCCTCCAGGAGAACATAATCTGAAACACCCTTCTCCTGATAACTCCTTAAGATACGCAAATCTACAACACTCACTTTGTTGAGGTGGTAAAACTGTTAACCCTGATTAGTAGCATTCAGTGTAAATATTTGCAGTGGGTTTAGTCCTAAAATACTCAGCAGATACTTACTCAGTCGATTGTCAATCAGTCATCACTGAAGTTTTGCATTAAAAAACATCTGAGGACATCAGGATTCTGCTAATGACTGTGCTCTGAGCTCCCTGTCTGTGGCACCGATCTGCTCTATCCTGCAAACTTCTCCTAGCACTGCTGTTGGTTAGGGATGCGATGAAGCGCGATTCACCATTATCATTGCTGGGCTCATGAAAGCCCCAGGTGTAGATGTAAACACAAGCAGCACTGAGTTTTTGCTAGTATAGCTTATTTTGCTTTTGTGGGAGGAGAAGAAAAGGCTGGAATAAGCTGTACTAGTTTATTGCAGTTTTGCTTGCACAGAATACCAGATTACCTACTCAGAAGTGCTCTGAATATAGATCTCCCTTGGAGTTGAAGAAGATCCATCCACTGCATCTGTGTAGGTCTGCCTTTATTTCACTTGAAATAATTAATTAGGGAATAAGGGTAGAAGTGTTTTCTTAGAAATATTTTGGTGTAGGGAAACAAGATCTCACTTTTTCATCATCTGTAGAACCATGCAATCTGAGTTTTAATTGCCAGTTACCAAGAAGGTGCTGAAAATAAGAAAGTATCAGTACATTAAATATATAACTAAATAAATAATAGGCAATTAGGTAGCATGCTTTATGCCCAGCTCATATAAATCCAGCCTGGAGATGTAGTAATGGACTTGGACACCTGGGCTGGAGCGACCAGTACCATGTTCAGGTGACAGTCACGTTCACAAACACGTGCACAGACGCACAGGGTCTCTTTTGTTTTGTACAGCAAGTGAAAGTAGCTCAGGAAAACACAGACAAAGGGACTGAAGGACATGCCCTCTCCTTTGCCAGCCGCTTACTGATTAATCAAGAGCACGGTGCTGATAGCAGTTACACGTGTGAGCAGCTTCCATTTTACTAGCGGTTCCCCAGCAGTGGCAACCGCATGCCCAGTTACATGAACGAGCATGTTCTGGGCTGTGCCCCCAGAATTTTGACATCCAGAAAACGTTATTTAAGGCTCATCATAGGAACTTCAGCACTCGCCTAAAGGATGTGGTGATGGATGCAAGAGAAGGAATGGGACTGGGACAGGAAGAGGCAGGACAGAGCCTTGGTCCAGGTGATGAAGTAAACCGCAGGCAGGCAGAAAACCCGAGAGAACGCCCGCACAGACTTGCTTCATGTCTGCTAATTCTAGTGATGGAAAATAAGACCCCAAAGGCATTTCTATGCCAAGGACTTAAACCCAAAATCAATGCGCTGTTGGATGCGAGGACACAGCAGGCATACCAAGCAGAAGAAACGCGATCGCTGAGTGCGATCGAGTGCGAACCGGAGGCAGCACAGCGGTGTGTTGTCATCTCAGAACCGGGCGCTGTAGTATGAACGCGTTGCGATCGCAAAACTGAATCTTGTGGGAGACTACTATAATGGGAATTGTCACATAAAGATCCGCTCTCGAAGGCACTAGTGCATAATGGTAGCACTCTTTTAGGAACATGCAAGCATCGCTTCCACGTGCACCGCTGAAGGGAAAGCAGAGGCACGTACAGCTGCCGTCTCGCTGGTGCAGCAAGGCGGGCAGTTACAGAGGCACCGCATACACTCGCACACGCAGCCCTTCAGACTATTAACGGTTTCCCGGCGCAGTATCTGTCAGGTCGGCGGGGCTGGCGCAGACACCGTACCGACCGAGGGGGAGGCGGGCCGGGCGCCCGGAGGAAGCCCCTCGGGGGGGCGGCAGGCAGGCGGCCACCCTTCCCTCTGCGCCCGGGCGCCATCCGCCCTCCTCGGTGCCCCTCCGCCTCTCCTCCGGGCACTTCTCCTGAGGCGACAGGATGGCCGCCCAGCGCGGCCCCCACGGACCCCCCCGGCTCCCCCGTCCCGCGGGCCGGCCCCGCGCCTCCCCTCAGCCGGGCCGCCCGCCCCGCCCCCTCACACCCCTCCTGCCAATCATCCTGGCCCCGCCTCCGAGACCCGAGGTGCGGGGTTTGAAAGCGGGCCGGTCCACGCGGCGCGCAGACGGGGGGGGGGGAAAGAGGGAGCGGCGCGGCCGGTGGGCGCGGGGCGGTGTCGCCCGGCCGGCGGTCTCCGGCCGCGGGAGCCGCCCCCGCGCCGGCGGGTGAGTCGCCCCCAGCCGCCGCGCGGGGCGTTGGCGGCGGGAGCGGCCGGCGGTCGGTTGGCGGCGGGGGCTCCCCCCCCCCCGCCCGGCGCAGTGGGAGGCGCCCGGGATCCCGCGTCACCCATTGTTTACAAACCAACCCCAGCGGGCCGAGCTCCAGCTTCAACCGCAGCCGCCGGAGCCGCGTGTGCTCGCGTGCGCGCGGGGCGGCGGGCGGCGGCCCCGGTCCCGCTGCGTCTGCGGCGCGGCGCGGCAGGGCGCCGGCCGAGATGCCGTGCCGCCCGGGCGAGCGCTTCCTGCTGCTGGAGCGCTCGGTCGCCGTGGGGCAGGCGGGCTCCAAGGAGGTGGACGCGCTGGTAGCCAAGCTGGGCGAGGTGCTGCAGCTGAGCGCACAGCGGGCGCCGCCGCCGCCCCGCGCCCCCAAGCACCTGGGGCCGGGCAGCGCCCGCGACCGCGCCGCCCCCTACTCGCCGCGCTGCAGCGGCGGCGGCCTGCTGGCGCCGCGGGGGCCGGCCCCGCCGCAAGCCCACCAGCAGCACGCCGAGCCCCCGCGGCCGGACAGGAGCGGCCACCAGCGGGTGACCAAGCAGCTGTGCGGCCGGGGCTGGCTGCGGAGCGCCGCCCGCCGGAGGAAGCAACCGCCGCCGGGGCCGGGCGACGGGCCGGCGGAGGAGGAGGACCCCCACCGGCTCCTGCAGCAGCTCATCCTCTCCGGCAACCTCATCAAAGAAGCCGTCCGGCGGCTGCAGCTAGCGGCGGCGGCGGCAGCAGCGGCGGCGGCGGCCTCCACGGCCTCCAGCGGCAGCGCCTCGGCGGGGAGCAGCGGCGCGGACGGCGAGGCGGCCGAGGCGGCGGCGGTGCAACCCTTGCAGTAGCCGGCGGGGACGAGAAGCGGCGGCGGCCGGGGCAGAGGAGCGTGGCTGGGGCGGCCGCTAGCGGCGGCGGGGCCCCCCGCCGAGCGGACTGCGGGAGCGCGGTGCTGGCTCCGCCGCGATGTAAGTCTCCCCCCGCGGCGGGGCGGCGGCGGCGGGCCCCCCCCCCTCCCGCTGCCGGGCGGGGCCGGGCCGGGCGCGGCGGGGTCGGTGTCGGTTGGGGTGGGGCGGGTGTGCCCCCCCCCCCGCCCCAAGGTCACCCCCGGCGCGGCCGCTGAGCCCCGCCGCTTTCCAACCGGCGGAGGCCGCGCACGCCGCCCGCCCCGAGCTGTTGTTGTGCCCCCCCCCTCTCCGCCTTCCCCGGGAGCTCCTCCTCCTCCTGCCCCCGCCGGCGTAGCCCGGCCGGGGCCGCGGACCCCCCCGCCGCCGGTCCCCCGGCCGCCGCGGGGCTGCTCCGTCTCCCAGGAGCCATTTGCAATAATTCTGGCTGACCCCGGCGGGAGGTGTTTCCTTTCCCCTCCCGGGCTGGTTTGGGTTTTTTTTGTTTGTTTTTTTTTTAATTATTATTTTAATGTTTATTATTATTTTTTTCCCGTTGTGACTGTATGAAGCAGTTTAAAAAAAAAAAATGTGAATATCAAAGCTGGAAGGCAGCTGGACTTACAATTGTAAAGCCTGATGAGTGAATGGAGCCTGAGACGCATTGTTCACATAGGTAGCCGAAAGAAGTTTTTTCTACCAAAAAGAAAAAAAAACAAAACCCTGAATCCACCCTTCCCCGACAAACTCAATGGCTCGAATACAAGATGCAGCTGTTGATTTTAAATATATGCACTTCGTACCGGAGTGTTTGAAATGTGTTCCTGATTTACAGGACTTACTGTCTTAATTAACCTGTCTGTATTGAATAAACGTGGTCTTGTTTTTATTTTTGGGTCTGTGTCTCATTGTTAAGGGGAAGTGAATTTTGGTTCATGAGAACAAAACTATGTGGATGATGCTCCAGAAGGCACGTTCCCCTTGATCTTCTTTCAGTTGTGAGATCTCCATTTTGCAGGGGGAAAAAAAAAAAAATCCCCACAACAATCCGCATAGTCTGATGCAGTGGGACACCGGTTATTAATGCACGGAGATGCAACTGAGCCCCTTTGTTTGCCAGCAGCGTTCATTCGTAAGCCGTAAGACGCCCCTTCGAGCAGCCGAGAATGTGGCTGTTGGAATTCATAAGTCAAATCATACTGAAACCAAAATTAGGTATCTTGTATTGCGGAAGGAACAGAGCTTGTGTTGGTTACTTGTTTGGGGTTTTTTTCTTTCTCTGGAGTGATGGGGGGGAAGACTCTAGAAAGGAGGGGAGAGAGGTCTAGGCAGCAATTTTTAAAAAAAAACCCCTCTAAACCATAGAATTTGATGCTGGCTATGATTAGGTTCCAATACCTATTCCGAATAGCTTCCATGGTAAAATCCTACGTTAGGTTTTTAGGAGTCAAAGAATGAGCTTCGAGATAGAACTGAAAACATCAGACAGACTGGAGCATAACAATCTCCCAACCCCCACTCAATTTGAGGTAAAAGCTCCTTTGAAGAAGGTAGCAATCCCACATGAAAGAAAATGGAAGATGTTTGCCTTTGTCCAAGAGAGCGATTGAGGAGCTACGTTTACTTGTGTGATTAGTTCTTTCAAGAATACATTAAATCCACAAAATATTTTAGATTTCTTTCTCTGCTACCAGCTCCTGATAGAAACTGATGCTGAAGGTTTTTATGTCTCTCTGAATTCCTCGTGCGCTAGGAACAGTATGTGATGTTATTATTAGCTTTATCTTGATTAATTTGTAAGTAGAATGCAGTTTTTTCATATCAAAGCATGTAAAATGCAAAGGAAGAAGTTCAATGCATTTTAGAACCTCCTTAATTACTAACATGTGAAGTCCTTTTTCTCATCACGCTGCTTTTGTGGCATTTTGCAGAACTTGGATTCGGATCTGCTGTTAGTTCTTATCCTCTAATACAATAATGTAATGTGTAGGTTGTCCTTACGTCAAAGGAATTTTTATTTCAAATTTAGTTGTTTCTTTCTTAATCGAGGGGAAAAAAAGTTCAATTTCAAAAGAAATCTTAGCTTCAAATATAACCACTAGCTAACAACTAAAAAACCTAGCTGTTCTCATATTTGTCCTTTAGATGCTCGGGCAGATAGGTATTTGCTGTGTCGACGCTGAATTTGACCCCTAGGATGAGTGGTTTAATTACTAAAAGAGCTGGAGGAAGCAGGCTAAAAACCGAGCATAGCCGATGGAGCTTTAGTTGTTACACAACTACGGTTAAAAGTCTATGTGTGGCTGTCAGCTGAAATTGTGAAAGCTGGCATAGTTGGCTTGAATTTTTTGCCACTGATAATTATGCATTGATTCTGCATCCCCCTTTCTCCACCTCCTTCCCCCTCCCCAAATCCTAGCCTCTGTATACTAATGAGAACAGCTAACTTTACAAGTGTCCTTTGTAGTCATTGAAAGCCTCGAGACATTCCTTTTAAGGATTTTACTAGAATAACACTTTTCAATAAACTGGCAGTTGAAGTGAGGCTTAGAAAAGATGCTAATAAATTTCACAGTGACTGGCTGGGTTTTAAGCTTCCTAAATTACTTCTAAAATAGCTTTTACTTTCTCCTTTGTGCGAGGCTGGGAGATGCATATATGAAAAGGGTTATAGTGAGCTAAGTGTTATGTAGAGTGTGTGATGATTTGGTAAAAGGATTTTTGGCACTTGTTTCAGATAACTTGCATAACTCACCGATGCGTCTTCATCACTCGTAACGTGAACATCCTAAGCTCATGCCAGCAAGCTTCCTTATAAGTCACATCTTCCTTATAAGTCTTTAAAATTTTCTTCTTCAAAATAGAGCACGTGTCACTTCTTCATAAGGGAACGGACCGAATGTGGCTTATTTTGGTTTTGGAAGCCAAGTTTTACAAGATGTGGGACCAATTGAAATATTGCCAGAAGGTTCTCTTTTTCAAATTCTCTCTTTCAAATATTGCCTTGTACTACGCTATGCGGGCATACAAACAGAGAAGAACTTTGATGTAAAAGTCACTGTCTACTTTGTTTCCCAAACAGGATAAAAAATGTTGAACAGTGAAGTAAACATTTTTGTAAGCTTTAAATATCTGTGTTTTAGGGATAGGGTTTCTTTAATACATTTAGCCTGTGCTGGTCCTCAGATAACAGTTGTTGGTTTCTAGAGAAGCAAAAAGCAAATTCGGGTACGTGCGACATTTGGCCTTCACAGTATGCTTAGACTGTCTTCATTTGTAAGTGAAAATACAGTTTACTTCAGCTTTAAATTTGAAATAAAATTATATTTTCATAATAGGCATTTAGCTAGGTTTTATCTTTTTTTTTCCATCTTGTGAGGAAAAAAATTGTTCAAAACACAAGAGTTTGCAGCGGATCACATGAGCTGTAGGATCAAAAATAAGCCATTTAGATATTTGTAACAAGTGATATTGCAATGCATTGGGGAAGAAGTTTCATTGTATTTACAGGGGGCTATATTTTGGGGGTAAACTTGATTTTAAATCATTTTGTAAACAAATGTACAAAAGACTCACAATCTCATCTTTCAATGTGCCTCTGTGTGGTGTTGCATTAGCATGGCACAACGCTGCCACAGCTTTTTCACTCATAGTCTATGTTGCAGCTTAACTCCTCCTGACTTTTCTCTATATGACTGAACAAGTGTTTTCCTGACCCCTTGCCCAAAACTCAGCTTCGCACCCTTGTTATATCTTGTTCTTTCTACTCTCACGTTCCCTGAGCTCTTGAAAGTAAGTCAGTTTAGCCAGAAGTCTGGCAGGTAGAATGATTTTTGTCTGCTATTCCCCTTGTGTCTCCTGTCTCACTTTTAGCTTACTATTATGTATTGCACCAGCACTTAGAGACTCCTGTAAAAATTACGTTGGTATAGTACTTGGCGTAATAAACGTGGTAGGAAAGTAGAGACTCTGCCCTCAGTCCTTAAAATCAGGTTTTAAAGAAGGTTTTAAAGAAAATAGCAAGTGCATCTCATGGAAGGCATAAGGGAGAAGAAGGATGTAGGCTGGTTAATGCACAACTGAAGTTCTGGCCAGCCAGGGCCAGTCCCAGTGTCGGCGGCATCTCCATCTCCAGAGCATCCCTCATTCCTTCCTAGTCCCTGACTCCACGATTTTCCTCTCCTCACCCTGCATTCCCCCCTTACCCAGGCCATTATTTTCAGCTTGTGGTTGTAATGTTTTACTTTTACATGTCTTTTGTCCATGTCATATTGCTCTTCCCAAATACTAAGTAGCTTTGTTCTCAGTTGCTTTTTGGTAGGTATTTTTGACTTGCTTGTTCATTTGGCTTCAAATACTGTAGCTCAGTCACTTCTTGGTAGCCAAGATCTGTTTTACTTCTTACAAACCTTGCAGTGTATGAGTTGGAGGGCAAGTTACAACTCTTTCATCTTCAGTTTGTACAACATAGGGCAGAAATCAGAGGTGAAATCCTAGCTGCAATGAAATGAACAAATGAAGTTAACAGAAAAATACTTCTCAACTTCTATGGGAATTTCCTCCTGTGGTTTTTTTTAGAAGTCGCTGGAAAACACCACTTAAGGTGCTACAGTAACTACATAAATGCCTTTGCAGCAACACAAAAATGACATCGGCAAACTCATTTCCTGAGTCAATGAGGTTGGTTCGCTTTTTCTCTTCCAAAAACGATGCTTTAGCTGTGTGACTAACTTTGACCACCTTTGTCAAAGCTGCAGAACTGCCATTCTGCAATTTCCATGGCAAAAGGCAGCCGCTAGAGAAGAAGGAATTGGTGCCCTTAGGGAGAGGAAGGCTACAGTGTGCCCAAGCCGCACTAGTAGACACTGTAGACTCCACAACAGAGGAAGCTACAGGAAATTAGGCACCGTAAATTCAGAGGCGCGCAGCATTAGCTGTTCCTTATGCAATATCCTGTATCTAAATTGTATTATTTTTGCTTCCCATGACCTAATCTCTTGGTGTCTGGTAGAGTAATACAGCCAGCTAAGGGTGCTCTTCATTGCTGTAGGCAATAGGACATCAGCAATTAAAAGAAATCGTAAGAACACCTTGTCTCTCTGTCCCCCTGGTAATCACTGACTTGGCAGG
The DNA here is from genome assembly GCF_018139145.2 of Gymnogyps californianus. Classification (NCBI taxonomy): domain Eukaryota; kingdom Metazoa; phylum Chordata; class Aves; order Accipitriformes; family Cathartidae; genus Gymnogyps; species Gymnogyps californianus. The sequence goes on from NC_059472.1 coordinate 25,933,084, forward strand.
ACTTTCATGAAGAGGTGCTAAAGAAAGGCTGTAAGCTCCTGAGCTATATGAAGAAGTTTAATACGTTCAATTCCAACCCCGAGTACAGGTTTTATAGCAGCAACAATTGTAAAGCTAGGAAAAAAAAAATCCTGCTGGAGCTTTTACACTTGGAAGCCAAGTGGTAAGTTAGAGAATAAATAGACCTGCTTTCATTTTCCTCCCATGTAGGTACTGTCAGTCCTCATCTGAGGAATTTTGCCACTCCCTGGCACGCTATGGGGCTTGCGCCATCAGCTGCCCCTTAGAAGGTGGTCTCCAATTGATTTTACAGTCCAGAGAGGTTATAGTCTTCCAGCTCAATAGGATCACTTTTAGGAGCAGCACTGAATTAAAGAAATACATTTTTCATTTGGTGGTATGTGATGAAACAGCACCAGGATGAAAATGTTTTAATTAGAGGAAATGGATCCTGGCTGGCTTAATACTAAATATTTGCTGCTCTAAGCATTTTACCACAAGAGGTCGGGGCTTATTCTGCCTGTATCACAACAATTGTCCTAGTTTCAAGGCTTAAATCTACAGAAGCGTAGGCTCTAAGTTAAGGTGCAAAGTCGGGTTATTAGTGTTCTTAAATCCACGTTGCGATGCCTTTTCATTTTTACAGGACTGGTAGTTTTCCACAGGAAACCAAGCGGTGCTGAAGCAGGTGACTGAATGCGTGTATGTACATCCCCAGCTTCTCCTGAAAGATGGAAAACGGGGATATCTAATCCTCTCCTGTTGTTAGCAGGCAGCATTGGCGGTTGCTATTCTGGCAATACCTAGCTGTCAGTCAGTGCACAGGTATGCCCCACCCATGTGATATCTCATCTGTACATCATTTTGGAAGGTAAAAAAGCAGATATTTATGTTTTTCATCTTGCTGCTCTTCTGTTCTGTTAGCTTCCAGCAGGCTGCTTTGACAGCTGCTTTCCTCTAAGGCCTCCAATGCAAACTTCCTCGGCCGCTTTCAGCTCTGTCCTGAACAGTGGCTGGATCCTGGGTCACAGGACACGGAAATCTTCTTCCCATAAAAAGGGAGTATGTCAGCCTGGAGTGTGACAGACTGGTAGCAGAATGGAAGTAAGAGATAGAAATTCCCACCTCTGCATCTGTATATATCTGTTCTTCTCCTCTTTTTTTTTTTTCCCTTTTAAGAGAGGCTATAGATGTCAAGCGCCTCTGAAAGTCAAATTGCCCACCTCAGTAGGGATTTGGAAGTGATCCACAGCCTCATTTTTCACTTTTCCCATTATTTTGCTGGAGACCCTTTCACAGCACATTTAGTTTGTGTTGATCCTGTTCTCCAGCCTGCGGTCAGACAGAGATGCTCCGGGGCTAAAGAGCAAAGATGCATAGCATGGGTGCTGTGTATGTGCACACACAAGCATGGGGTCAAATGTGAATTGCTGAAACACTACTTGCACACAGCGTCAAACGCACAGATGTTTTATTGACACTAAGAATAAAAGATAGTCCTACACAAAGGACATATGCTATTAATTAGCTTTAAAATTGAATTTTTAGGAAAAATTTTAGTATATGGCAAAAATTATGGAAGAATACCATAGTGCTTTTTGTCTTGTTGTCAAAGTTAAGGCAAATATATTTTTCATGCAATACAGCATATGTCCTGTGGGTGCATTGCCTTGATAGCTGCTCCTGAAGAGGTCTTATCTTAGTGAAAGCAGATCAGGCCCTATCAGAACTACCGAATTATTGTAAGAAATAGAATTTCAAATGGGTTTTGGTTCACCTGCTTCTTCCTAAACAAAATTAAAATCCTTATTGTCAGGCATATTTCAATGCTGAATAACTCTTTCAAGGATGTCTTCATGCAGGAGTGACTTGAAGTTTGCAGCCAGCACGATACAGATCTGCCTTATGGTTGCAATGGCTTTAACTTAGGTGTTATTAAAAGTCTCAATTCTTTTGGCTTCAGTATTTTTAAATGTGGTTGCAATGTTTTTTCTCATTCGCAAGAGTGGAGATTTTTCTCATATTTTCTAGAGTCAGAAAAGTTTTCCTTCAGGGTGAGGAGGGAAAAAAAAATTCAGCTCAAAATCTAATTGTGAAAAACATTTAATGGTTTCAGATTGTATCTGCTTGGGGAAATGTTATTACAAACCGATCTTCACCTTTATGTACAACAAGCATAGACACCTAGAAGTTGAAATTGTGTTATCCAGGAGGCACTATGTTTAAGTCCATAAACTTTAGAAAGTTTTAAATTGGAGAGGGGAAGTTAACTTGAATGTTAAAACTAAATACAAAGAACAAAGATTTTCAGTGAGCGATTTCAACTTCGCAAGTAGTCCAATCCAATTTATTTGAACTCCTGTGACTCAGCAGAGGAGATTAATGGATTGACACCAAAGGTGATCTTTCGTAAGTGACAGTCCCACATAATTAAATGTTTAAAACTCTAGGGATTGTCATACTGGGTAAGACCTGAGCTCTAGATAGCTCAATATCTTGGATGCTGGTCAGCTGATTCATACCAGCTGCTGCATGGTGGAAGAGCCCCAGCAGTTCTCGTCCTGATGTCTGGCAGTTTGGCTCCCTCTTGGTTACATAGCTTACTATCCCTTCCATACTGTTGGTTTAGTCATGGTTACAGTTGATTTTCTTGATAGCTGTGCATGATGGTATGGGTGGTCCAGTGCTTTCAGAGCCAGGGGACCTGACCTGCTGTGGTCAGTTGGCCCGTGTATGCTTGGATGCAAAGCTGGCTTCTGCAGAGGGCGGTGGGAGGGTGGTCGGGGTGGTCAGGGGAGCAATGTTCCCTCTGTGAGAAGCAGAAGGCCCAGCCAGCCCATCAGGTGTGTCTGGCGGCTGCCTTGGCTTCTGGGTGTAATGCTGAGGGCTGACGATGAAACAGCAGGAATGGATGTTGCCTGCAGAAGCTGCCTCCGGAGAGGGATGTGGGACTGGAAGTCAGGCTCCGTAAGAAGAGACTCCTCAGGAAATGTTGGAGCTGACCAGGAAGAGAAACAGAAGATGAGCAAGAGAAAACACTCCCCAAAGAAGTGAGATTTGAACCAACACAAGGACATGAAGAGCTCTGGCGGAAAAGTGGTTTCAGATGTTCTAGACCAAAGGACCTACACTAAAACCCAGAAGTGTCCATAAGCCTCAGTTCTGCTTACTAACTGCTAGAGAGGGTGATTACTAAAGCTTTGAGAGCAGATTATGGAGCTTCATCGTGACAGGGAAGACTGTCAGAGACCCATTTGGAGAACTATAGGTAGAAACAAGCCTCCTGATGAGGAAAAACAGTAGCATGGCAGAGAAAACTAAGAGAGGCTCAAGCAGCTTCCCCTGACTGTCTACAAAAGGGTGCTGGCATGTGGACACTGACCATGGGCAGCACTGACCCAGCTCTTCCGTCTGTTCTGGTGCACTCTTGGCTTCGGCACCTGCCTGGGTCTCCCTGGGATTTTGCCCTGTTCCTGTCACCGATTGCCTCCAGGGCTGTGGGTCTGCACTGGCAGGACAGAGATAATTTGGGGGCTTGACCATATTTATTTCTGCATCAGTACTCCTCAACACCCTAGCACTTGAGATCTGAATCTTTTGTCTAATGCTGCACATGGAAGCCTCAGCCTCCTCCATCTGCCCTAGAGAGAAGGGGAAATACAGCGCTGCCCAAGTCTTATTTCCACAGTTGTGGCTATGAAACAGAACCTGCCTGGTTATTGACTCCTTGGTTATTGCAAAGCTCGTGATTTTGAAAGCAGTGAAGTTGTAGCAGTTACGCCTTCCTCTTCGAGTTGCCTTTTCTTTTTAAGACAGTTGCTGCTGTGCTTTAACCCATATCACAGTGAGCAAAATTAAGTACAAATGGTATCTATTATTGTCTTGCTGTTGTTCTGACTGTACATTCAGCAAAGATGAGAAAACTTTTGTCAATACCAAAGACCTCAGCACTTAATGTTGTCAGCATGGGCTACCTTTGCAGTACGCGTGTGGTACTGAGAGTCTCACAGCTGAGATTCGTGGCCATGGGTGATCCTGGCATCAACAGCTTCCCTTGAATAACTGCTGTTACTCAGTTGTTGACACTCTCACTGTGTTTGATGATGTTTCTGAGGCACAGAGAAGCTGATTAAATAATTTACCACATCCTTATGTCCTGGATACAAGGACAGACCTCTTCCCCATGAGGACAGTCAGGCATTGGAACAGGTTGCCCAGAGGTTGCAGACTCCATCCTTGGCAGTTTTTAAGATCAGGCTGGATAAAACGCTGAGTAAGATGGTCTGACCTCAGAGCTGTCCCTGCTTTGGATGGGCGGTTGGACTAGGGACCTCTTGAGATCCTTCTGACCTGAATTATCCTACAATCCTACAAAGCTGGCACATCCACTTGCAACAAAATATTCCGTTCTAATGTGGAACATGGAATTCACCCAGTGTTTACCTAAATCTCATCTAGGAATAAGGAATCCAGGCTATGTGAATGTAGCCGCTTAGCAAGCATGTAATTTCAAGACTTTTTCCTGCTGTAGTTTCATTTAACCTGATTGACCTTGAGTACTACTCTCATTTAGGGTCCTATGGTTGACAAGACAAGACCATTCTCCTCAGTTTCTTCTAGTTCTAGATTCTGCCCTTTCTCACTGAGATCTGTGAGGGCTCAAAAGCAATAACAGCCTTTCCCCAGGCACCAATTGCTTATCTACAACGAGGAGGACATCCACTGCTCAGCTGATACTGCTCAGGCAGACACATGCACCTTTTCCTCCAGCACTGGAAAAGGCAGACAGAAAGGACCAGATGTCATCCTCGTGGTTCAGGCATTCTTACTTTCCCCCCACGGCTCACATCTGGGTCATCTGTTGTTACCTTTGGACTCAAGAGGGAACAAACAAGTGCAATGTTAATGTGTGCCCAAGGGTAAGGGTTATTCCTAAGAGAGCAAGAAAAAAGCCCTTTCCCAGATTTGAAGGACCCCATCCCTTGTGCTGTTAGGGTTGTGTTCATAACGGCAGCTCTTGTCTCAGTAAACCTAGTGCCTTGGGACTCGACAAGAGCTGACAACACCCTCCGTATCAGGAAGCAGTTTGCTGTGAACCAGTGACTTCTCAGAAAGTGTTCTAGTCCAGTGCCCATCTTGGGGGTTTCAGATCACTGTGCCTGGACAACAAAAGCCCTCTAATTTTGATTGTTCAAACTGAAAATTGAATGTGAGATCAAGTTCCTGTTTGCTACAGAATTAAATTCACATCCTTTGCTTCAGATAAGCCACAAGCCTGAAACTGCCTCTCAGACATGTCTGTGTGCTCCGTACACCTCTGGTCTCCAGTTTATACCATCCTATTCTTCTTTTAGCAAGGGCATTAGGAAATTCAAATGAGAGCCCACATGTATGATCTTAACAGGGCAGGGCCAGCCCAGTCAGTTCAGCTATCCAGATCTCCTGAAGCTCTCAGTTTAATCTTCAGTAGCGTGGCCAAGTTGTTCAGACAGTCTCTCTGAACAAGAGCATCTCTAAACCTCACCTGGAATATCGGTTGGCTGGCTTCCACAGGGACAGCTTCTTTGAAGTCAAACAAAACTCCCCCAAGCCCCAAATTATATAAGATCAATTATTAAAAAAAAAAAGGGGGGGAGAGTTTTCTACAGTGGCAGAACACTATGGTGTTTCTTAGCAGAGTCAAACATTTGTAAGAGAGACATGTACGCTCCAAGAGCAGAGCGTATATGGCCAACACATCTCAAAGAGCCAACTCTGAGGAACTAAATGTTCTTTCCTAATTAAATATCAAAAATGGGAAATGATGGATGGTTTAATCAGGCCCCTTTACATAATTTACTCCGGGATAGAAGATCATTCACAGGTTTTTTTTTCAAATGTGTCTTGGCACAAGGGCTTTTCTTGATCCTTAATTCTTCTTCTCTCTCTTATATGAAATGCCATTATTTTCCCCCCCATTGCTCTCTGTGGGAGGCGTGACCGGCACTGCACGTGGCACTGCAGGCAGGGAGCACTACTGCCTGCTATGAACCACTGCAGTCCTCTCTGTTGTCTCCATCCTTGCCTTTCAGAAACTTGAAGAGCTTGTTTGGTTTTTGAACAAAACTGCTGAACTGTCTCCTGTAAAGCCCTGTTATCCTACCCGGCTGTAATGTACTGCTTTTGATTTTTCCTTGGCTGGTTTGCTAGCAAACTCTGTTTGCATGTATATGTACTGCACTGGCATGCCAAGAGGCGAGCAGAGATATGTCTTGTGTGTTTGGCAAAAACAAACCAATCCTTTTATCACCAAATGAGATGTCATTATAGCCACCCCCTGGCCTCTCCCTCAGCAAAATTAGGCTATATAAAAAAGGCAGGTCTCCAGCCTGTCCTATTAGAGTTAATGAGAAAAACCCAGTCAAAGTCAGCGGTGTAGGGGCCTTAACCTTTCTTAAATTGGCGGCACAATTTGCATTGCTGACGGTGTGGTTGAGTCAGCACGGATGGGATGAGTTGGTCGGTGGTTAGCAAGCACTCCACGACTTGGCACCAGTACCAGCTGCCCGTTATGTCATTGCTGGGGATGTATTAACACCTTGCCTAATCTGTGTGCTTTCTTGGGGGGGGTTATCCTTGCACCTCCCTCAAGTGTGAAAAAGAGGGAGAGCGCTGACAAACTCAATCTTTGAGTGCAGAGATTCAGGATCTGTGCCAGCAGCTTGTGTCAGCTTTGAGCCTCCGTTTTCCCGTGTCGTGGGGCTGTCACAGTGCAGACGGGCGCTTCCCATCAGATACTCACAGACACCGAAAATAGACACTCCATTACTGTAGCACATTAGCTGATGGTAATGATAGGGCTCTGCTTACTAGTTCAGTTACATACTGGCAATCTGGCCACTTTGCATGCTTTATTTATCAGGTATTAATTGCAACTTCCACTTATCTCCCCTAGCCTAAATCGCTGCATTGTCTGTTGCAGCAATCAGACATTTACTTATTTTTGCTTTTGTTATTAGCATCAGAAAACTCAATTACAGGCGAGCAGGCATGCATACACAAACACACAGTAGTAGGTTTGTGCTGATGTTTTTAAAGATACACATCTGCTGATACTAAAAATAGGTCCTTGTCAGCAGCTTGGTAATTTTAGGCTCAATGAGAATTCATCCCCATGGTAACTGTACAGTTGTTGAATCATTTATTATTTGAGCTTCAAAATCACAACAGTGCTGGCAATTTTCATCCTCTGAACACTTTTAAGGACCTTCTGCAGTGTTGCAGTACTCCTTGCTCCACACCATCAATATTTATCAAGCAAACAGCGCTAGCCCTTGAACTGACTACCTGCTTCTCCTCGGCCGTATCGGGATTGGGGTACTCGGTAGCAGGATGGCAATTTAAATAGGTTTCGCTTTTGTGATAACAGCAGTCCCGCTGGCGTGGCTGTTTGGCTGGGGATGGTACACACCGAGCCCTGCAAACTCCCGATTGGCAAAATGAAACTTTAAAGTGCGGACCTAAGCCCCGGTCTTTGTCTTGAGAGCGAGAAAACAAGGTATATCTCAGGTCTCTCTGGTGCAAGAGGTTTTGCAGATAAGGGGCTGGTAGTTTTTAACTGCATAGATAGATGCAGTTGACTCCAAGCCGGCGGGGGGGACACACTGCCTGGCTTCACGGAGATAAAAGCTGTTTGTACTTTCCCTCGCTTACAGATAATGCTCATTAGCCATCTTGTACTAAAACCAAGAGAAGTCAGACAACTTGGCTAGCAAAGCATAAGGTGAAACTCAGGTCCCCTGAGCCCAGGGGTTGCTCAGACTCCGCTCTCATGGAGCCTTCAGAGAGTGGGACCGGGGGAAGCTCTGCAGGACAGGGCAGGGGGGCTGTGACCACCGTCAGGCTTGAAACAACAGAAATAACTCAGCAGCAGAAACGCTTCCATAGCACACAAATTGCATTGAAATGGGGTGCCTGAGACTGATTTCGGGATGGATTAAATCACAGACATCAACTCCCTCACCAGCTGCCCACATGATTTTTGTTGCGCCATTGCTGGCCATTAGATTTACTAGAGTGCGCAATACGGAGGGCTGTTATGTTTTAGGTAGAAGAGGTTCAGTCCCTTTTAGTCTGCAAACTGGGATCTGAAAGACTGACCCAGAAACACAGACGCTATTCCCAGGTGCCAGCAGTTGTAAAGTGATATGCTTAACAGAGCTAATTCCTCCTAGGTTAAACATTATAGCTATTATATACTGTCATGACTGATGCCATATTTTTAGCTCAAATGCATTTTCATTGTGTGAGCTTTTAAGAAGCTCTTGGACAAGGTAATCTGCAAGGCGCTTTTAAATTGCCTTTCGTCTTATTAGTTCAGTTGAGTTGAACACAGCAAAATAAGGATGTGCAAGTGCCTCATACAGCCGCCGTGCAGCTGCCTTCCACCTTAAGCAGCTTTCTGCAAATCCGTTAGTACCCAAAGCGTGTTGTGCATCACCCGTACGGGATTTGTCAGGTGATCCTGGTGTGCACTGTGGGGAGAGCCAGTGTCTGCTGTCAGTCCAAGTCACCTACATGCAAAGGGACAATACAGTGCTTTCCCCAAGGGCAGGAGCAGGAGGAAGTGGCCCGTCCGTGAACCAGCCCCCAGCACTGAAGTTCTGTCCTGGACAAGCGGCAGCTCTTCTTTATTCAAGCATCTGGTTGCTCAGTCTGTTCATTTCATTAAACCAGAAATTTCCTTCCCTCCAGTTGGTTCAGCTGCTATACATTTATCCCTGAGCACATACAGAGACAGATTTGGAAGACGCTGCCTTTTTTTATTTCCACCTACCAGCCTCCATCTTCCTGGGCTGGAAAGCGTGCTCTGTGGCCGTGGCCTCAGACCTGGCGGAGGCGATGCCAGGTCTCAGGGCGTCGCAGCCAGAACGTTTCAATAGGAGAATTACTCGCCTGTAGCATCCAGAAAGCTGGTCACAGCTCACAGGTTTTATAACAAGTTGGGAGGGGGAGAAAATCACCTGCACAATAGACCAGAAGCAGCGTTTATTTCCAAACCTGTTGTGGCCAAGAGCTTGTTTCCAAGTAGTTTTTTCCACTTGCCACTCAGTGCTGGGCGGGCGGCTTGGCTCTGCCCCGCAGGCTGCTGCCCGTGAAGATGGGGTGGCTGTGCCAGAGCCCCCCAACTCTTCTCAAACACTGTTTTCCCCTTGTCACAAAGAATGAAGATCTGAGTAATGACCTCAAATATGCTGTTATTGCCCTGTGACGTACAGCTAACCATAGCACACAGTTTTACGTTGTCATTGTTTATTCATTTTTACCTTGTTATACTTTTTTGATCCTGCTTGGGGGGAGGGAGGGGGGACACACGGACATGACACACACAGCAATGTTGTATGATGCCCAAGCAGTGTTGCTGACCACGGGCCCCTGCAGCCCATGAGCTCCCAGGGTTGTACAGCCATACCCCAGGGTACCCGCAGTCGGAAGCCTTCACGAGGCACCAGCGAGGGCGTTATGGAACCTGCAGAGCAGCGGCAATTGGTGACCGTGCACGGAAAGGAGACCCAGCCTGCCTGAGACTTGGAGACCAGGCTGGGTTTGAAACTTGGGGTGCAGTCTCCTCCAACACAGGATACTTTTTTATCTGAAGTCAGAGAGAAATAATGAACGTGTGATTCCATCATACTATTTTTGCAGTTGCTGTCTGAAAAAGAATCAAGTGTTAAAGCCCATCTATCAGCTCTATCTTACTAGCTTTTTCCATCTGGTTGTAACCGTATTTTCCATCTGAGATGTTGGTTAGTAAAAATAGCTCATCTAGGATTTGTATTAGAGTAGTGACAAGGGTCTTTTAACCAGGAATGGCTCCCGTGCAGCGGGATGCTCTAGAAATGTTGTCACTCCATAACTTTGTGCTTACGTACGATGGCTTGTAAGAGACATTTATTCCATGTAACACCCCTTCCCTCTCCACCCTTCAGGCAAATTTGCACAGACTGAAACTTTTTAATAAATGGGCTGCTTTGTTCTTTGTTTGGCATGTGTCTTGCACCCCAAGTTACACACCAGTCTCCTAAGAAATGCAGGCGAAGCACTGCTGTGCCATTTCAGGCGGCATGCACGTGCCAGATGCTGCTGCTGCCTGCCAAAAGCTGGCTCAGCTGATGGCTGGGGAGCTCGCAGCGCAGACACCTTCCTCTATAACCTCATGCTAGCTTTGATGTAGGGGCTGGGACTGGAAGCAAAGCAGGGCCAGGGGTGCTTCCCCTGGTTCCTGGCAGCCAGAGGAGCAGGCAGAGGGACACGCAGACAGTGCGGATGGAGCCAGACCCGAGGCTGCCAGGACTGAAGCACAGCAGCCCCCGGATCACAGCAGCCCATGCAACTGCCCACTTGCATGGATTGACACAGGACACTGGGGTTTGACGTTAGCGATCACAGAGCAAACACTCACAAAATCCCATTTTTGCTGCTGATGCTTCATGATACAGTGATGGATTCTCTCTACGGGCACCAACATGTAACAGCTCTCTAAAAAGCAAACCGGGCTTGCTGATTAATCTAGGCCATCTTTAATTTTCTCTGCGCTCATTTCTGTGTGTTCTTATTTCATTCCTGTGCTGTCACGGAGGGCTCTCGCTGCTAAATGCGACTGCAGCTGTGTGAGAGAGGACTCCCCTCCCTCCCCATCGGGGATCCGGCTGCAGCAGGGCTGGCACAGCCTCAGCCCCTGCCCAAACCCCCCCAAACTCCAGCAGTAATTCACAGCAGGGCCTCAGCACTCCCACCCCAGGCTCCATGAGTGTGGTGAGCCCGGGACTGCTCTTTTATCACCAGTCAGGCTCAAAATCAGTATGAGATTAGTTGTCGATTGCTGGGGTAGACAAGGCTCGTAGCCTTTGTGGTCCAAACCACTCCTGCATTTAGTTTCTCTTTTGTGGTGCAATGAGACTGGGTGGGATGAGCTTCTGCCACCTGTTTGCCTGTCATAGGAAGCCTTGGTTGAGTGTGGGGTGATTCGATGTGCTAGTGCTATCATCGGTGCTATCACCGTGCCTCCAGCTAGCCTTCTGTAAATTTTGCCTGGGTCTTTTCAGGCTGTTTCATTGCCTGGGATCCTGTGATGCTCTAGTGACAGCCCGATGTTGATGGTAGTGCTACTTCAACTCCCTGCTCGTTCCTGGTGCGGCACTGGGGCTCCCCTTGGCTGTGCGGCCACCGCTGTTGATCCAGCTCCAAACTGTGATCAGTAATAGGGAACTATTACAGTGGTTAAAGATCTCCGTTGCTTCTCTATGCCCAAGAGTGCTCTTGGACCCTCAGAGCCGTGCCCAGGACCCAAGGCAGTGTGTGGTGGCACAGGGCTGGGTGCAAGCATGGCTGGGGAGGCGGAGGGATTTTCGGATGGGGTTGCTCTCATACTATGAAATCATGGCCCCAGGATATGAATGGGGGCATACCTTGTAGGCAGAGGTGATATCTTTCATTAACTGGAGTGATAAAGTTGAAAAAACCCCAAAGTTTGGGTCTCCAGGCCCTTCTTTAGGTATGATATTTCTGTGTTTCAGACATCTCATAGGCAGTCAGAACCAGTCAGGGTATGGTTTACTGCAGTTCACGTGGTCTCCTTGCTCAGTTATGGCCACTCAATCGGTCCTCTCCCTCGAGCCCAGCCAGGCTGACGTGTGCAGCAATATTTCTCACAGCAGTAAATGAAGCAGTGGGATTGGTATTTAATAACTTTTCTCAGCGCGGCCATGGTGCTTTTGCAGCTGTTTTCCAGCTCGGTTCTGTAGCCAGTGCTTTGGCCGTGTGTCCTTTCAGCAGGGTTTGCTCCGACTCTGTTACTGAAGTGTCTCATCGCAGGAGGTCCCACAGCAGACCAGGATTACACATCCCCTGGGGCGATGCAGGTACTAAGCCAAGTAACTGCCACGCAACATGCAAGAGCCACAGGAGAAGATTTTTTATCACCACGCTCCATTTACACCATGAAAACAAGTTTTTTTTCCTTGTTTCCAATTTAGCACAGCATGACCTTCCATCGGCTTCTCAAACCAAGCAGGGCAGAGGCGGCAAAGGTGGGCAAAAGCAAGCTCATCTCGCTTACACTCGCCCTGACTGCCCAGGCTTGTTTGCCAAGTAGCCCATCTTTGACCTGCGGTGTGTAAAAGGATCGCTTGGCTCCCTTCGTGGGTGAGGATACAGGCGAGAGCAGCTGTTTACAACTCCATTCAAGTGATTAATGATTAAACAACAACAAAAAGGGAGTCCGTGTGGATCCACAAGCCGAACGTGCCTGTCTGAGCGCACACTGAAATAACCAGTTGCTTTGAGGCAGCGGCAAGCCCGGCAAACACATGGCCTGCTTCCCTGAGGCATGGGACCGGAGAGGGACAGGGGCTGGATGGGGGATGCTGGGGAGCGGGCCGTGCCTGCCCCTCGCCACCCTCTCTTCTGGGGCAGCACTGTGGCACTCGTGTGGGACGCCCAGTGCTTTGGGTCTCTGCATTGCGCCTTTCGCCCCCTTCCCTCCCGTCCAGCACTGCCCTCCCTGCCAGCCCTTCTCTCCCGTGAGGGGCACAGCCCAGCTCTACCCCCTCCCCAGCTCCAGAGAGGCCAAGGAGGTGACCTTGGAGAAAGAGCAGGGTCGACATAGATAGGTGGGAGCATGAAAAAAGGCAGAAGGTCCATACTGAGGGCAGTGGGTTGCAGAGCAGGAAGAGGCATCCTCACCCTCAACCCACCCTGGAGCGCTTCATTATGGGGGGGTTAGAGTCTTCTTTCTCTCCTCATTTTGGCCAGTGTCTACCAACTCTGCATTTTAACAAGGTCCCTTGCTGAAAGTGTTAAACTATTAAAATCAAAAAAAAAGGTGGCGCAGGCATTGCATTTTTCATTGCAATGTGCTGCTTTCTGACAGCATTGCTTTCAGGATCTCGCCACTTGTAAGATCCCAAAGTACACAGCAGTCCTAGCGTTCGAAGCTGTCAGCAGTGATGAAAGCGCCCTGAAAAACCACGTCTCCTTAGAGAATGGCACTGCTGCAATTCAGACACCAGAACATGCACAGCTTTGGTTGGCAAGTTACTAATCATGGGTTAAAAAACACTTTGTGTTCACAGACTTGGGGTATTCCTTTGCAAGTTACTTTAATCAATGTATATTTATTTTCAGCTTGCAATCTTTGAGAAGAAAACAACCAAAACCCACAGACTAAAATATGATTAAAGATTTAAAGTATTCGATAGTTTCAAAATTGTTTGGTTTTGATGGCTCAGGATGCATGGTAGGAAATTTGGGATGAGAAATTTCAGAGCTGGCAAAATAAGAGAGCACCAAGCTCTCCATAGCTGCCCATGGGGAGTGTGGAAACCAGCCTTTCCCAACGCCTGCTTACAGCTTTTGCCGTTACAAGATGTTATAGTGAGATTATCCCTCGTCTTGCAAAAGTGCAAGCAGAAAAACAAACATTTAAGGGGGGAATTTTTAGGAACTCCTTTAGGCTTCAAAAAATCCTACCCTAAACGTGGGGCATTATTTTCATAGTCAACAAATTGTGATAGAATTCTTATTATTTTTTAAACGGTTTTAAACCAAGAAAAACATTGCAATGTTCCTAGTTAAACAGTGTAACATCGTGCCATGCAGGCTGGCATACTGACCACAGAAAGCACCCAAGTGTTAGACAAAAGCTTATTTTAAAAAATCCGTAAGGTCTTATAAAAACTACATAAAGTACACAAATATTCAGTTTTAGATTTTTAATTTGGGAATTTTAAAATACAAGACAACATGCTTGCTGAGACTCAGTTAAAAAAAAAAAGGGAACAGAGTGAAGATGTAGCAGCCTGAATACTGGACATACTTTTATCATCAGGGTAAACAGGGTTGTAATTCCTTAGGTTATCCAGGCTAATGGAAGGTATAATATGCTTCCACAGTTTAGATTTTTTTTTTAAACATATAAAACCATTAGATTTAAAAACAGGTTTTACTAAGACTGTAGTTCAGAAGGTGAATTTCCTCCATGTAACACAGTAATTTTAAATATAGTCTTTATGAAAATATAATATATATTTTCACAATTTTTTCAGATTAATCCCAGTTATTACCTTCATATTACATATTATTTACACATCTGAATACATGAGTGATAGATTCACATCTCAAGTTCAGTCAATAATCTTAACCTCAGAGACAGTTACATCATGGAACTGGACTTTCATCTTTACTGATGGAGTCTCAGGCTTTCCTGCTTAAATAAATAAAATTGCCTCCAGCTGAGAACCTGCCTAACTGAGGTAACGGAGATATTCAGAGCTATCAAAGCTGTGAGATTTCCCAGTTAATCTTCCAAAAAGAAAACCGAATATACATGCGTTTTCCCCTTTTGTAGGAATCGCCTCATTTCTAGTTTGATTTCTAAAACATACAACCATTATAACTGGGGAATGGTATACTACTCAGCTTTAGGTTAAATGAAATTTAATGTTGTAATCAAACAGACTTATTGAAAAAGAATATAAAGGATTCAGTTCTGAACTTAATAAATAGAACCCAAAGAATCCCAAACATGAGAGAGCTTGTGAAAAATAACACAAAACCCAACTCAGATCATGTGTATTAGGATATGCATCTAACTTTATAAAACCTGAGGCCAAGGTCCTAAGAAGAAAGCAGTATCATCATGGAAAACAAGGCTGGCAGGGACCTGAAGAGGCTATCTTGTCCACATCTGCACCCGACAGCGGGATCAGCTGTACCAGTGCCATCTCTGATAGGTGCTTGGCCACCCGGTCCCAAAAGACTACCAGGGTGGAGACTGAGCAGCCTCCCCAGGCAGTCCAGATCAGTACTTAACTACTGCTGGTATGAGAAGGTTTGTTCTGATGCCTCCCTTAATCCCCAGCTGTAAGTCCATCCCTCTCTCCTGGTCCCATCCACAATGGGAAGAATTTACTCCTCCTCTCTTCACAGCCATATTTTTTAATATACTGTTCTCATACCTTCCTCAGCCTCATTTTCACCAAACTACGCAATCCCAATGCCTTCAGCAGGCCCTTGGGAGCTGTTTTCACATCTCATCTGTTCACTCCGCGGTTGGTCCGCATCTTTCTGCAATTTTTGTGCCCATTGTTGGCCGTAACTTTTTGCTAAAGTTTTACCAGCACTGTATAGAAGACTTGGAAAACTTCAGGGGCATCCCAAACAAAAGGCCCATTTGTGCAACCCAACATGAGGTTTGCCTTTGTTTTTCAAAAGCATTTAATTATTGTTGCATTCAGTTTGTGATTTGTTTTTCCAAACCTTTTCTGCCCTACTGCTTCCCATCCACTCATTCCCTATCTGTATTTGCACAGTTGGGATATTCCTGTGCAGTTAATATGCAACGACTCTATCCCACCATCACTCCCCGAGTGGCTTATATAGGCTAATTTTCTCTCTCCATAACTATTAATTTATAACTGTGCTCCAAAATTAAAGGCAGAACCATCTCCTCAGAAAGAAAAGTTAGAAATACCATTTAAAAATATTTTGCATCAATTAATCCTGTTCAATATACTCAAGTTTACAGAACAGTGATTTAAAAGAATGCCCTGTCAAATACTTCAGACTGTAACAGTGTGAAGTTTGCCAGAAGAAAATAGAAATCTAGATTACTACGGCTGTAGTAATTGCGGGAGGGAGGCACACAGGAAAGAGAAGAGCAAAGAAATATGGGAAAAAATGAAAGGGGGGGAAATTTTTTTTAATTAGATAGCCTCATTTCCATTATCACTTGCCTTGTCTGGAAGAGTTTTTCTGCTTTGTCAACCCTCTCTTTTCCCCCCCCCCCCGCCTTGTACTTACTTTCAGAGACACCAAGGCACTGTTGTGGATTTGGTCTCACAGTAACTAAATACTGCTATAGGAGGAACATAAGCACCCCATACCCAAAGTGCTTTACAGGAACTCTATCTTAACTGTTGAGGTTTCCCAAGGGCCTTCCAGGAACCATAGCATGAATTAGGTCCTAAAATTTTGCTGTTCTTTCTGCTGAGTTTGGGGAAAAGTCAGGGAAGAAAAGAAAGCGAAACAGGCTCCAAAGCTGCTGGGGACCCAAACTAGACATCCCCTATGCAGTCCCCCCACAGCCCCCTGAGTCTCACAACCACAAAGGTGACAGATTTCCCTCATGCAACCCTTGGTTACAAGGTGGACTGAGGCCCTTCTCAGGCTGCACTGTTGCAAAAGCCTGTTTTCTTCTTGGGAGAATACGTAAGTGATGGAGTGCAAAGGTGCAGCCCTTCAGCCACAGTTAGAAGATACAAACGAGGCAGAACCTGACACTGAACTCAGCCTCTCCAGCAGACACAGGTCCCAGCTCCTAGGTTCTCCACCCTGGACCATCCATGCGTTTTAGAGAGTCTTGGGACTAACGCACACACAGAGCTCTGAGTGCCTGCCTCTGGGAGGGGAATTACCTTTGGTATGGTAGCAGCCCAGCTGTCCTTTCCAGGAAAAGCTGGACCAGCAAGAAAGAGTCCATAGGATAAATGCTTTCCAACATCAACCTCCAGAAGTATAACCAAGTGCATTTTTGTAGATTTGTGTGTTTTTAAATCATGAGACAGGTCTTTTTGCCAAATATCTTATCTTGTTTGGCAGTAACTTTCTCACTTGGAAGATAGTTTCTAACTTGCAGTGGAGAAGGGTTGCTTATAGCCAATTTCAAGAACAGATCAGCTTGCAAACATCAGTTGTATAACATTTGTTTTAAGCATGCCAGAGAACCTATCCCATTTGCAACTTTTAGCCTCACAAATCTCTTTATTTCAGGGTTTCTTTTCCCCCCATCCCCCTTTCTTCAGTACAAATAATGAGTATAATTGCCATAGAAAGATGCTGTGCTCTAACTGAAGTCCAGTCCCAGGGCAGGGAGGGAGAGCACAGACTGCTAAAAGACATCAGCTTTTTAAGTAAGAGCATGTACATCATCTGATTTCTTTGCTAAGAGTGACAGTTGTGGTGCTGGGTATACTCACTCTAGTTCAGAGAGACCAAACTCAAAGTACTGTCCGTGCCTGACCGTCCCTTAAAGCAGACAAGGTGCTGGGTCTTACAACAGATCACAATTCCTTCTCTTAAATATGAGATTGTTAAACACCAAGCAGGGTGGGTGGAGCAGGAAGTGGAAAAATAAAGATAGTATCACAGGAGAGATGTTAACTGCATTTCTCATTTTCTGACTAAGCAGTGTGATCAGAGTTTGAAAATGCCTACTCCTGTAAGCCATTTAAAATTTGAATACCTGAGTACATATGGAGAGCATACAAGATAAGAATCAGAGACAAAGCATTTAACATCCTGTACTTATTTTTTACAAAGTTACAGTATTTTTTCCTCAGATAATCCATTTTACATTCCTAATTATTTCTGCACTGTGTAAAATATACTATATATAAAGTTTAGAGGATTCTTTTGCACAGATTAGACAAATATGTACAAGACAAGAAAACAAGTTTTTTAGAAAAATGTCAAATGCACAATTAGAGGTCTTAAAATACTTTTTTTAAAAAAAGAACAACTTTAAACTGTGTGCAAAATTAGGTAAAAAAAGACTTCTTTGCTATTTCAAAGAATGTAGTAGATCAGATTTTGTAGGTTCAGGCTAAGCTTTCTGTGTTAAGAGCAGCTTAGTACTTTCTTTATCAAGAAGAAACCCTCAAGGACTTGCGTGATTTCAGCATCTGTGCTCTCAGTGAAGGGCTTAGTGGTCTGTGTGCATGTCTGCATGTCTGAAAATTGTGCATTAACTTTAAAACAGTTAGAGGTCCATCTGCTGATTTCCAGAGTTCTGATGATTTTTCTTGAGCACAATTGGCTTGAGCCATGGTAAAACTGGGAACATAATCAAAACCTCCATCTAGGCTCGTTGTGTTTGTTCAAAACATCAGAAAGGGTGGAGGAATCTGCGTGAAAGAGTTGTGCAGGTCACTGAACACCACGATAAAAGCAAATCTTAATTTCTTGATTTCCAAATATCAAATCTTTACTGAAGGATCAAAAGCTTTCATTTTCACCTTAAACACACAGGATTTCAGTGACATTTTCTGTCAGAGAGAACAGTGTTTCACTAAGACTATACCAGAATCTATTCAATATTACATGACCTTTTAGCTTTCAAGGTGAAGTTTTACAATCAACTCCAACACGGCAATGCCATTACTATCCCTCAGTGCCTGCTTTGCCCACTTCTACCTTCCCATCTCTGAGCTGACACAATTACTCGCACAACTAAGCTGTAAACTGGATTGGGTGAAAACAGACTGAAAGACAAACCCCGTGGGTTCTTCCAGTTGGATCAGCTTCCCTGACCTAGGTCACTGCATGGCAATGCTCACCATAGACAAGCAGCTAGGGGTGGATGGGAAGCAATGTAGCATAGTTTAAGCCAGGATGCTACTAAACACCTAACTATGGCCTCACAGTGTTAGTTATAGGGATGGGCTTTAGCTTTATCAACCCAGCCAAAAGTCAGCTTGTTGGCCAGCTAGCAGAGATGGTCACTTTTGTTTCTACACATGCTGTACATCACTTAGCAGGACTCTTAGAGCAAATGACAGTGAGGTGATGCTGCAGGTGAAGATTTTGCCCAGAAGTGGATTACACCCTGGGCTAAGTTGCCTTTGTGTCAGAGAAGAGGAAGAATGAAAAAGAGGGCATTTGTTTGTTGTTATTTTTCAGAGGGGAAGGTGAAGAAAGGAATAGAGGAAAGAACAGGGAATAAAAGAAATCTTATCACTTCTTTGACTATGTATTTTTAAAAGACTAGAGATTACAGAAGCATTTTTCATAAATACATTTCTATATCTTCCTCTAAGACTACTGCACATGATAAAGCACACAGTGCAGCCATCAATACACTGCTTTTCAGTTCAACTTACATTTTTCTGCACATATGCTTTCTGGGTGACTTCACCCTTTGACTGTTCCTATACAGAAGATCAAGTAAACCAAGCTTGAAAGGCTGAAGTGGCCTGATCAGAAAGCTCACAAAAGCAAGAGAGTAGCTGCCAGTTATACAAACTGTTGTCTACTTCCTTGCTGCAATTTTATATCAGCACAAGGTTTAGAAATCAGATTCTGTAGTTGCCTAAGAAAGTAGCTCATTCTGCCTAACCAACACTATATCCTAGTGCATTGCTAGGAGAGTAACATCATCTCTGCACTTTGCTCCTCAGATAAAACTGACGCTGAAGAGCTTTCTGGAGGCTCTCAATACTGATATTAAAGCTTGAAGTAGCATGCATTTGGAGCCCTGGGAAGTATGCAAAGGAGCAGCCCATAACAAGAATGGAGTAGCCAAAATCCTTTAAATGATGGCTTTAGTAGCCAAGGTCTTACATATTGCAGTGTGACATTCTGGACATAGCAAAGAGTAGCCATGTTCCCAGGGCAGCAAATGAAAAAGTACGTTGAGTATGGTAGTTATCTGAAGCAAACACTACGATACCCCCAAACCCATCTCCTGGGGTTCATTATCCTTACCTTCTCTAAGGAAGTCTAACTGCTGGGGCCTTTAAATGCAAATCCATTCTTTGGACACTGTCCTGGCCAGATCATTTGTGTGTACAAGTCCATCCTCTGCTGCATACTACAAACACAAGTTAAGATGAAGCAATCAGAAGCCAAACTAGTACAGAAGAGAGCCAGCAGCTGGCTATGCGACCTTAACTGGTCTTAAAACCCTGGGCAGACATCAAAGTTCAGGCCTCATAATTAGACATATGTAATGCTCCCATCACCATGGCATCAAGACAATTCAACAACAGAAACTACACTGGGGTAATCAGCCTCCCCTAACAGCACAACACATGGGTACATACAGTATCTTGTTGAAGACTACTGCCTCCAGACTCTGGCAGTCACAACTGCCTGGTCTCAAGAGGGTATCCCTGGAGGTCAGAGACAAACACACCTCCTGTACAGCCAGAGCCACACGTACTCTCAAAGTCTCTAAAGGAAAAGTTAACAAGTTCACTACTAGGTAGATCCGCATAGGCCATTTACCCCTGAAGCTGTCCTAATACCGAGGGATGCCACTGGCTTCTCCTACTTACCGCACAATTTTAAGATGAAAGTAAAAAAAGCAAAATAACCGCCCCCAAAAGCCCATACTTCTTGCTCAAAGCCACCTTGATCATTTTATCTCCTGAGCATGGCTTCAAGCACCTACCATTTCCATGCTATTCCTTAGACCTAGGATAGCCTCCCCAAACCACACTGGAAAGGTAGTTCCCAGACCACCTCCGCTTCTGTTCTCCAAACTCATGGCTATAAAAATTACCATGGGAAAGTTTCTGGTGGGGACTATCAGTCTTTCCTTTGCTTGCTTACATTTGTGTTTAATTCCTCAGCTAAAGTGATATTCATGAAGACTAAGTTTAGCCCAAAGGCCACTGTCCCAAGATGCCTTGAGGAGGAGTCTTCCCTCCCCATGAGTCCTACAGTGTTAGCCTATATTCAGTCTCTCTCAATTAAAGCTCATCTTCTTGAGTTCCTCTGCACTTTTAAGTCCAGTAGGTGCATTTGCCTCCAAGCATGTCTTCTCACCACTGTTTTCAGTCTTGCCCTTCCCCAGTTTCCACTATTTGCAAAGCCCTGGGTCACCTTCATACAGCACAGTATGGAAGGGGATAGCTCAGTCATAGCAGGCAACAAGCAAATCCAGCAGACAAGCCATTTCTGGACACAACATACAGATGTTTATGGTTTCTTTTCAGACAAAAGTCTTCGAGGGGTTTCACTAAGCAAATGCAATTGACTGAGGTCTAACACTACTACTTCTACAGCGAACAGCTATCCATATCTAGGAGAGCTGTTTTTCCATAGGAACTGCTTCTAATGCTTGTTTATCCCTATAATATTGTGTTCCTGGGTACCTTTGTGACTAATTCTTCACTGGTGGCTCCACTAGATAGCAGAGATGGTCTAATGCCAAAGATGACACTTACAATCATTTATATCAATTTTGAGCCTATTGTCAGAAAAACAGCTATGGGAAGTTAAGATTTTGTGCTGTAGAGTAGCATCTTCGTACAAATTTATCACAATACAACACTTCCCACTAATGGTTCCCTGCATGCCTTTTCCATAATATTAATAATCTTACTAATCTCTAACAAAATACTACCACAGTCAATATACCTATGTACTACTCAGCTTCTCAAACGCAAGATCCAGGGGTCACCTCATGACATTAAGGAGGCTGAAAATAAGTCTTCCGCCCCAGTGCACCATTCAGCTTTGGAGTTTATTGCCATCACATGCTGTCTACAACCCCAAAGTTTTAAATGTAGCTAAAGAGTAAGGAGATGAATCCATGGCAGATATGCCCATCCACAGTTTGGATGCAAGCTCCAGGTCCGTGCTCTCCATTAGCTACCTCCCAAACACATCTGAGGAAGGAACTCACCACAGCTGCCAGCAATACTAGCAAGGCAGTATTTGCTTTTATTTACTTGTATTTCATGGACTCTTCAGACACAGCGTCTTTTGTGGTCAATGGCAACTGCCACAGGTTAAAGGCTAGTGCCACAGAGCGACATGCTTGTCTTGCTTTAAAGCAATATTAACGCCACGATAATTAATATAATTCATTCAGGAGTAATAAAAAAATACTCTAACACCCAAAATACTCATCGTTTGTAGATGTTAGCAGCTTTGATATTCTTTGTCAGGTCTTCCACAGCCTTATTCAAATTGCCACAAAACTGTAGCTAGTTAACAGACCCTTATTTTGTTTTGATTTAGTAGTTCCAGCAAATATCCTCTTTTTGCTAAAAAGTAAGGTAATCCATATGAGTTTCCAGCTACTGCTAGACACACATATATAACATTTAGTAAAAAAAATTTACTCTTTGTTTCATTGAACAAGATGCACCCCCCAGACTATTTGCAACTGCATAGCTTTGTGGAAAGTGTCATTAACATTAATCCTTTTGGCCAGCCAGCTCAAGCTACCAGAAAGGGTAATTTGTGCATCAGAGATAAGAAAACAGAACACCATAAGAGAACTTAAGCTATAGAATAGTTCAAATTTTTCTAGAATCCTTATGAAAACCACCCCATTACTTCCAAAACTCATATGAAGAACAAGGAAAGAGACTTTTTCCAGTTTTCTTTGCAGAGTTGATTCTTATTAGGGGGGGGATAAAAAGCCCAGCCCCCAAACCAGACCATGATGCAGCTTTCTGAGGTAAACTAATTTAGTAAGGCAAGACAGAGTTAGCTTGCATCACTGTTGAAAAACCTAAACACCAAAACCAAACAAGAAGCCACCAGCAAACAGACACACAATGAGAGAGACACCTTGTGCAATCTAGCCTTCCTTTTGAAGTAAAACTACGGCCCTTGTCTTTGGAAGGTATCACTGTTTAACTGAAGTTCCTCTGCCTCCCTGGCCCTTGCTGAGAGACAAGCCACAAGCACTTACAGTGGTGGGCCACGAGGGCTTTAGCTCAGTGTCCCAGAGAACAGCTCTCCCACCGTCCCAGCCACTTGGCCCTGCTGCTGAGCCTCCATGTGCTTTCCCCTCAGCTTCTGTAGGACAGCGTTCAGTGGGGCAAAAGTGCTTCCCCTTCAGCCCTCTTCCCCCTGCACCCCTCTATTTTTATTATTACTTCTACAGAGTCCTTATCTGTTTTAAGAAAGTCAGACATCTCTGTTTAAAACTCCAGCTATTCAGGCTAGCCCTGCTGGCTTTGCACCGAGATGCTACAGACACTTGCTAATTCATAACACTACCTTGGAGATAAAGGTAACAGACAGCTTCAGCAACAGGTTAGGCTAATCGCGCTACCTGCTCTAATTCCTCGATAGAAGATAACATATGGACTACCCCCAGCCATTTCTGCATTCCCCCAAACTAAGGGGTGGCAACCTCCTCGAGGAACAGCAGCAAGTGACTTAAAGTGGTCATGTCTCCAGATGGAAAAGCAGTAGGTAGAGGACACTAGTAATGAAAAATGGCCAGGGAGGGATACAGGATAGAGAAGGTAGGCTGGAATAGCTATTTAGTTAAACAAACCCCAGGAACAAATACTTGCGTGTTTTACGTGGGGTCAGAGAGGATTTCTACAGTCATTCTTAATAGTTGCATATTGCTATATAATGATGCAGTGCAAGACCTTAACTGTTTTTATGTCAATCTAGTTCTTGAAATCAAACATGATATGAAGCAGTTCCCCAATGCAAACTTTTTCCTTATGAATTGATCCTTCTTCTTGGATCTAATCAACAGCCAGATTGGATTTTTTTTCCAATCAATATTTCTGAGAATGTGGAGTTCTCCAAAGAGTCTCAAAATAAAACACAAATAAGTTTCAGAAATCAAGAATCTTGCATTTTTGGATGCAAGAACAAGTTTTCGCATGTTCTAAAGATTGATGTTCACATTCAAACAGCATTTATGCACCTCAAGGGATCCCAAACATTCATCACAAATATTATGTAGAAACATTGAGGATCACCATCTCTCCTGTTTGATTTCCTAATATTTTTTCCCATTATACATTTGCTTAACAGATAGCAATATCCAGAAGGAAGTTGTGGTTTATATTAAAAGTGGGCATGAGTTGGGAGCAGTCAGTGTACATAACCAAGCAGGTTGTCAGATCTCTGCCAATTATCCTGCAGGTTGGTCAAGAGAACCAGAGACATACCCAGCACTATTTGCACACAGAAACAGATATGTGCATAGACACCATCTACAGGTGTCAGTTCCCTCCCTGCAGATTTTCTATCCCTGTTTTTCCTATGACTTTGTTCTCTGTAGTCCTGAAAAAGTTTTGTTTTTTTTTTTATTAAGTACTAACTATTTTCTGCTCTGTGACAACAGATACTAAAGATATCCTTTCATCAGGCTACCGACTGACAGCTTCTATTAATTTCAGGACTGTAAGAAAGGTCCTGTGTTGCAGGTTAGTCTTACTATATATCCCTCACCGTACTACTCAGAAGAACACTAGTAGGGAAAGTCATGGGAGAGAAAAGAAAGGGGAGGGGGCAGGGAAGAACAACTTGGACTCATCCACCAGTGTTTCAAGATTAAATTAGCCTCCCCCTTTGCTAGCTCTAGGAAGGCCAGCAGACCCTGAGGAGTTCTGCAGCACCCCAAAGCCAGATCCTCTGACTGAAGCCAGCAAGAGGAACAGCAAAAAGCAGAAGGTGCACATTCACCAAGCAGCCTTCAGAAAACCTCAAGGAAATCTGACAGATCACCCCAGCATCTGATGAACAGCAGATTTTTTCAGAGACCGACAGGAATTTTCAACTACTCCTTGGGCTGGCACAGGTCATAGGTATAATGTGCGTGTATACACAAGCTTGCAGCATAATGCCTATAATGTTCATTGCTGGAAAGCAGCCCAAAAGCAGGAGGAAATGCAGCTTCAGTATAAAGCTTTTTTAGAAGTGGTTCATACAAAGTTTGAGAGAGGCAAAGCTAGTAAATTTTGTGGTATAATTACCAAAGTTGAAAGTTTTAACATGGTACTTTGTTCCCAAAACCTAACAAGACATGCTATTAGCAGAAGTATTTACATAACCAGAATAATCTTCCTTTTCCAAGACTGGAATGTTTATCCATATTTAAAGAAGGAAAGGCCATATAATTTGACAAATAGAAGTATGAGTGCTAAATCATCAGGTCATCTGTTAATCAAATAGAAACATTTAGATGCCCATGACTACTGTTTAATCAAATATCACAGACTGTTCTCAACAGGGAAGGCCTTTTTTTTTTTCTCTCTAATAAAAAAAGTTTTCAGCTCTAAGGAGCCTTATTCCAAAGATCAACCCGACTCTACCCCTGGAAACGCCAAAAGCTCCTTCAGTACAGATGCCATCCCCACGTTTAACCAGATAACCTGCTGCCCACTCAACGCATATCTAACCAGTCTGCCTACTGCAATCAGCTTCCCATCCGTATAAGTTAACATTAGCACAACAACAACAAGCAATGGGAATGGAGACAGAAGTGCGTGCTGCTACAGAAGACTGCAATGGTCTGCCCTGAGTAGTGTTGGGACTTTCAACACACCCCTGTAGAGGGCTGCTGCTGAGTAAAGAGAAGCATCCAGCAACGTATCTTTGCGCCCTGAATAACCTGAGATCACGTGGCCATCACTGCAATTGTTTAAAAAAGCTACCGGCATGGATGACACACATGCCTTGAGGCACAACAAGAGGAACTTCTCTCCCACCACTGAACTGTGTTGTAAATAAACAAAAGGAAAAACTATACTGAAACTGATCTCTGCAGCTAGCTTGCACAATGTTGTAATATCAATTAATCCCTCATACTAATCCAAATGTTTTACTTGATAGCAGAGTAAAAGTCAGAAGCTGACAGTCAAGGCTGCTAACTGAACACCAAATCATTAAGTATACTAAGCAAAGAAAAGGAACTGCGATCTGTAAGTAGAAGAACCTCCACTGGCATCCATGGTGGCATTTTTTATGGTGGGTTGAGTAAGTCGTGGACACTGCTACCAGCGACAACATTTTTACAGGCTTATCAACTTTGAAGAAAAGTTTTTGTGTTTGTTTTTTTTTTTTTTAATTTAAATAATTTTACTATCCGGATACCCAGATACCTATTGATCAGAGCATTACCATTCTGCTGCTTTTCAGATACCATGGCAGTTTTACTAATTAAAGCCTACAAATGAAGGGATAATGACAGCCTATGGAGGCATGCAACAATTAGTCTTCCCTGCTAACGCACTCCTCCTCCAATGAAATACAGTAGTAGTTAAAGGTATCCCTGCTGTTCTAATCCTTGGCAAGCTACCTTCACTTAAAAAAGTGAATCGTTAAGTCTCCCCCCAAAACAATCATTCTGGTGACAAATTTGTGCCATTAACTGAAGAGCTGAGGTTATTTTGACAAATCCATGATGGTGACCAGCTTGCTATGAGCAAGGATAGGTAAATGAAGAGTCCCAAATTCTGCCACTTGATGTAAATACGTGAACTCCATTTGCTGGACAGCAACTAAAAGCTACCAGTAGGCTTTAATGCTCAGTAAGCCCATTCACTGTAGATGTGATCTCATGCAATCTAAGCTGACATACTTATTATAAAAATAAAAAAAGAAAAAGAGTACTACAGTCTAAGAGCTGTGGTCCAGAGTGTTGCTATGATGCTATGAGTACAACTAAGTTGATGAAGAGGTTTTGTTTCTGGCTGCTGCTGTTCTCCATCTGTGAGGTATGTCCCAGGCTAAATACACATATGGTTGTTTCCTAACCCAGTTCTGTCAAGTGATGCCGGTTAGCCAGACACACAGATATGCAAATAAAGCTGCTGGCAGCACCTCTGAATGGTATCACTCCTAATCCAGCCCACTTGTTCCTAGTTTTGCCAGTTTAAACTTGTAACTTAATTGTGCTTCAATATGGATCTGAGCAGTGACCAAGGTTAGAAAAAAGCCTCACTTGTTCTCTGTGATGGATCAGATCCTCCATAATGACCATCATTGAGAATGTGAGGCTTTTTTCTAACCTTGGTCATTTTATTTTTATACACACACACTTTTTATCTATGTATGCATACACATATATTAATGCTATGTATGTTGCATATGTATATAATTTTTATATAAATACTTTTACAAGTTGATTAGCATATAATGAGAAAAAAACATACCTAATCCATAGCAGGAAGCAGCAGAAGCACACAGATGAGGACACTAACAAATTACCTGGTATTTCCTTGTGCAGCAAGTGTCAGAATCATGCCTTTAACTACCACATAGAAAAACCTTTTAATTCAAATCACTCCAATGGCGTGAGCTGTACATACACTGACACAACAGGGGGATAATCCAGACTGAGCAACTGTCAGACTAGCACAGCTGAATACAACTACAAACACATTGGAAAAGACCAATACTCACAAGCAGTACCTATCTCTCTCAAGACAAGTACTACTTCAAAGATGTGAACAAATAAGCTCACCTACCCACCTTGGTTCCATAGCACAAGAGTTTACCATAGGACACAGAACATAAGAACACTCTTCCAGTTATTTTGAGTTCAAGGACTCCCTGAGCCAGATGTGGTTTCTGTGTATTCACTAACTCACAATGAGTTTCCTGCCCTTGAATTTATCCAGTTTGTTTGAACCCACATTAGTTTTCAGCTTCCACATCATTTTTTGGCTACAAGTCCCACCAGCATACTACCCACTGAGTAAGAAGCTCCTCTTTCCACTTCACTATTCAAAATTTTGTTGAAAAAAGAACAAAGTTTAAGTGTGTTCCTACAATTATGGATTTTAACAGAAACTTTTAAAAGGCACTGCTTAAAAGTGATCAAAATGGCATTAGAACTGAATAAATACAGTAAGGTTTAACTTTGTTTTTAAACTACATATCCTATAGCAGTAACTTTCAAGTTTGTGTATGGTAAAAGTTTCTATAGAACATGTTAGCAGTTGCCAAGTAGTGCAGTTATTCATTACTTTCAACGTACAAACATACAGCAACTAGTATACCTATTTATCCAGGATTAGATAAGGAAAGAAACTCCTCCCTCCCATGAATCCTATTGTTCTTTCTCTCAAAAGCCTGGGACTAGGCAGAGACAGAGACCACCGATCTGCTGTCAGAACATGTTGCCAGGTATAATTACAAGCTGAACAGAGATATCAAAGACTGACAGATCCCGAATAACTTGCTCTCCCTTCTTTTCATTAGGAGTTCACTAAAGCTATTTTAATAGCATAGAAGGCATCCATTTCTTTACACCATCTGGTTTCATCACCAAAGGTATAAGAGCATTAAGACAAGTCTGAGAGTTTCAGGGATTTCTGATAGGTACTGAAGACCAAAGCAATGCCTCCCTCCCCCCCACCGTCTAGGCTGAGTACTGTATGGAGAACGGAACTGGCTATTACAAAGCAACTTGACCTTGCAAAACACAAGTGGTAGAACTTTTTGGCAGCAGGTCAAAGAAACTTTCCTTAAGTATTCACTAGTTAGATTTATGAACCATTGTCTGATCATTAGCCACCAGCTCTGTATTGCTTTTCCATGTACATGCATTTAAATGCACCACTTAGTACAGAGGATATCCCATTCTTTCCCGCTGTACATTCTTAACATTTTTTTGAATTAAATTTCAGAACCAGAAAACTCCATTTAAGAGAGTTCTGATTGCTACATGAAAGGGACCCAATTACTTATTGCATCCTTTACAAAGCACAGGAACTTGCCTGAAAAGCAACAAAGCTTAATTTTTTAGAAAAAAAAAACCAAACCAAAATATCAGCTACAAAGGATCGCTACTTCTACTGGATATATAGAATTTATCTGTAGATCAAACATTTATTCTGGGCAGAAAAGCAATATCCAAACACCAGATCTCACAACATGGAAAGAAGCCAAGTTGACTCTAGAAATTTTACTTTTTTTTTTTTTAAAAAGGGAGGTACTTGTAATTGGCACAGAAGCTACACAGGAATGGTTTCCTAAGAATAGTATACAACTGTCAGTTAGAAAAGAACATAAAAAGGATATTTTGGGACTTGGGATTGATCAGTCTGTAACCAACATATATGCCCCTAGCCCAAGCAGCCAGTGATGGGACTCATGTGGGATCCCATTTAGTGAGAGATCTCTGTAGGGCCTGACACTTAGCCTGCAGTGGCCAGCCTATTATTACTTTAATAAGTACAACATGTCAAAGTCACTACAAACTATTACTGCTACTGGGTTCTCATGACAAATAGAACTATTATGGAGAAACTTGTTTCATATTGCCAGTGCAAGTTTGGAATTTTATTTTTCTTGATCTTACATTAAAGAGGCTGAGTTTAGTAACATATTATCATAACCATAAGACAGACATTGAAGGCATTATAGAAATTAACTCATGAGTGAAGAAAACATTTTAATAAAAAAACCACAACAGGCAGCTCACAGACATACTGGTTTAGTGTAAAGTAATAAGAAAACCTTTGTTATCTTACAGGTACTAGAGAGTCCATATTGCTCAACAACTTTGTAAGTAGCTATTTGGACCCTTCTCCAGAGATAAAAAGCACTGGTGAGAATCTAATAGAAGACTTGAGTTCTTTAGCAGGTTTCCTGACAGATGAGGAATGGTCTATGGCTTACAGTGAACATGGCTCTTTCCAAGGCCTCATGACTGCAGAGGGCAAATGGTATCAAGAGTTTTTGTTCTGTAGAAGATAACTAATATATTCAGAAGAGCCAAAAGCCCTTTGTGAATGGTGTTTGTGAGGTCAGGAAGAATATATGCCTCTATATGCTTTACATATGCATTCAATACATATACATATATGCTTCAATGCAGTACTTTTATAAATAAGTAAACAGAGTTTTCACCATAAAGGTCAAAAGTTACTTTATTACAAAAACAGAGGCAGAATTTCAGAAGTTGTTAGGGCAGATCCCAATCCACCCATTCTAAAGAGAGGCCAAGGGCTTCTTTATGGACATGGGAAGGAATACTGCACACACCAGTTCCCACTGAGGGCACAACAATGCAAACTAACAAATTTAAGAGGCATGTTAGGTGAAAAAGAAAGACAACCCAAAAATCCCACTGTAACTGTGACTTATGTTTTTAAAAAAAATCATCACTACCTGAAATACTTTAAAACTTGGGAAATCCTTAGATATCCTGAAACCGTTTCCCTGAACAAGATCCCAAACAAGCTGTTCTTGGTAGCACAAGCCTTTAGCATGGCAGACAATGTTCTTTTGTGAGCTTTGTGCATTTGCTGCAAAAACACTCCTTTGTTCCTGCTTGGTTTCTCCTCTGCTTTACCTGGGGTAGTATGCTGTATAGTTCATGAAGAGCTGAGCCCCAGCAGGGTAGTACGCTGTGGAGGGCTGGAGCGTTCGTGGGTTCAGGAGCACTGATGGCTGATACAGAGCAGCTTCTGTTGGCACAACTGCAGCAGGAGCTGGAAAGGAGTAGGAAGGGGGTGAAAGGCCTAAAGGGAACAAATGGAAACTAGATTAGGACCTTTTGAATTCCAGCATATATATGGTCTTCATTAGCTGAAAAACTCTGCAGTAAGTAAAGAGCCTTCACAAGCTTCTCATTCTCTTGCTCATCACAGAAAATAAATCTGGGCCACCAATGTAAGCTTGACTACAAGTGTTGTGTCCACCCCCTCCAGTCAAAAGCAAAGTCAGTAATACACAAAAAGCCACCTCTCACTCTGGGAATAGAGTCTCTTTCTGAAGAGGAGGCCAGTTTTTCTTGTCTAGGCTCAGATTTTAATGAAGTCTCCAATCAAGAAGTGTGAGACTTCTCCACTTTAAGAAGGAAACTTCTGTGCTAAAGATCTGCCTAACATTCCCCAGAGCAGAGGACACCTTTTCATCCTGACACTCCCTATCCCCCAAACAGCTCTGTCTTCCTTTAACCAACAGCAGAGTGAGAAGTCATGGCTTTGCAGCTTCAAGTGTTAACACCGAGTTTTTAAAAAAAACAGCACTTTGTGGTGTTTCAACAAGATGCGAGACCCTAACTGAATTCTCACTGATGAGAGTTCACCCTCCTCCTTTGCCACTTTTCCTTTTCTTCCCTCTTCCTCTCCCCAGTGCCATAAAAGTGAACATATGAAAACTTTAGATAACTCTGGATAGCAAAAATAGAGGCTTACTTTAAAGTGACAGTCAGCATCTCACTGCATTGTGGGATGGGACAGTGACAGAGCCGAAAGGGCTTATCTGAGGAATATATCACTGGTATTTGTAGTTGGAAATGGGAACACTGCCACCTAAGAGTTCCTGAAGTCTGGGACTCTGCCCAAGAACCTGTCCTAGGAGCTCTCAGGAGAAGCTTCCAACCTCTGTCTGGAACAGCTGTCACACATAGGACTACATACATGATCCCTGCTCAGGATACTTGCATTGCAAAAAAAAAAAAAAAAAGCTAGTTACCAGGAAAACTTACCTCCCAAGGATTAGCTGAAGGTCTACTCACACTCAAAAGGAACCACACCCAAGAAGTTTGCTGCCATATTGGCAGCTCTGACTAGGATTTAGAGGACACTTCTTAAAAGAGCCACCACCAACAATAATACATTTGCATAGAGAGACAGAGAGAAAGCTCCTACTTGACTACCTTGCCATTTATGATCTTGGAAGCAAAGTATTATTTTTCCCATAGGCTCAGATTTATATGGCACATATGCTTAGTAAGTTAGCCCTTAAGCTCTTAAAGCATTTCCCCCAAACGTTTGTCTAGAAGTCCATGTTCATCCTAGTAGCTCTGAGGAGCATAATTTTACATGAAATACAGTTTCTGCAATTCTCTGAGGCCAAAGCTATGTGTATTTTACTCCCACATAGGCAACATCAATTCTGTAGGAACAACAAAAAGCAAAAGAAGAATTCAGTCAGTAGTGGTTCAATAGGCAGAACACTTGTGGTTAAGTCCAAAGGAGAGCATTTATTTCATAAATTAAGTTTTGGAAGTGAAAGGGGAAGGGCTTTTACTGGACATGTTCACCATGATGACAAATGTAAATACAAATCAGTTTAAATATGAAACAGTTCTTTAAGGTCAAGGCAGGGCTTACAAATTACTTTTTGGAGTCATGGCTTACCCTGGTCAAGTTAAGTTTCAGGGAGGGGAGGGGAAGTTTGCCATGGGAAAAGCAAGAGTAATTTTAAAGTAGTTCTTCAGTCATAGTAATTAACCACCAAAGGGAAAAATAATGATTGCAAGCTGCTGGTGATTTAAGATGAAGATACTCTATTTTAATAACCCTATTTGACACTCCTTTCCAAGAACCAGAATCAGACTCAACAAAGCAGCTCCAACACCTACCCGCACATAGCGTAGAGTATTGGCAAGACCCATGTAAAACTTACATGGTAACTTACATGGTGGCGGGGACAAGCCATTTCGATTTAAAGTGCCCCCCATTAATACAAAGTTCATCTCCTCAGCAGAACATTGAAAGACTTCAACATATCTGTCCTTCATAGTCTTCTTATGACACTTCTGTGCAGCCAGAAAAGCTCGGTCTGCAGATTTCATCTGAATAAAAGCATCTCCCGATGGACGTCCCTACAAACAAGGCAGACAAAAAGAAATGTTTCAGGAGCTCCCATGAAGTAGCAGCATAGCAATAATTTGTGCTGTTAAAAGCAGTCCCTTCAGCCATAAATATATTCATCTCCAAAGTCAAATACAGTCAGTCAACCCGAGCACTCATCAGCATGTTTAAGCTCTCCTCCCCAAAGTTCTTCCCACTTGCACTAACTTGATTCTATTTATTTACCTGTTTCAATTAAGCTATGTTGTAACTTGGGCCATGTTACTTCTATGTTTAAAAAAATAAGGACATCTATGTGAGAGACTACAATTCAGGGGTACTTAGGTGCTTTGAGACCTGCTCTTACCAATTTAGTAAGAATGCAGAATTGGAAGGTCTAATCCACATTTATTATCTGTGATTTTTAAAATTTAAGGATAAATACAGTCAAGTACCAAATGTTAAATGATTTTTTAAAATTTTATTTTAAGGCCAGTATGGGCTGGGAAGTTTTAGAAGGGTACTAGCCTAAGGCTTGGTATGAGCTCCTGGAGGAAAAAAAAATGACATCCTTATATACAGCTGTAAATGAGTGGGATACACAACTGGGAGGAGTCATTTTAGCCACATGCAGCTGCTGACTTGAAGTAGGCAAAACTAGAGGTAGAGATCTGAAGCCAGCTCTAACTTAAGTTCTGGGCCAGTTCTTCTAGCTTCAGAGGGAAGAACAACTTTATCACCATCCTTTACACAGTTGTTCATGTTTAGAGGGTTGGAACCAGGAATGGTGGGAGCATGCAAAAAAGATAAAAATCTAGTAGTCAAGCAAAAGCAGTATCTGGGGAAAAAAAAAAAAAAACCACACACATCTGACAGCTTTGGGAAGGGGCGGCAGACAGCCCTCAGGACTATATACACACACCAGTTTCTTCCTCCAGGTTCTTTTGTTACTGCTGGCAAGGGCTGATACACTGTAAACCATTACTTGTGCTTTAACATCTGCATCTTTTCTTAGCCTCTCCCAGCCCTGCACATTCCTTATAGTTCAGCCTTGGCGAGGTCAAGTCCTCACAGACACAGGAAGCTCTTTAGATAGAGAGGTACTGGAGTAACTCTAGTCCCTTCTCCCTCCCCACACCCTCAAAACACAGAAGCCCTACTCGAGGACAAGGAAGTATTTTGTAGTTTCAGCTTAGGCTTAGTGTCAACCAAAACAATTTTAGAAGAACCATTTTTATACCACAATAATCAGTGTAATCGGTGCAACCACTCAGGGCACCTCCATAGAGTTAGAGGAGCTACCGTCTCCTCCCCCTACAGTCACAAGACTATGCAGATAAAGGAGATCACAACAATGCACAATCCTTTGTCTAAATTAAAGTTTTGGTAGAAACTGCTTCCAGAAAACAATGGCAAAGATGTGACTGTTTATACATGTCAATGAGCTGTTAACCTTGGTGCTTAGCTGTGACTGTTTAAAGAAAGCAACCACACAGTTCAGGAAACCCAAAGCTTCAGCTGCTGACTTATGCCATAGGAAATCCTGTCTCTAAAAGGCCGCAGTCACATTTGTCCTCAAATGTACCTGAGGCACATTGTTCAGCAAGGCAGAGGCAAACCACTCCTTTGAGAGCTAACATTGCCCACACTTTTGTTTTGAAGATACTCCTCGCCTGCTACAAGAGGCATTATGCGTGCTGTTAACCAGGACTCTTCAGTTCAAGCCTCCTACAGTGCAGGATCACAGTGGCTGCTCTGGGAGCACCAACCCCTCCAAGACTGTGGCTTAGCTTTAGGCACATGGGTCTCAGTAACAGAAACCACTTTACAGCAAATGCAGCAGCTGGCTTAGCAGGGTTCAAATAAGCCAACACATCTATTGCCAGTATACTTTTAGAGGAGAGCTGGAGGCCAGTTAATGCCATTAGTATCAACCCCAAAGGTGCTTCCCTATTGATATCATCAGGGCTGTGTTCGCATGTACAGGCAGTTGGGACAGAGTGGCTAGAAATGTAGCGCCTACCAACCTGGTGATTTAGTACCATGTGAACTCCATGGGTCCGAATATCTGTAGAAAATTCCCCCAAGAACTCCAGGATGTCCTCTATAGTAGCAGCATAGGGAAGACCACGTAAACGTATGCAGTCTCTGACGTTAGTGGGAGGCACAAATTGTTGAGGTAATACTGGAAGAATAGGAGGTGTCGGGAGAGGAATGAGAGGTGTGGAAGAGTACCTATTCAGCACCTGTGCAAAACAGAAAAACAGAGAGGTTGTAGAAAGTCTCCTTACTCATTCTTCGACTCAGAGGAACTGAACGTAACACCAATGCCCTCTGTTTTCACTCTGGGCAGTATTTTAAGAAACAAATGAGCTAGATTCTGGACTTAACCTGCAACAGCAGCGCTTAGAATTCAGATGTTTTTAAAGTAAATCTTTGGATGTTTTTTGTTGAAAAACATCATTTTGTTTTGGAGAATTTACTTGAACTGTTATGCAACCCTCAGAAGATGTCTTAGAACATGAACTCTGTATTTCTACAGTATTTTTATTGGGAAAATATCCCAAAGCATTCTACCATCTACAGAGTCATGGTGACATTTCTATCCAAAATATCTCCTCTACAAAACTTTAGGAGAGTCTGGGAACTAGAAGCATATTTCACTACCAAACAGCCCTGACTTGATATGCAATAGTCCATCAACTAACATAGATACTGTGACTCAATAACAGCACCTGTAACAGTCACGCTTTGAGATTTCTTGTTTCTAATTTTAACAGTAAAAACCCTGCCTGGTCAAGAGTTCACTAAATATTCAATCACTACCCTTTAACTTTCTCTGAGCAAGATTAAGATTCATTTACATTTGTACAGCTATCAGAAGGTTTTGCTAAACAAAGAAATGTATGAGAGCACTTGAGAAAAAAACAATGACAAGAGTGAGTGTTGCAGCTATGCCTTCTCATCATTAGTGTCACCCTTCAAACAATGCACTGAAATCTCTACATACTTGGGGGAACAGAGCTGCACCATTGCTTGGTTACAATGACACAGCTATTAGCTGGCCATAATTTGCATCATAGACGAGACCTTTTAGAATCATGTTTAGAAGTTAGTGACCTCAACTGAAGCTCTACAAATCTTTGGAGACATACATAAACAATCCTCTCAGCCCTCCTTCCTTTCCCTGACAGCATAACTGCAATTAATGGTCCATCAAGCCATGTTAATGCAGGAGGGGGCACTTTTCAGGCCCAGTTTCACAAAGTCCCTCTGCTAGGTAGCCAGTGCTGGCAGAAGATGGCTGAGACCTGCCCTTAGAGGCAATTCGTAAGACTCTTCAGATACATTCCTCTGAAGATGACAACTACATCAAAAGGCTCTGTTTTTCTGTGCCAGTGGCTAAAGGTAAGTCTTCTACATCACGATTTGTTGCTAACGCTCCACCTGAATAGACAATCATTGGACTTAGACAAATTCAGTATCTGTAGTGAAAAGCACTAGACCCACATAAACTTTCTACTCTAACTGCTGTTTGCAAGGCTATTGGAAGCCAAAACCCCAAAGGTTTGTGTATATATATCTGACTGAGAACATCTATATACCATAAGATCTTACATTTAGAGGGAGCAAAGCCTCATGGAAATTCAGACAGTACTCTTCCCAGCAAGAGTCAAGAGTGAGAGAAGAGAAAAGAAGCTTTCAAGTCATGGCCAAGCAGTATTTGCTTGCACTACTGTATGCCAATGTAGGAGTTTGGATTACAAGAAGCCAATGTTTGTAAAGTTTACACCTACCTGCTGAACTTCTGCTGCAGTGCTCCTGAAGAGTTCAATGTACCTTTTCCCCAGCAAGTCCTTATGCTTTTTCAGTGCATTTTGTGCATATTCCTCACAAGCAAACAACACAAACGCATCCCCTGTTGGCCTGCTGTCAGGGTACGTGACAAAGAGGACTCCCTCCTTTCCTCCTGTTACAGGGCAGTGCTGGCCAAAGAATGTCAGCACTTCTTCTGTTGTTACATTGAAAGGAAGACCTCGCATCCTGACAATCACTTGGTTTTCTTTCGACAAGAACTGTGCAACCTCGTTGGAAGTGCCTTTAACAAAAACAAGTACAGAAGCACTTAAGTCTAGGCAGCCACATAAAATCATGAGCAAGTCTGGCATAGCTACCTCCTCCCCACAGACAGTTTTTGAGCAGGTAGAACAATATTTGCCTCCAAAGTCAGGGAAGATGTCCCTCTTTGATAAACTAGAAATATTGTATAGGACACTTCCCATTAAAGTCTAATAATGTTACTCCATCATTTGGAAGAGATTCATCTGTATTCAAAGGGAAAAATAGAAAATACTTACAATGTTCAGAGCCCAAGAAAAGCACAGTCTGTGAATCTCTTGCATAAGCAGTACCTGTGCTGCTGTGCACCTCGCCTTTCTAACTTATGAATACTTTCAGCATGCTCTGAAGCCATAATATATAGTAACCAGGTACCCAGACCATTGTGCTGGGCAAGAAAGTTGGAAGGGCATGTTGAAAACAGCTCAAGAATTTCATCCTATCCTGATAAAACTGTCAGTCTGCCAATTCTACTTTCAGTATCTCTAGAAGACGACCACTGATGCTCATACTTATAACACTAACCTGACCAGAGCTAGCTGCTAACCAACTTCACATCTTGATATGGTCCTTTCACTTACAGCTAGCTCATTCTGCAAAGAAGTTTAGTTGTGCCAGACACGCATCATTTTTCCTCAATGTCTGTGTGCAACGTCTTCACTTTGAATGGTATAACTATTACCAAGCCTATCAATTAGCTATTTATTTGACAGCTTAATAGCCTCCCCCACTCTAAAACCTCAACCTCAGACGTCCAGTTAGTCATTTACAATCCCCAAAACAAATCTCTGTCAGGAACCAACAAGGACCTTAAGGTAGTATTGTAGATACATAACAGCTTATTGGATCTTAACTCAAATTCTGTATGCTTGCAGTCATAAAGGGGAGGAAAAGACACCATGGGAGAGTTTGTAGAGCAAGTTTTGCAGCCTGTGAATTCAAGGCTGCAAATATTTCAATATTCCCCTTAAAAAAGCATTCCTCCTGAATTCCCCCTTTAGTTTGAGGCAAAGATTTGATTTGAAGAAATAATTTCCATAAATCCCTTGTTATTTACACTGTGATATCTGTTTGCTTTTACATGCAAGTCTCCACAGCAACAGCAGTCATATTGTTTTGAAAAACTACTCTGGTTTTGTTTTTCAGCAATCAATAACATTTAGGTTCCTTCAGTTAAGAAGATGACCTAACAAATTAAGTGCATAGGCAAGATCACCTTGCCTGATCAAATCCTTATTTGATAGGCTGCTTGAAAACGGCAAGAATGTGGAAGAGAGATGGACAGATAAATCATGGAACGTCTTGGATTTCTGCTAGCAGAGTACATAGTGATCAACACACCAGCCAACTACTTGTTCAAATAAAGAAAATGAAAGGCCACATCCAACAGGAGCAGTTTACAGCCAAAAGTTAGTTACAGATGCTGATGGAACAAGCCCTCCCTTCTCACTCCCTAAAAATTACCTCCTGCAATTTTAAGGAAGTCTTCACCTGTTGCCTTGTATACCTAAGGAAAGAAAAGAGAACATGTGATTGGCACAGTATTTGCACTCCTGTTGAGAAGAGGATTTCAAAACCAGGGTCACGCACCTCAATGTATCGATTCCCCATGTGATGCTTGTGCCTTTGTAGCGCTAGATCTCTATGCTCTTCGCTTACAAACCTCACAAGAGCCTCCCCATTCCTCCTACCTTGGGCATTGAGACAGAGCGCAGCACCTCCCCTGCAAGATTTAAACCAAGAGAGAGAGAAAAACTCCATGACCAATGCAGATGAAGTACTACAAATGTAGAGGTAAATTCTTAGCTACTAACTTGGCGATATTTAGGCCTTTGAAGAATCTCGCTATGTCCTGGTCAGATGACTGCCACGGCAATCCTCTTGCTCGGATAACAGCATTGTCATCCACAAGTTCCATCTTGCTGCTGCAGGCACAGAAAGAGGGAGTAATGCAGAGACATCTGCCTGTAGTATCTGCCACACACCATCCTCCCTGCTTGTCACAGGTGCTCCAGGGACAGGCCTGACCAGGGTTACTGTTATAAAATCAAGCACTTCCTACTCTGATCTTAGCTAGGTGGAAATTGAAGCAGAGCAGTTAGATGTAACTGAGGTTAGTGCTTATTATTTATACTGTGACAGTGCATAAGAGCCAGTCACAAGCCAAGACCAAATCTGTTCAGGGTTATACTCAGCACACAAAGGACTCCTGCCCAAAGAGTTTAGCCTTAACATTGCTTGTTCAGGCCATCACTGTGCTAATAGAGACTAATATAGCTACAGGCTACATTGGCTGCTTAGCATGGGAATAGCTCAGCCACAGAAAGCCAGGTTTAATTGGTCATTACCACAGTCTCTTTTGTTCTCTTACCTGTTAAAAGTGCCATGTACAACAAAACACTCACAGCTACCCAAGGCTGCCTTTCTGGCTATTGCAAGGACAGGTTTTTGCACAGAAGAGACTATGTGATTGATTAAACAGATGAAGTGTTGTTCAGCAGCAGAGGACTCCCTCGTACAAAAGGGCTGTGGTATGCCTTGTTATACGAGGGTCATGCTTCTCACTTGTATTTTAATTTCTCAGGTGGCTTTTCTGTAGGTGTCTGTCCCAAACTGTTTCCCCCCTTGCCTCCTAATTCTGTACTTCTCGCTATCACAAATAAGATGGGAATCTTTTACCTCATCCCAGGATTTTGTTAGTGAAAGGGAAAAGGCTTAGAACAATGCTAAAACATAGCCCCTGAGCTTATCTCACTGGATACTTTCTGCCAATATTGCTGCATTCTTTTCTTGCTTCTTTTGGCTCAGAAGTGCCAGCATCATCTACCATTATGACAGTTCCTTAATCTGGAAGGGGGAATAAGTATTGATGCAAGATAGGAATATAAATAAGGTCAGTTTAACACCAGTCTCTTGTGATACTGCAGAGGGAGTATTCAGCAAACCACTGAGAGAAATCCATATTCGTACATAGAAAAGCATGATTACATTAAAAAAACCAACAAAAACCCCACAAACCAAACAACAAAACAATCATCAAAAGTAGATAAAGCTTTATGTTTAAAACATATTTGGGAAGAAGACAAATCACAGCTTAAGCAATTTACTCATAGCACAGTATCTTTATGGAAATGTTTCTTCCCTATTAAAAAAAAAAAAGTCATGATGTGTATTCAGTAACTGTGAAGCAAATTGCAGGAAGAGAGTAGGAGTTAGTACCAATAGGGTTACTTCTGCAAAAATGCTTATGTTCTTTGTTAATAGCACAGCACACTTAACACCCATTATAAGCACTTTTTAGCAGAACCCGGAACTACCAGCAGCTAACAGGCAACATTGAAGTCTAGCAAGAAAACTGGCTTGCATCTGATCATAGATTATCTGTTCCCTTTCCCACTTAAAGCATCTAATTGATTCCCACAGCAGTGGCAAGATAAATAAAAATAATGGTAATAGCTATTTGCAAATTAGGAACACAGAAAAGTACAGCTTATCGAAGCAGTACCTTTAAAAAAAAAGGGGGGGGGAGCACGCTCAGCAAGAAGAGGGAGAAGATACTTACCAAGGCCCACTTTCAAATTTGTAGTTCACTCTTTCTGGATCTGAAAATCGGTGATCTATGAAATATAGCACAAGTTATTTTCTTTTTCCTCAGCATACAGGACAGGCAGGAAAAACAAGCAAGCAAGCAGAGAAAACTTGTTCATCACAATCACTTACTGTACGGTTCAGATATTAGTGTTAAAATAATATTCCCCATATCTTCAACTTGAGAGGCTCCATAGGGAAACGCTAGACTGTTCTTGTCAAGATTTAAATCTTTATGCTGGAGTTAAGTCAATCATCACCAAACAGATTTCTAATTGGCTTCCTGCTAGAGCAACAAGCTTTCATGTTATCCTTGATGGTAAGTCACTTCTCAGGGGAAGATTTAATCCATTTTCCTGCTGGGATACATCAGCTGTTCTGCCTTGGCCTCTAACTACTGCCACCTGCAGGAGTGTGAGATGACTCTAGAAAGTGTCTGGGGACATAAGACCCCATAATAAGGACATATATATTTAATATACTCATGAATTATGTATGTTTGACAGACAGATATACTTTTGCATGCAGAAGAGACTGAAGTCCTGTCCTCTTTAATTAAGATCATCTTTAATCTCTAGGGGAAGATTTGGGGAAGGAGGAGAAGTAAACCATCAACTAGAAGCTCCAGAAATAGGAAGATATACCACATGCTTTCTGAACAAGTAAATCCCAAAGTAGAATAAATATCTTAACACTTTGACAAAATTCACAAATGGCACCTCGGCTAAGCCTTGCCTATTAGAACTTACAACCTGAGTTTTGTGCTGTTACACAGAAGCATTTTGAGAACCTGGTAAGAGTGCACCATTGTAGATAACCAAGAGACAAAACAGAGTCCCACAACCCGTATCTTCTTCAATCTGAAGAATTTTGGAAGATGATAGCAAGGATAAGCTCTCCTGCCAACAGAGAGCAGGAAGTGTTCTGTCCTGGAAAGACAGGCTGTAGAATGACCAGATAAAAAAACCAAGTTCATAAATGGAGTCTGACTTAAGTTGCACATACCATCTTTTTTTCACACAACTTTAAATAGAGTTTACTATGGTATCTCTCCCGCTTCCTGTCATATTTGTCCCTCTCTAACACTGGGCTACAGGACTAAGATTACTTGCAACTCTAAAAATTTGCTTTATAAATGATGGAGTAAAGAGGTCTTTTCCACTCATATCTCCTTCTTTCTAGAATATAGGGTAAAAAAGCCCAAGAACAGAACAAGAAGTGAAATATAAAGCAGTCTGGGAACAGGACTTGCTTTTTTGACTTCCTTATCACTTTACATAAAGACTTCAGAGCAAAAAAGTGAAAGAGCTTCTTAAACAAGACCTATCCTGGCATTGCAGTACAGTAATGCAAGACATTCAAAACAGTCAAGTACACCAATTATTTGCCCACATCCCCAAAAAACTACATTAGACACATTTCAAATGCTCAAAAGAGTCTGCATTTTGGTGCTCAAAAGTTGCTTCTCAGTCCAAGATAACAAGGTTCCTCTTAAAAGAAAAAAGCTTTCTCCACCTAGAGCTGAGCACGTTTTGAGTTGGTAGATGCCTACATGAAGGGCAGGGAACCAAAGAACAGCTTCTGTTAGAAACAGACACCACACACCAGCTTTGTCATATCATCAACAGCGTAGGCAGCACAAATTTCATTGTGAAATAAAGTCTTCCCTATTACTTGAGGAGTGACTGGCAGTCACTCCTACAAAACAGATTTTTTTTTAATTGTTTTTGAAGTTTAACTGTTACCTTGTTGTGAGATGAAAAGCAATTTTAACTGAATTAATGAACTCCTTTTCCACAGTAAGGAAAGGAAAGCTGCTGTGCCAACACAATACACTGAGGCTAACTTGATTTTGAGGCTTTGTTGGTTTTGTGTGCATTGGAGTATGGAAGGTGAGAGGATGTACTTAGTCTTACAAGAACATTTGAAGTTTAAGTGAATTATCATAGTTTAAAAACCAGAGAACTTAAGCCAGTGATCCATTCCCTCCCATCCAACTGCTTGACTAAATACAGTTTGCTAGCCATTGCCATTACTCTCCCTGCCAGTACCTTCCTTGGAGTAAAGTAATGGTTTTCTTAAAAACCAGGCTAAAAATCCTGAACAAACCACATGCAACCACCCCAAAGCACAGTTTAAGAGAGCATTTATGACAACAAGAAACTTCTTCATTGCAGTATCTCTTCCCAAGCTGTACACTCAAGCTCATCTCCTCCCCTGCCCCCTGGGGAAGGGAGGTTGAAAAGAAAAATAATCCACAGGCTCCCTTGCAGAGAGGGTGCCTAATCAGCACCACACAGATGTTTCTGGGCAACTTGTGTATCAGAGGAGTGCTTCTCCTCCTTTTCCTGACACCCTTCCCCCTGCAGCACGTAATAGCTCCATGCTGCGCTTGCGCAGTCTCTGCTACCCATCCAGGGAACCAGAAGCTGCTGAAGACGCATGTATTGGAACCCTGGTCTTGCCTGACCATTTTTTAATAAAGATTTTGGAAATGTTATCTTTCCTCTGTCCAAGTCAAGAAGAATTGGGCAGGAGTTTCAATAGCTATTACGGCAAGGAACGTGCATACACACGTGCACACGTGTGCTTGGCTGTTAGGCTGTGCTGTCAAAACTGAAGAGACATTTCACTATTTCCTTTTTGCAGAGCCAAAGATCCCTACAAGCAATCAGCCAACAGAGAGGGGAATGCAGCAGTGTGAAGGGGCTGGGAATTTGAAGCAAGGCTATTACACAAGGAAAACAAACAACTCCCCCACTCCACATTAATTTTCTTCAGAAAACATTTTCATTGAAAATATTGATCAACAGGATATCTAGTTCCTAAAACTGCCCTAGTGCCAACAGAAGTTGGTACCAGGTGTTCAGACACAGGGAGTCAGCTGTGCCAAGGAACTCTAGATTAACATAAACACAGTGGGAGGGGAGGAAGAAAGTCATCAACATTAGCAGGAGTGAGAAATCGCTTACACCTTTGCCTCTAATTAGCTAGAAGCAAGGCTTTTAGGTAAGATTGGAGAAGAAAATTGATAGTTTTCTGCACATGTAAGGAGCATGTTAATAATAACATTAACAAAGTGAAACCCTGAATTCTAATGAACAAGACTGACTACACACAGATGGACTCCTATGAACAGAGGCACTAAAAATTATGGACACTTGGGAAAAGCTGTTAATGGAATAGTCTTTATGAAACCTACCCCTTGTTCTGTGAAGGGATAGGAGACCACACATGTGTTTGTGTACAGTGATATTTAAAGGCTGCCCCTCCTGGGCAATTGGAAAGAGTTTATTGCAGTGGATTAATCCAAGTTCACATTTAAAGAAGCTTTAGAAAACAGACCTGGCTGTCTAAAGCTAGTATATGCAATAGCATGCACACATATATTCTAAATGAAGCAATGGGAAAAAGGCACTCCCAAATAACAAGGCAGGATGGATACAAGGAACTTCTTAATCTTGCTGCACAGCTGCAGTACCACCTCCTGCAATACTCAGGAAGTTAGTAAAGGGGGTGGGGGGGAAGGCATAGTCTACATCAGGGTTGCCTATATAATATGGAAGAAATTTCTAAATAATTTTCTCAGATTCATCACCACAGCTTCACCTGCTGCCAGTGCCCTCCAAGACTTCTTCCCTCCCACTGTCTCTTCCATTTCTCAGTCTCTCAACTCCTTTCTTAACTATGGCAAAAGAAATACTGAACAACTAACTTAGCTCTGACATA
This sequence comes from Gymnogyps californianus, assembly GCF_018139145.2. Taxonomy (NCBI): domain Eukaryota; kingdom Metazoa; phylum Chordata; class Aves; order Accipitriformes; family Cathartidae; genus Gymnogyps; species Gymnogyps californianus. The sequence continues at coordinate 25,976,583 of NC_059472.1, forward strand.
ACATGAACTACTATTGCAATTGTGTTCTGCACTGATCCTCTTCCCCCTTTGTTCTGTTTTTAAGGCTCTTCAGGCAGAAGATTACATCTTTTTAGATACTGCTTTGCATAAAGGTAACCTGATGTTAACCAGTTCCTGGGTACTATCACAGGAAATACAAATAGCAAATATGCAAGATTCTCAGGTAATACCCAATAATGGGCTTTTTATTGCCAGAGTTAAGTACTATTGGTTATAACTGTGCTCCACATCACTGTTTTCAAGACACCCAGGTCAAAAAACAACCCCCAAAACCCCCAAGTTTCGGTACTGCATTACCCAGATCGTATCCAGCACATTAAGTAGGCTGTTCTGAAGTATGCCTGTGTTTCTACTGACAACATCCAGCAGATACTCCTAGTAAGGAGTTATCCTCACAAACCCAGTTCAGAAGTGAGTGGAGCAAACCATGCACTGGAGGAAGCAAGAGCTATTTGCCATTTAATGGCTTCTGCACACCCAATCTTGAGGCAAAGGATGAGTCTCCTGCAGACCGAATACGAATACTCATGCAAGCTTTGTTCACTCCACCCTGAAGGCACTCACAGCAGTGAAAACTGGCTCAGCAAGCTTTGCAAATCAAGAAGTGCAGCAAGTATGGGAGGTACAGAGGGTGCAAGAACAACCCTGCTCCTTTTGTATACTTACACGTTTAAAAAAAAAAAAAAAAAAAGATTTCAACAGACCCAAGTTCCTTTCTCTGCCAGAACATGATCACTTCTCTCAAGTTCTGTTACTCGACATTTCTCATAATTGTCCTGCTGTCGCTACCCTTACACAATACTGACTAAAAGTCTGCCAGAAGACTCTCTCCTACACCAAAAACTGTTTTGAGACCATGAGTTAGGCAGCAGTAGCACTCAGAGGTAATTTACAACTAGTCTCAGTTCTTCCTCAGTCCCTTGAATTTCATGTCATTTTAAACATTTCCTGACCTTGAATTAAAAGAAATCAGTGGCTGTTTGTACATGAAATCTATAATTTCGGGGGGGGAAGGAGGAATGGGATGTAAAGCTTTCACCTGAGTGCTTGGATTTGGAATGGTTTCATTGCTGTACACAATTTCAAGTAGTTTGCTGAAAGAGTAAGTCCCAAAAGTACTTTCTAAAGGAAGAATAACCCAGCCAATTATTCATTTTAATATTTCTGTGCTCTTTTTCAAGATTGTGCTTGCCTTGTCTGCAAGAAATACATAGCCAAGCACCAACTATCCAGTGTGTGATACACTGGAATATATCTCTTGAATGACTGTGCAGTAGGAAGTTATCTCACCTGACTGTTGGGAACAATAGAGTACATTCTCCATTTGCCTGTAATTTGTTGTTTAATCAAATGTTACCCATTAAAATAAAATTTTTTGGAAGACTCCTAATAATTTAAATGACTGTACAATAATACCCAGCTTTCCCCTAACTTTCGTATCACACAAGTTTCCTCTCACTGATCTCAACCATCTTACATGCAGGTAAATGGAGATGTAAGTACATGAAGAGATGTGCCCAAAAGTCATTCTACTCCTGCTCCTACCAGTTTGTAAATGCAGGTCTTCTGCATCTCTAGTCAGTACCCTACCCCTAAACCAAAACCTTCTATCCCCACCAAATGCTAACGAACCTTGCCAGTATAGTTTGTGTGGCACAAATCATAGAAGTTTCCCCTCATGCAGCCGCTTTAGCTATCTGCACTTTCCACAAGAATAACAAGAGCTTGGTCAGATTCTGTGCACTAATCTGCAACTTCCATTTCAACCTACTCCATTTGTTTTTAATTTGTTTTTGTGTCCCCCACCCCAGCATATCCACTTCAAATCCAAGTTGCTTTTAGTTTAGACTTTTTCTTTTCTTTGCTACATAACTGTCTCAGGAGGAAAGTAGCTATCCCACTTACATGAAGGAGGGAAAAAAAAAAATCTGTGCAAAACTGTTTGAACTAGTCTTTAGACTTAGCACCTGCTTGAACAATTTTTTTTTTTATCCCAAGCATTACATGCATGTCCAGACTCTCCAAGTGCAATTAACTTACACAGCTTCTGACACCAGGGAGATTAAGTTGGTACATTTCAGCAAGGTGAGGAGAAATAAAGTTATCATATTCATCAATAAAAGGAAAACAAAAATTATTTTACCTTTTTGGTCTCTGTGTCCTCTGTGCCCAACACTCTCAAGCATTATAGGGCAGAGACAGTTAATTTCAGCCACGTTGCATAAACATAGCAAGTTTACAAATAAGAGCATCAGCAGTTACAAAACAAGACAAAACACAAAGATGAATATAAAACCAGAATGAGGTTATTTAGGTTTATATACCTTAAGAAGCATATCAGATTCAGAATTCAGACTCAAGCTGAGAGCATTTGGATAGACTGACTGAGCCTCTAGGAACTTGGACGAAATACTATTGGCAACTGCCAAAACGACCCTCAGATGGTACTAACTCTTTAGGGGCTTCCTGACAGTCAGGTAACACAGGGTGGTCTTCTCCCCTCTCCCAGCAGGCAGGGAGTACACAGTCTGTCACTGTGCCTTAGCTGACCAGTGACACTCCAGGTGGCTATAGTTGTACTATTATTTCCATAGTGGCAAGACATACACCAGACATTCACACGAGGAGAAAGCAAAGGCATCTCTCCAAAACAGCTGAAGTAGCTCATTGACTTTAATTTCCTCCAGCTCATGTCAACACATTCCTATACAACGTATTAAGTTTCTGACCATAACTTTAAGAAGTCTCCATCATCCAGCTTCTAGACTATGCAACAAGCATTTATTTTGCTTTTCTATATAAAAATTCACACTCCTACAGTAAGTGTACCACTTTGCTTCAGAGTAGGGGGAGAAGTGATTTCTGTCCCTTCACTAGGGGAGGTTAATCTTAATTTGCAGATGGCAAAGCAGAGCAGACAGCCTCCAGTATTCAACCTTATGGTTAAACACAATAAAATCCACACATACAGAGATATTTTATGTGCCCCGACACAGGTACAAAGCCCAGGCAACACTAGTCCTGCAGTGAAAGGCCAAAATAATTCAGAAGCCACAGACTTTTGAGTCTGAAAAATACTAGCTCTTAACAGGAACCACTCTATGGACACAATAAGCTAGTTGGAGGGAAAAAAATTATTAAAACCAACAACAAAAACCAATAAAAAATATAAAAAAAGAACCTCCTCTCAAATTCCTTTATCCCTCCCTTGCTAGCTAGCTTTTGTGGTCACTGCTTCAATAGGTCAGTAGGGAAGTCAAGTGTTTTCCATGCCTGAGAGTACGTTTGAGACAAGGACTGGAGCCTGCAGCAAGAGGGGAGACTGCCAGGGAAGCAAGGCAGAAGGCACAGCCAAATCGTTCACAGCCCCAGTTTTGGCCCTGGTAATTGTACATGGCATGCAAACAAAACTGAGCTAAGACTAGTAAAGAGCCAGACAGGACTAGGTTACAGACCACTTAAGACTATTCAGAAAGTAATTTTAGACATCCCTATCACTGAAAATGGATACATGTTACTGACTGCATCTTATTGCCAGCCCAGCCTCACCTTGCGAGGTGTAACATGTACAACTTCTGCGAGACTGAATACCACGTGCCAACAGCATCCCTGCCTTAGGTTCACTCCTGAATCAACGATTCACTACAAGTTCACATCAAGAATAACCATTCCCCCTCCTAAAGATTAAGATGGTCTCCCAACATTCACTTTTGCCTAAAAATAAAATAAAAATCTAACTGATGCAATGAGCAGCCTCACAACTTTAATATTAGGATTCATATCAGTGATTTGAACCAGTGTGCCAGTTACACTAAACTGTGAAGCTGAGAGACAAAACTATAAAGGTAGTAAAGAAAATGTACAGAAATCAAGAAGAAATACAGGATTTTCCCCATGGGAGCATGCATCCTCATACATTTTTATCTTTGTGAGAAAGCTCAGTACAGCTCCGAGTCACTCATTAAAGTTATACCACCCCTAAACACGTGTTGCAAGCATTACTCATGCATCTTTGTCCTAAAAGTCAGCGAAAGCTGTAACAGCAGTAGACACCATCACTGTTAAAAGGATACATTCTGTCATGGCCACAACATCAAGTTTGCTAACGTCGGGTGAGCCAGGGCAACACTTCTTGAACTCTTTCCGCAAGTCAAAAAAGGAGTAGAAGCATTCAGGCAGTAAGATATTCTGTAAAAGGACAAAGTAACTACTGTCAGCTAGGGTAAGTTCAATCTACTTTGTCTTTAGATACCAAACTTGCTAACAATTTCCTTATAATGGGTAGGAACCACAATCAGCCTTTGCTACAGAGAAACTCACATAGCTCTTCTTAGCCAGGTAAGTATGTTTAGAAACTTTTTTGCTTAAGCAGCTTCCTCTCTACATGGTTTAAAAAAAGAAATGTGCTTTTTCACTACTAGAGAAACATTTGCTATTATTACCAGTGCCTCAAATCCAAAATATATGTAGCAGAGCAAATGCTTGCTATTGCAACATTTATCATCAATTCTTGATTCCAATTTTAACTGTAAAAAGCCAGAGGGCACTCAGTCCAGTTTATAGAGCCAAGCAAATTTTGCAAGACTAGCAGAAGACGTTTTGGTTTATAGACAAGGCTGAGTTTTCAGAGAATAGTCACACTTCAAATATTTATTCCCTTAAAAAAAACCAACCACCACCACCCAACTGTGTGCAGATGAGGGCTTGATATGGTGCAGAAGTTGTCAGTCTATGCATGGTAACTGCTTTAATTGCAGCATATGAAGCCAGGAACAAGTTATGCAGCCCACTGGAAGTCAATAAAACCCTTTTCGCCCCACCACTGCATCTACCACATGCTTTTATTTTTTTTGAGGGTGGGAAGGAGAAGACACAGAGAAGACTTGGGGGAAGCTGTTTAAATCAACACGAACCCCTACTCCTTCAGTTAGCTCTTCACCCCAGAGCTTCCCCACAGACACAATACTTCATATTCCACTTGGCTGTTTGTTGCCTGCAATGCCTCTGTAGACCAAAAGTAAGGGCTTTCTGTGATTTAACAACTAGTTAGCATCTTGGCATTATAACAGAATGACAGGATATGTGAAAGCACATTTGGGGAGCCCAAAGAAAGAAGTTTAGGCTCTAAAACAAGTTCTGCTTTGAGAACATTACAGCTTATCTTAGCATATAGACAGGTGCATTAGGCAAACGATACTCTTTAAAAGACAAACTTATGAAAATGCAGTTGTGCTTGCCAAGATTTCCTGCTCTAGTTTTAGCATGGCTATTTTTCTTCCTCGATGAGGGATCAAGTTCTGTACTTCACTGACATTCAGTTGGAACAGTTGATGCCAATTCATTCTCTGAATACCGTGAGCTGCTAGACTGGTTCAGACTGGGCATCTTAAAAGAAATAAATATATTCTCAAGAGCCTAGTGATTTCTGCCTATCTGGATTTTAGTGATCCCACACCCCAACCTCAGGGTTAGGGTATTCACCAAAGAACTATTACAGGTCTCATAAGCATCTGGTTTACTTAATCTATTGGCAGCACTGAGCAGATTTCAAATGAATAATTCTTAACAAAACAGCAACAGAAGATTTTGATGAAGATTTGATTCCTATCAGTGACACTATGATGATGTAGAAAAAGGACACCTATCCCCAACACCAAACAAACTTAAATAATCGTAGGAGTCGTCCCTTCTTTTATCCACATAATTTAACTGCATGGAAAGATCAACTGTATAAAATGCATACCTATTACAAATGAGAAGAATGTCTGTTAAAAACCTGTTTGCACATTTTCTCACATTACACTGTAAGACATGTATATAAGGACTGCCCCTTCACTATGAATCATGCTCACTGTTTCTCTTTTAAACCTTCAAAGGTATAAACACTTAGAGCACCAACAAGTATTAAACCCAAACTCATCCAATATCAATTTTGTAACAGCACAGACTTGCAGCAGTGCCCCATCAAAGATGAAGCAGCAAATTGATGGGCACAGAGATCAGTTGAAAGGAAAGGAGCATAACAGCTCAGTTACAGAGCAATGCATGTTCATAGCAAACCACAAAACAAGATGTTAATATTGAAGCAGTTATTTCAGGACTAGGGACTCAGCATATTGCTGCAACCCTATCACTAATGAAAAATAGGCAGGACCTCATAACACTGTTAGCGATTTGGCAACTCCGAAGTTAGAGAAAACTCTAGACTGTGGGACTAGTCATCACTCATAGCCTGCCTCAAACTACTGTTCAGCTCCTTACAAATAGGAGCACCGCCCTCGGAGCGTCAACTGAATACACAAAGATTGAAAGTTGAATGTAGAATTCAACTAAAGGTGAATGTAGAATTTCAAAAGACAGTTTATGATTAAGGTGGTTAACTATTTGGCAACACTTCCAAATTCCCACTTGTTAACCCATTGTAGCTCCTACAGCTGTAGGAGCTATGAGTACTCTGTCAATGCATTGCTCCTTTCTCAAACACTTAAGAAAATCTTTCTTCTGATTTAACTTTAAAAGGCATCTCAGGGCTACAGAAGCACAGGGCATTGTCTATGCCTTCCACATGGACAGGCTCTTTAGCGTGGTAAGCTTATTAACATATGAGTGATGTTTGTACTATGGTTGTGTGGAGGCACCCTCATACTGAAGAGAAGTTGATCAGTTTTGCAAGAAATATAAAGCACACTAAGAGTCAAACTTAAGCTACAACTACATACCTTTTTGGAAGCTTCAGGGTGCAGAACCTGCCTAATGTGCAACTGTCCATCAGTACAGAAACAGAAGGAAGTACCTACACCAATGTTCAGCTCATTGCTCACGGACTGATTAAACTGAAAGCAGGAACAACAAAAGACATACATGTAAAAGATCAGGGTGGCTGCGCTAGGCAGTGTCATCAGTTGGTAACATGTTATTCCTGGGCAACAGGAATACGGAGCTGGAACTCCTTTTTGTATGAGCCTAGTCCTTCACTTCTGCAGATTTGTTTCTTACTAGCTAAGCACATGATAACTTTCATGATAATTATCTTTACAAGGAAATTGCCCCTTTTCCCCCTTCTAATGAGATGTGGCCACACAGACAGTCCACATCACGGAAAAAAAAAAATCCTTTTCCAGGAGCATTTGCAAGACGGCGTAAAGCTGGTTACAAAGAGCTGAGGGAGTATCGGGGCAGAAGAGCCTTTCAGGCAGGGCACTCAAGCATGCTGGAAAGGAGACAGGCTTTCAGCCCTACCCCCAATGAGAATCATGCACACCTCCCTGTTTATCTAGGGGCCTTCAGTCCTCTCTCCTTCCCAGGACTGATGGCCCACTACCCAGCCTTTTCAGGGGACACCTAAACTTGGCCTCTTCCAACACTGATTGGGGCTCACCCTCAGCTGAGACTCAGGGTCCAGCATGGCAGGAGACCAGGGTAGGGGGATGCCTAACCCTAACCTTCCTCCCTTGGGGTTCAGTCCCTCCCAAGGTGAATGAGCAGAAGGCAAGGGAGAAATCCCCACAAAGCCCAGCACAGACCAGGCTGCCTGGCCCACACATGTCTGCGGTGCCCCTGTGCCAGGCTCCACTGCCCCAATGGTGGTGGTGGTGGAGGGGATAAACGGATGATAACACTGCCTCTACCTCACTGGGGAGCCCCCAAGGGAGACCAGCACTCAGCAGCTCGCTATGGGGTGTCACCTGTCTCAATGCCTGCTCCAGCGGTGGAGCCAGTGCCAGGCTCTCCACATCCACCTGGGTGATCTCCTGGCACTCAGCTGTCAGCTCCAGGTGGTCAGGCCGGACCAGCATGTCATGCAGGTGCCCCAGCTCCAGAGAAAGCAGAGGAGGGGTGAGTCAGCTCCCCGGGTTGGAAGTCCCCACCTGCAGCACCAGCCCCTGCCCTCCACCAGAACGTGCTCCAGCCTGGGGCACCCACCGCCAGCCCAGCACTGGGGCTGCCCTGCCTGTACCCAGCATGGCAGGGGCCAAGGGGAGCAGCAGGTCAGGGTGCTCCCCCCTCGGGGGAAAATACCTCCTTACTCCTCAGGTCAGCCACTTTCCACAGGAGCTGGAGCAGCTCTCGCTCATCCGAGCCCAGCCTTGCCCCGTTGGTGCCCGCCGTGGTCACGAAGAGGATCACCAGGTAGTCGGGAGACGCTGTCATGGTGCCACCGGGCCAGTGGAAAGGATAAAAAAGGGGGGGAAGAGGAAAAAAAGGGAAAGAAAGGGGAGGGGAAGGGGGAAGAGAAGAGGCCAGAAACTTTCCCTGCCCGAGGTGCTTCCAAGCGAGACCCAAGCGGCAGAGCGCCCACCTGCAGCCTCACTCCCCGAGGACCTGGCGCGGGGGAGGCGCACGGCTGCCCCCGTTCCCACCCCGCTGTTTCCCGGGGCGGGCGGCGGCCGCTCCCACGCCGGCTGCACCCCTGGGAGGCGCGCAATGGCTGCGGGCTTTTCTGCGCGGGGCCGCGGCCCTACCTGCCCACCCCCGCCCCACGTGGTGCAGGTAGCACACACCTGGCGCCGCCCGCCCATTGGCCCTGCCGAGCGGCGACGTGGCAAGCGCGGGGGGGTGGGCGGTTGGCGGAGTCGGGGTCCGTGATTGCGGGCGGGGTGCGGGGGGGGGGGGGCAGCGGCGGACGAGCTGTCCGGAGCCGCTCCGGGCCTCCGAGGAGCCCCAACGTGCACCGACGGGGGCCCGGACCCTGCCGGGCTGCGCCTCCCGCCGTCGGGGCGCGCTACCCGGGAAGGTGCGACTCCTCACCGACGGGACGGCGGAGAGGAGCGGGCCCGGGCGGGACCGCCCGCTCCTGCCGGGACATGTCACGGGCGGGGAGGGAGGGAGGGCGGGGAGGGTAGGTCGGCCCTGCGTCCGCGGGCGGGCGGGCGGGCGGGCGGCCAGCAGCCCCGTCCGCCTGGACGGAAGAGGAGGGAAGATGGCCACACCGCCCGCAGCCGCCCCGGCGGGTCTCCGCCCTCGGCGCGGGGCGAGCGCGGCCGTCGGGGGCCGCCGGGGCCGGGCCGGGCCGTGCGGTGCCAGGGAGCACCGTGGCGGTGCGCGGGCCGGATGCCGGCGGGAGCACCTCCTGCCGAGGGAGCCGAGCGGGCTCGGGACGGCGGAGCCTTTTCCTCTGTCGCGCTCAAGGCAGCGGCGTGGCAGCCGCCGTACCGCCCTGGCACGGCGGGTCCAGGCGTGCGTTAAGAGCTGGCTGGTTTGGCTGTCACAGCCTTCCCTCGATGAACGGTGGTGCTTTTGGTCCTTGTGACAACAGCCTCTCTTCAGGTGATCTTTTATTAAGGCATACGCACTTGGTTTGGCAGGAAGGGAGAGGATGTGTTTCACAAGCGCTGGGGGTTCTGTCAGCCGCTGACCAGTCCACGTAGTGCCCGGGCAGCCTTGTCCTGCCCTGGTGCAGCGCGGGTCTCCTTCAGGGACTGCCACCAAATTCCTGCTTGATAGTTCATGTGCTTCAATAGACAGCCTTTGCACGACGGAGGGTGGCTGGAGTAATTTTCTCCCTTTTTGGTACAAGATTTCAAAAATGGCATTCACCGATAGCAGATACTGCAATTTGAGGGGTAAAGATGGCAAATTAATTCCTCCAGTTTTTAAAAGCGGTAGCTAAAATTGGCCACGTGAACCTGGCATCAGGAAACACCCGAGCTAATCGTGCCCCTTTTGTCAGAGAGTTAGAGCACCTGGTTTTCTTTGTGCATTTGTCTTCTGACTTTCTGATGCATTGAGTAAATCATACGTGAAGCGGAGCACTGGGGTGTGTGTCCTCAGCGGCGGTTGCAGCTGATCTGTACTCAGCATCTGAGGAGCGGGGTTGGTCCTCACACAGGGAATTAGTTTTGTGACCTTTGCCTAGCCTGGAGCGGAGGGATTCGATGGTATAGAGGATTTCTTTGCACAGTTTCCCTTTCAGGTCTTAGTTTGGTGCAACTTCTTCTTCAAAAAAAACTGTATACTTTAGCAAAAAAGTCCAGAAGTACATTTCTGAAATGACTTCACATTGGAGCATGCCAGATAGCTAATGCTTGCTTGGTTGGCTGGTTGTCTTTCAGTGAAACTTCATCATCCATTCTAGACGGTTTCCTTCCCAATGTCTGCTTGGCTTTTGAGATGCAGCCCTTGTCTTTGTCAGAACGGTTTTTGGATGGGTACCTGTTCCTTTACTGGTGATCTGTTGTGTTCTGGCTTACACATTTCTTTTTTTCTTCCCTCTTATGCCTTATTGTCTCGTCCTATCTTGTCTCTTTCCATCTAGGAGCATCAGACTCCCCGGCTTATTGCTACAGCAGGCTGCCATTATGTATGGTAACCCCTCTCATAAGTTAAGCTGTACCCTAAAAGTATTTTTAATTCCTATTACGCCTTTTGGGTTCTTGATTAATCCGTGTTTGATTTATTTATTTATTTTGGAAGCTGCTTGCCACTAATTGCTACTGTAGTGCCATTACCTTTTATTTTTCTCTTTCTTGGGTAACACATTCCCTAAAATGTCTGTTTTCCAGTCACAGTTCCCATTCCACCCTCCTTTTTTCATGCCTGCACTGTCTGGTCTGACAACACGCACCAGTTGTTCAGGTTCCTGTGTTGTGTTGCCCAGGCTCCTGGCGTTTGTGTACTCCCATTCCAGTTGCTTCTCCCTGGCCGTTCGTTATCCCCGGGCCTGGTTAAGCATAGTCTTTGCATGAAGCGTCACCTTCCACATGACACCAGTGTTGTTACCTACAGGAACGTACTAGGCCGCTTTGGGGCACGACGACCTCTCAAGGCTCCTCCCAGCACCTTGTTGCTGTATTTCTCTCCTCTGATATTCCTTCTGCTTCCTGCCGGCTGTCCGGCTGTCTAATTTCCAGCCCCTTTGCTAATCTCAGCGTAACTGTTTCTCTGTCCTTTTTGTATTAGTTCTGGTTTCCCACCATGCGTCCTTTTGTGCCACTTTCTGTTTCAGGACATTTCTGAAACTACTCACACCTTCCTTCGTGCCAAGGAGCTGGTCTTAACAGCACCCCCTGACCACGGCAAGAGACCTATGTGCCCTCTTATTTATTTCCCCCATGTTCCTGAAGCTTCCTTCTCTCACCATCGACCCCGTTCTTCCCAGTTTATTTTGAACAAAGCGGTGACTTTGCACATCTCACTGTTTCCAGGTTTTTCCTGCGAGTTCTGCATCTCCCACCCTGCTTTTGTCTCCAGGTTTTTCCTGCAAGTTCTGTGTCTCCTACCCTGCTTTATTCCTTTATAGGAGGGTCTTCAATTCACCCCAATACCACCTGCAACTCTGTTATCCTTCCCTGCGCAGACCGTTGTTCCGTGCCAGGTCTCCCACCTGTATCACTCTTCCCCATCAGTGCTCATGTTTTCTTTCAGAATATCAACTTTTTACAACTGGAATGGGAGAATCAGCAGAGCTGCATAATTTTGTTGGAATGTGTTAATGGTTACCACCACCTGTTTTTTAATCTCTCTAATTGCTGCTGCTAACCAAATTCTTTTTTCTCCACTTTCATCAGTCAATAAACAACTCTCTACCGATACCCAAATCGTTCCCTGAAATCGTGCAACTGGGTGTGACATTCAAACACTGCTGCTTTACCTTGCAGCAAAGAAATGCCACTGACTTGTAAGCCCAGCCATGTGCTGAAATCAATTACATTGCATTCAGAGCCAGCTGAATTTAATCCTGCAAAGCTGATTCTTCTCACATTCAGAGCCGTAGCTGTTACCAGCAGCGAGGGAGTCACTGCAGATAAAAACGCAGGGCTGGAATTCCCCTGCCAGTTACTGAAACTACTCGCACTAGCTGACCTGGTTGCAATACTGTTCCAGGCTGTCCCAGGAGAGAAGCCATCTGACTGGGACTGCGATCCTCCGGCACAATGGTACGTGCGACGATGCCCATGTTTGGAGTAGATCTGCAAAGCTACTCTCGCGTACAAGTCTCCAAAGAGCCCATAAACATAACCAAAATAAGCCATGGCAAGTGTCACTAGCAGCTGTAAGGCATTATGCTACTTTAGCAAATACTTATACAGTTTTTTGTTTTTCTACATAAAAAATTTATATTTAACTCCAGGAGTTTAGATCTGTTTATCCATCAGGACGAGAGAGGGTCCCAGCTCGGGGCAAGAATGAGAGCGGGCAAATCTGCCAGCGTGGCCAAGGAGGCCCCTTGATTCTCAAATTCTGAAATGTTTCTGTGAAGGGATTTGCAGTGTTTTAACTACATCTGCTGAAATAGCATGAGGAGGCAGTACCATGTTTTCAGTGGATTCAGAAGCAATTCCAGTCGATGAGTCTCCCTGCACTGCCACAAAACACCTCTTCAAGTGTGCCAATAAAACTGGTTGTGGAACTGTGCGTTGTGGCCCAGCTCCCCAACACGTGGTGCGGGGACAGGAACTTCCTGAACGAGTTTTGCCACTGAAAATCGATGTATTGAACCACAGCCTTGTTCAAACTGATGCAACGTTTTCATGTAAAGTCCAACCTAGAGGACTGCCACTCCTGGTGCAAGTTAAACTCGAGTGCTGAGAGAGCGGCAAGCTTAGCTACCGAAACAAAAAAGGGACTCACCAATTCCTGGTGCGCACACAAAACAGCTGATTTCATTAAGAAGCTGTTCCAGAAACAAGATGCAGATAATAAGGTATAATTATCACCATTAAGGAAAGTGCAGGTATGCGGCTGAGGCTCCAGTCAGCAGTTCAGAGAGGTTACACACCCTTTTCTAGACTTCCTCTAAAGGCACATGGTGCAGTTTTACTGTTACAGACATACAGCTTGTACACAAGACTTGTGTAACCACACACCGCTTGCGTAAGATCAATTCTACATCATTCTCCTGGCCACGGGCTGACTTTGGCTTCATGGCGTCTCTAAAGTGCGTACAACTTGGTTGCTGTTGCAGAAGGGCATTGGATGCTAAATGAGAACATCAGGACCTGCGGAAAGGTTGCCAGGAATTGTTCTACACGTACTTGAGACAAGTGACAATTTCTTACATCTGAAAAGGGTTCGTTTTAAATACGGAAAGGCCGCAAAGGAAATTTCTCAAGCAGGACTGAATTTAGTCAGTGTTGAGCCGGAGCTAAATCTTGTGAAACCGAGCAGAAGGCAGGCTTGGAGCAGCCTGCAGTGGCGCCCAGCCACGGCGATGCACACCGAGCTGCGTCTCTGGAGAGCAGGGGCACCACCCCCCTGCTCACAAGCTCGCCCCGCAGGCACGAGTGCCGCGGCACCGACCCCGCTCCCGCCGCTGACCCGCAGCTCTCCCTCCGCTGTCTCCAGTGGGCAGCCATCGCTGAGGGGAAAGCCCGCCCGGCCTCCCCGCTCTCCTTCCCCGAGCCTTTGCTCTGGTCCAGTACAGCTGGCAGCGCCACGAGTGACCCCGCACCTCTCCCGGGCCGGGGGGCAGCAGGGGCGGCAGGTCTGAGGCCTCGCCCGCCGGGAGCCCCGCACCGCAGACCGCCCCAGCTCTATCTCCCCTCACGGCGCCGAGGACAGCGGGTCCCGCGCGGGAGGGGCAACGGTCGGCGCCCGCCCCGCGCCGCAGCCCCGCCCCGTTGCCTCAGCCCCGCCCCGTTGCCGGGCACGGCGGCGGCCCGGAAGCGGTCGCGCTGCCGCCCGGAAGCCCTTCCCCCTCGGCCGAGCCAAGATGGCGGTGGACACCGCAACCGAGCTGCTGTTTTTAGACACGTTCAAGCACCAGAGCGCGGAGGTAACGCGGCGGGGGCGTTGAGACCGCCGCTCCCCTCCTCTTCCTTCTTCCCGGCTGCTGCCGGCGCCTTCTTGCCCGCGCCGGGGCCTTCCCCGGGCTGCGGGGCGCGGAGCACCGCTGGGGCGAGCGGGGTTGGGGTAGGCCTCGGCGGTGGCCCTCGCCTCGGCGGGTGGCCGGGCAGGAGGGAGCAGCCCCTGGGCAGATGCCCGCTGAGGGGGGATCTCGGCCTCCTCCCCGCCTTGTCCCCGAAGCCTTGCTCGGGCCGCGGCGCCGGACCCCGCGGTGCGCCTCGCCCACTGCTGTCCTGGCAGCCCGGGGTGCCGCTGGCAGAGGGCTGAGGGGAGGGTACGGTGGTAGGAAAAGAGCAAATATTTAGAGGTAACGAGGAGGGGAGCCTAGCGGGAAACAAAGAGGATAAAACTGATTCGAGAAGTACGTAAGGGAGAAGGTCAGGGAGAGGGCCATACCCAGCCACTTGTGAGATACTTAATGCCTTTCTGTAGCTAATGAGCAGGAGAGGTATTTGTGTGTATGTGAGATATTCCCTTAGATTTATGCAGTCTGCATGCATCGTGAACAAAATGAATATTTCAAGCTTGCTCTAGCAGCGGGAGGTTGTGCAAATATTCCACTTTGAGGCTATTGGGATCCTGAGCATCCTTGAAGTTGCTTGTGTTGCAGCAGGTTTGCCCAGGGCTCAGCCCATTGTGCTGTTCAGGGAGAAAGAAGGGGACCATCAGGGGGAAAATGAAAAGTGTAGTGTAACATGAGAAAGATGTTATAGAATCATAGAATATCTCAACTATGTTCATGGTTAGGCATTAGGGAAAGAAAATTAAGTATTTTGAGCTGATGCTGCAATTAAAAACAAATGGGAAGTTATTCTGGAGTCCTTTCTAGCTGCCAGGATCAGAGAGACCCACATGCATTTTTAATTCTACTATTTAAGACAGTACTGGGCAGGAAACGCTAGCCACTGCCATTCCCCTGGGTAGGAAACACTAGCCACTCCTGTTCCCCTCCAGGATAGTATGTTCTCTTATTGAATGTTTTTAATTGTGTATAATGTTTTCTGGCACTTTCATTCTTGCCAGTGACATTTTCCAAACCTGAACCATATTGAATTTTTATTAAAGAAAAACCCAAAATGTATTTTACATGCTGTAGAAAAGCCTTTTTTATGTTATACTAATTCTTCAGCTAAATGGATCATGAGTCTTGCCTTGGAACTTGCAGTTCTTGAAAAGTACTGCTGAGTTTTGTAATAAAATTACTTATTTGGCTTAGTTATGTAGTTTAACATGTGTTGAGCAGTTCTGCTGTAGTTTTTTTTTTAATGTTTTGGAGGGAAAGTGGATTGGATTCACTTGCTATGCTGATGATGTTGATGCGTGGCTGTCAGGGCATAATCCCATATCGTTTAAGCAGGAATTTGTCTTTCTTTGGGCAGTGTTGCTGGGGATATAGCCTCCTCAGCAGCAGCCCTTTCTTCAGGTATCTGAATCTCCCACGAGACACATATACCTTTTTTAAAGGCAAAACAAAGAGCTCCCACAGCCGTCACTCCTTGCAGGCTACAGTCACCCCATTCCTCTTAATAAAGCTATACTCCGTGTCATAGCGGGGTTCCTTTTGTTCTACCATCCTGCTTGTATGCATAGATTTCTTATTAAATGACAGTAATACATGCCGAAAAGCACACGCTTAAATATTATTTTTAAAACGTCACTTGTGACTATTTCTTTGTTTATTCATTTTCTAAAAATCTTAGTACTTTCTTGCCTTAAGCTGGTAATTTGGGGGTTTCTTTTGCTTTCTGTTTGTGATGAAAGTTTGTCATGGTTTAACGCCAGTCGGCAACTAAGCACCATGCAGCCGCTCGCTCACTCCCCACCCCCCAGCGGGATGGGGAAGAGAATCGGGGGGGGGGGGTGAAGTAAAACTCGTGGGTTGAGATAAAGACAGTTTACTAGGACAGAAAAGGAAGAAACTCATCATAATGATAATAATAATAATGATAATAATAAAAGAATTAGAATGTACAAAATAAGTGATGCACAATGCAATTGCTCACTACTTGCTGACCGATGCCCAGCCAGTTCCCAAGCAGCAGCCCGTGGCCAGCTTTCCCCCTGGTTTATATACTGGGCATGACATCATATGGTATGGAGTATCCCTTTGGCCAGTTTGGGTCAGCTGTCCTGGCTGTGTCCCCTCCCAACTTCTTGTGCCCCTCCAGCCTTCTCGCTGGCAGGGCATGAGAAGCTGAAAAGTCCTGGACTTAGTATAAACACTACTTAGCAACAACTGAAAACATCAGTGTGTTATCAACATTATTCTCATACTAAATCCAAAACATAACACTATACCAGCTACTAGGAAGAAAATTATCCCAGCCAAAACCAGGACAATGTTATATGACTTTTGGCTGCAGATCAATTTGTTTTTTAATTTTCATTTTTTAGTTATGTTGGTAGACACTTAGATCAGTTGTTTGGTTTTGGTTTCTTTTGTTTTTTTTTTTTTGCTAGTGCAGTCTTTGGTAATCCAGTTTGCTAATTGGAAACAGTGAGAAACGGGATTCTGAGCTTCTGTTCGAGAAAGTCTTTATATGCTTACAGTTGAACATACAGTTGATCTATGTTTACTATTTTGTGAGTGTATATATGATAGAGATGATGTATAAATATAATAAGACGTAGTATAGTGAATCTAGCGAGAGGAGACTTTCAGCATTAATTTGGTGGCTGCTACATGGGAAGTCACTGTCTTTCTGATTACTTCCTAGTTTGCTCAAACATCTTTTAGGAGCGCTGAAGCATAACATTTCTTCATACTTGCTATTTCTGTGTTGTAAACAGAAATGTTATTTGCAAAAGGTTTTCAGATGTTGTTGCAAAATTGGGGAAATAAGCATTGTACAGAATGTTTGTACAGGTCTAGCAAAACATTTGTAGTATCATTATTATTTCTAATATTACGTTTGAAATATAACATTTGCTAGTGTTTAAAATTAAAACACACATTTTCTTTTTTCTTTAATTATAAACTTGATATGTTTTATTAAAAGGGAACTATATACTCAGGTTTTCTTTAATAATTTAAGTTCCAGTTTTTGCCCTTACCAGCATACCTTCTGTTAGAGAAAAACTTGTTGCTGTGTAAAAGATTCTTGCAAATAAAGGGAACTAATGATATAAATAAACCAGTAACACTTTCTATGAACAAGTGTTAAATATATGAAAAGTGCCAGAAGAAAAAAAATCTTTTAGTTTAATAGCATTTAACATTTTACATAATTGACTTTTGTAATTGTTAGGATTGCAGCCTTAATTTGTTTAATAAAGAATATGAGTACATTATGTTGTTTCCATTTTACATTTCTTAGACTTTCTTTATTCTTTGTTTTGTAGCAAAGTACCAATATAGATGTAGTTCGTTTTCCATGTGTGGTTTACATAAATGAAGTACGTGTCATTCCTCCAGGAGTGAGAGCTCACACAAGTTTGCCTGACAATAGGGCTTATGGGTAAGTGAAAGATACTGGGTGTCTGATTCAGGAGCACCTTCCTGTTATTTTTTCTTGAACTTGTATATCTCAATAGAACCTCCTGTATAAAAAGGTAAAATGCATTTATGTGTCTGCTGAACTTGTAATTATTTTGGGGAATTATTTAAACGGTATAATTTAAAGTTTTTTTTCCCTTGTTAGTCCTACTTACTCTGATAAGAAGCTCAAAGGGTGTAATTTTTACTTTTGTTCTGTTTCCAGAGAGACATCCCCACATACATTTCAACTGGACTTGTTTTTCAACAATGTCAGCAAGCCAAGTGCCCCTGTTTTTGATAGGCTGGGGAGGTAAGTACTTTCAAGATTCGTGCATGACTTCATTATCTACCTTTTCTTCCTGAGAATTTTTTAGTGCATAAAATGCAGAATAGGAAATCCGTATCTCCCGTGATTTTCATGTTTGGTCTGTTTTTTGCTAGTTTGTGTTCTTGCCCTTTTCCTTCAATCTGTGTGGGAGGACAGAGGTTCGCGCTTAAAAGAAGAGAACATTCTGTTATTTTTAAACTTACAGAGCCCATATATATTAATGAAAAGTATTTTGTAGAAATAAGTGATTTTGCACTCTTGTTTTTAAGAGCACGTGTTTGTTCAGTGTTTTATTATTGGCTTATGTGTTTAGTACTGCTGTGTTTCATTTCTGTAAACATGCTTTACATTAATGGAAAAATAACTTTGTATATTTTACTTAACAGCCTTGAATATGATGAAAACACTTCAATTATTTTCAGACCCAATGCAAAGGTAACGCAATGTAATTTAAACCTCCTTTTCTACATGTCTGTCATTTAGGTATAAATATGGTTGCGTGTGGTGCATTAGCACTGTATAAAGCATTTGTTGTTTAAGATCTTATTCTAAAACCTGCCTGTAGTTCAGATACTCATTACTTTAGAGTCTGAATCTACACTGGCATGAGTTGTAGAAGATTTGATTGCTTGACAGTTCCTATGGAGATTACCAACAGAACTATCCACTACTTATAAGCAAAGATGAATCAGAACGTTGTGGCTGCAGGCCACAGCTAAACACATCATTTTCAGTTCTGTTTGGGTTTATTTCATTCAGATCAGTGTTTGTGTGACCCACGGTAATGTTTTTTTTTCATTAATAGGCTGTAGTAGATTAGGAAATATATTGCGAAGAATTGAATGCTTTTAGAGAAAGATTATTTATTTGTTGTAATGATTGATATATTTAAAGTCTTCTCAGTTTTCAAAATGTGAGGTAAAGAGATACTTTAATGTTCGGTTCTCCTTTCTTGCTTTTATGCAGATACTGATACAGTGATATTAAAATAAAGTAACTTTTCTGAAGTTGTGTTGTGTTGTTTTTAAGTGCTTTTTCTTTTTAAAAAAACCCAGGTCAACACAGATGGATTGGTTTTAAGAGGGTGGTACAACTGTCTGACTTTGGCAATATATGGCTCAGTTGACAGGGTAATAAGTCATGAGAGAGAGTCACCTCCTCCACCCCCACCTCCGCCACCACCTCCCCAGCAACAGCCTGGTTTGAAAAGAAACCCGAAACATGGTAAGCCTTGTGAGAAGGCATAGATTTAAAAAAAAAACCAACCAACATTATAGTATCCCATCTGAAAAAACCCCAATTCTTTCACATTTTAGATTTCAGTGGCTTTATTTTTCTAGCTTTATGTCTTTGTCCTCTAGTTTTGTATTTTCTTTTAGATTTATATTGAATGGTTTTAAGTAGATTCTTGTCTAGTGCTTTTTTGAGAGTGGATTACTTGATCTACTGCTAATTACTTAGGATGGCCAAAATGCAGTTTAATTTGTGTGAACTTGTTAAAATTTAGATGACTGAAATCTCAAAGTGATTAGAATAGTATTAAAATCATAACAAGAAAATTTCACAGTCATAATTAGCTTTCCTTTTGTGACTTGTATATAAAGTACATTACAGAAGAGTGCTTCCTTTGCATTGGTGTTAGAATAGCCATGAATAGAATCCATGATCAAGTTTCTGCTCCAATTTTGGTTTTAGATTTAAAATTAGGACTGTCTTGTTCAAGGTACAGCTGTTGGACTGCAAAATTTGAATACTCTATGTAGTAAAAAACAGTTATAAACTGTAAAAAACAGTTAATTAAAATGTAAACTTTTTTTTAAAAGTAACTCAGATATTATTGGTAGAGTTAGAGTATTGCTAGTGTCAAAGCCAAAAATGGCAATTACCTATGTTAATTTTAACCCAGTATTATATTAAAAAAACCATCAATAGTGTTAATAAGCTTGCTTATTGATGTAGTTCTTGTTTACATCAAAAGTGACTTCAGAAAACTGCTGCAGATGCAGAATACGGATTAAATAACAGCTGGGAAATGAAGGTGTTCTCTAGTCAAAAGTAGCATGAAAAAACTAAAATTTCCTGCTTTGATTCCTGTGATTCCATTAAATGCAAGTTTTTATTTTCACAATTAAATGTAGTTGATGGAGAGAAAGAAGACCAGTTCAATGGCAGCCCTCCAAGACCACAACCTAGGGGACCAAGGACACCTCCAGGCCCTCCTCCTCCTGATGATGATGAGGATGAACCTATGCCAGTGTCAGGTAGAATGAGAACAGACTGTGTTTTATCTGCTGCACATCACTGCTTAGTGGAGGCAGAATTCTGTGTGCCTGCTCGGTGTGAGGTTTTCTGTCTGCTGTTACTCCTGCCGGAGAGATTCAGTTTTAGGAAAGGGATTTGAAAGAAAATCTGTCAGCTATGTTAAATTGTATCAATTTAAAACTTAGAAGATTTGAGAATATCAGCTGTTGACCAATACACTGCTTGAACAGCATGCTCATGTTTTATATAAATGTTCTGTTGACTCTGGTATTCATTGCACTTCTCCTCCATTCCTCTGCAGCATCTGCCGAGTTCTCTGGTCTCCGTGTGGGTTAAAAGTGCCAAGAACTCTTTACATGTTTCTTTATAGTCTTACTGAACTAAGTGATTGTTCCTTATGTTCAGTCAAATCCCCTCAAGATTTTCTTCAAGATGCTTTTTTTGTATCTCCACTATGCGTAATGCAAAATTCTAAAACATATTATTGAGTGTTGGATTTCAGAGAAGTACTCTTATTTCTTAAATTTTGTATATGTTTTTAGTGGTTGGGGAAAAAGAAGATGATGTGGACCATAGGGAGGATTACTTTGAGCCCATTTCTCCTGATCGAACATCCATTCATCAAGAAAGCCAGTATTCTGATGATGGAGAAGTGGAGGAAGATCAACCAGAAGAAGGAGAAGATGAAGATGATGTGGATGTTGAGGAGGAGGAGGAGGAGGATGATGATGATGGGCATACAGTAGAGAGTATTGCTGATGAGGAAGAGGAAGAGGAGGAGGAGGATGAAGATGAAGAAGAGGGTGAAGAGGAGGAAGAAGGTGAAGGTAAGTGAAGTTGTAAAAAGTTAAGGAAAAAAAATCAGGTTTATGAAATTTTGATGGCAGTACCATTATGATGACTAGGTGCAAAGAGAACTGGATCTTTTTCCCTTAGTCACTGCACCATTGCCTGCCTTATTTATGGTTCTGACATCTCTCGAGAACAGTATTTTGCTGTGGAATATTTATTCCTTTATAGTAAATCTTCCTGTTACTTTCTATAAATAGAGGAAAATAGATACAGCTTGTATAGGTGAGAGTGAATATTCGATCTGTTATCTGTTTTGTTTAAAAATGTAGGAAAGTGGTGAAAGAAATTATTTCTTAATTAAAAATCAAATAAAGTTGTTTATGTAACAAAGTCAGTAGTCATCCTCTTGTATTATTCTTGTTCCCACCCATGCCTATGCAAAATTTCAGGCTAGAAGTTTTATGATAGATGCAATCATTGGAAGAAAATTGGACAATATTCTTGTAGTAATGTGTACCCTAGTTAAACTTTTTGCTTTGTACATCATTTTAAATGTATCTGTTATTACATTAAAAAATCTGTCAACTGGAGCTTTCACTTATATCTGGAGAGAGAAAGCTTTCTGTATGTTAGTGTATGATTATTCTCTAACCAGTAATATTTGTATTAACTAAATTACTACTTTTTTATTTTGAGAAAATTCTCTGCAGTTATGAACTGGTTTATTCATAATTGATTTTATTTCATAACTGAATCTTTTTCTTTTTAGGAGATGATGGATATGAGCAGATTTCAAGTGATGAAGATGGAATTGCTGATCTGGAACGTGAAACATTTAAGTATCCAAGCTTTGATATCGAATATACTCCTGAGGATCTGGCGTCTGTGCCTCCTGTGACATATGAACCTTTTGAAAGGGAGCTTGGACCTCTTTTATACTTCAGCTGCCCTTACAAGACTGTATTTGAAAATGAAGTTGGTAAAATAAAGGACCAAGACCCAGAAAAAGAAAATTCAGGGGCAGTGGAAGCCTCAGTTAAATTAACTGAACTGTTGGAATTGTATCAAGAGGAAAGGGGTGCAAAGTGGGTCACTGCGTTAGAAGAAGTTCCGAGTTTAATAGTAAAAGGATTGAGCTACCTGCAGGTGAAAGACACAAAGCAGGACTATATTACCCAGCTAGTAGACTGGACCCTGCAAGCTTTAAACCTTCAGGTAGCTCTCAAACAGCCCATTGCTTTGAATGTCCGACAACTCAAAGCTGGGACAAAATTGGTATCGTCGTTAGGAGAATGTGGGACTCAAGGAATAATGGCACTCTTGCAGGCAGGAGTTATTAATGTGTTACTTGAACTGTTGTTTGCAGATCATGTATCGTCCTCCCTTAAACTTAATGCTTTTAAAGCTTTGGATAGTGTTATTAGTATGACTGAGGGAATGGAAATGTTTCTAAGGGGTGGTGGAGATGTACATGAAAAAAGTGGTTATCAGAAACTCCTGGAACTCATACTGTTAGATCAGACTGTGAGAGTAGTTACTGCTGGTTCTGCAATTCTCCAAAAATGTCACTTCTATGAGATTCTGTCAGATATTAAAAAGGTGGTTGATCAGTTAGCAGAGAACACTCCTTCTCTTCCTAATCACACGGAGCCAGAACAGGACCAGGACTTGGCAGGACTTGAAAGAACCAACCAAGAATATGAGAACGATGTGGAGGCTCCTATGGACATGGATCATCTTTTGGAATCTTCTAATATAAGTGAAGGAGAGATGGAAAAACTTGTTAGTCTTCTTGAAGAAATCTTCCATTTGATGGAAACTGCTCCTCATACAATGATTCAGCCACCTGTGAAATCTTTCCCAACCATGGCACGCATTACAGGCCCCCCAGAAAGGGATGATCCTTACCCTGTCCTGTTTAGGTATGGCACTTGCACGTTCACTTTCTAGAGTGTATGTCCTCCAACTTGATATAGATGTTTTTTAAGGATGACCTTGCTGACTAACACTTTTGTAGATGTTTCACTTTACTTTATTGGAGGATTCTGAATTGTGCTTATGAAGTCTGAGAGAGTTTGATAGTTAATGTACCTGTTATTTTGTTGGCTTTCAATCAACCTAGCGTACATATAACAAGAAGTTAACCGCTTGTTATTACTGGTACCGTGCTAACACTTCAGTCGCATTCATAGATCCTGGCCAGTTGTGCTAGGTGCTGTACAAGTGCATATTTGAAAATTGTTGTAGATCTAGTGTGTTTTCCCTTTGTTGTCTTGGAACACATCTGTGCATATGGATAAAACAAGTCTGGAATACCTCTGTCTGTATGCTGAGCTGGCAAGATACAAGCCAGCCCCAGTTAGCAGTTGTGCAGTTGTGTCAGCGTAGCTCACTGTTCCACAACACGGGCAGAGGAGCCGAGGCCTGCCTGCCTTCAGCCATTTAAAGGATCCCATGCGTTATTTCTCTGTCAGCAAGTTTCTGTCTAGAAAGTATTTCTCTAAATGCTAACAGGTTTCTTTGATAGTAGCAGTGTAGGTCATGGCTGAATATAAGTATCTACACACACAGAGTCTTCAAATCACCTCTTACATATGCTATAATGATTGATTTCTTAGCCCACTTAAAACATTTAACGCAGCATTGATGATGATTCAGGTACACCAAATTTAATAAAATACAAAGTGTTATTTTGTTTGTAGATAAGGTGAGGTTTTTTTGGTTTTGGGGTTTTTTTTGGAGATCAGAACTTTATATTTAGGGATTTATTTCCTGTAAATATTATAGCAATTATGTTTTGTAAGATTAAAATTTTGTATTACTTCATAATTAGCTATTATTTCTCATAGTCCACAGAGCAATAAGTACTGAAGCTAGGAGGCATGTAATTTTATATAATTTATTATGCAGTGTTGACAGATGATTGTAATATTACTGATTATTTTCCTGTTTGTTTTTTTCAGATATCTTCATAGTCACCATTTCTTGGAATGCATTACTTTGCTACTGTCTATTCCAGTGACAGGTGCACATCCAGGTGTGCTTCAAGCTATACGAGATATTTTGCGTTTCCTGGCACAGTCACAGAAGGGTCTTCTTTTCTTTATTTCCGAGTACGAAGCAACGAACTTGTTGATTAGAGCACTTTGTCAGTTTTCTGATCCGGATCAAGAGGAGGGTCTTCAATCAGATGGTGCCAATGAGGATACTTTTGCCCTGTGGCTCCTGCATTCAACACAGACGTTGCAGTGCATTTCAGAATTATTCTGTCACTTTCAGCGGTGCACAGCCAGTGAGGAGACTGACCATTCAGATCTGCTGGGAACACTTCACAACCTTTACTTGATTACCTTTAACCCTGTGGGAAGATCTGCTGTGGCTCATGTATTCAGTCTGGAGAAAAATCTCCAAAGTCTTATTACTTTAATGGAGTACTATTCCAAAGAAGCTTTAGGGTAATTTATGCATTTATTTATATCCTTTAGGTTTTTACATTTTAAAAGTATCTGTCTTTTATAAATAATTCAGTAAATCTAAAATTTATTTTTCTTTTAGATCATGATGTTTTTATTTAAAAACAAAACAATTTTTAAGTAGAAGAACGTAATAGAAAATCAGACCTGTCATTTGTAATCAAGTACTTAATACCCAGAATCTGTGTAGGTCATCCACAAAGGTGTTGTAATATAGGTCAGACTTTTGGCTATATGAAAAAATCAGTAAATAGGCAGTTCTCATTCAACCATAAAATTTGACTGAAACAAGCAAAAGATTTGACTGGGGAAACTGGACACTGCACACTTCCCTGGGGTGGGAATCTCTCAGTTCTTTAAGTTCTTATAAGTGTTAAAAACAGTCATTTTCTCTGGACAGGCAGTTTTACTACTTCAGGTAGCAGTGCTTTTAAAACAAGAATTGTAAAACTGACAAAGTTATGGAAAAAGATTTGTGTGCTGCTTGACTCACTGATCTTTTGTGGATGCTGAAATAAATAAGTCAATGTAAAAGAAAGCTTTCACTTTTTGAAAAGCATAGGAGAAAGTTGTTTGGGGTTTTTTTTGGTTGATAATTATATGGGGCAATCCTTGGTGAAGCTAAAAGTTCTGTAGGTAGATTTTTAGGTGTCAAAGAATGAAAATCTAGCAAATACCCAGTTGTATTAGCTGAGATCTAAAGAAAATCCTTATTGCTGTTTCAGAGACTCAAAGTCTAAGAAGTCAGTTGCTTATAATTATGCCTGCATCCTTGTTTTGCTGGTGGTTCAGTCTTCCAGTGATGTCCAAATGCTGGAACAGCACTCAGCGCCTTTGCTGAAGCTTTGTAAAGCAGACGAAAATAACACCAAATTGCAAGGTACAGTGTGTGTCATTATCAACTGAATTGTTTGAATGTATAGAAGAAACCTTTTATATGTGGGTAATTGGTGCTTCATGATCATCTGGTTTGGATAATGTATATAATGAAATTCCTTTTCCAGCTGCAACTGATTAGTTGAGTCACTGAGATAATGTGTAATATTTTTTTTCTGTTAATGAGAGTTAAATAGGAAATTCTTTATAGTTAAATTATTTTTCAAGTAATATTAACTACCATGAATTTTGGATAATTACAGGAAGTTTGAAGTTATTTCTGTGTTGAAAATAGGAGAGCAAATTTTAGTAAAAATGGACTAACTAGTCAGTGAGCTGACTCTTATTTTTTTTTTTTTGTTCCCTTTAGTGATGTAGCCTTATAGGGTCTTTATATACTAATAAATAATCCTGGGACTGTTTTCTGGCACCTAGGCCAACTGGCATGGAATAGTCCATGTTACCCTGTTACTAAATCTTTTGACCTCCAAACTGTGTCTTGGTGTGTTCCCTGGCTTGTGTTGACTCGCAGATGAGGCCCACGTCATTTGGAAAAAGCCTGCTGGGGACTATTCTAACACCTGAACGTTGAAACTCTGATGTCCAGAGTTGTGCTCTGCCCTGCTTAACTGACTTGTGTAGACGTACCAATAATTTCTTCCAAAACTTAAATGCACTGAAAGAAATCAGTATTCTTCAAAGTTATAGTTTAATTCCCTCCTCTGCCATGCTTTTATTTCTTTGCTCCTCATCTGATCATCAGACAGTTGCATGAGAAGCGGGGCTAGTTTAATAAACCAAATCATGAAATCAGTCTGAGAATAGTTGTCAATTCATATCCAGTCAACCTTTGAACCTTCACATTCTTTTAAATATTTTCAGGAACAATGGGTTTTAAAACTGTAAATCTCTTGTCCCCAAAAATTGGGACTTTCAAGTTGTTCTGGACTAAGAGAGAGATTTTTAATCTATAAGGACTTCCAGAGTGAGTATGTGTTGCTGGTGCAGAGATTGGCTCCATTTGGGCATTTAATAGTAGAGTTCTGTATTCAGTTTGTAACAGCCTGTTGTGTGCTTTGGTCCTTGCTCTTGATGGCTTTTTCTTTAGCTGACAGTGGGACCCTTAGTGTCTTTTATAAATTATGTTTAATTACAAATAATAGAGATAATAAGATCATAGAATCATAGAATGGTTGCGGTTGGAAGCGACCTTAAAGATCATCTAGTTCCAACCCCCCTGCCATGGGCAGGGACACCTTCCACTAGACCAGGTTGCTCAAAGCCCCGTCCAACCTGGCCTTGAACACTTCCAGGGAGGGGGCATCCACAACCTCTCTGGGCAACCTCTTCCAGTGCCTCACCACCCTCACAGTGAAAAACTTGTTCCTCACATCTAATCTAAATCTACCCTTTTTCAGTTTAAAGCCATTACCCCTTGTCCTGTTACTACATGCCCTTGTAAAAAGTCCCTCTCCAGCTTTCTTGAAGATGAAGATTATTTGAGCTTTCGGGTTGACTTGAGCCAAATTGTGTTCGTGTATGTGAAGTGTATTGCCTGTTCTGAAGTCTTATTTTTGTTGATGCTTTTCAGCTGGCTACAGCTGCAATGTATGCCTCACAAATTTCACACTTGGCCTTAGTACCTGTTGTGTAAATTAAGTACATTTTTATTGAAAAAAGTTTAGTGTTTGTAAATGCTGACAAGTTACTTGATTAAGTCTTTTTTTTCCCCCAGAGCTCAGCAAGTGGCTTGAACCTTTGAAAAATCTTAGATTTGAAATAAATTGTATTCCAAATCTCATTGAATATATCAAACAGGTTAGTAAAATACAGATAGATGCTATCTTTTAGTTGTGCTCTATAAGCTTAGACCTTTTGTAGTTTGGTGTTTTATCTTAGGTATGTACTAACATATGATATTTAAAAATATATACTATTATCCAAAATAGATGTTTTTATTAAAGCTTATGATCTAGGCCAGTTCTTGCACTCAGTTATATTTATTGAAACAAAATCTAAGGTAACTACGTGATGCAAAGATCCAGCTATTTACATCTTTTAGCTTCCCATAAAACCACCACGCAAATGTTGACCCACCTTTTTTTACTTCTGCCATATTTGTGACTGCTTTCCAAAAGGTGGAATAATTGAACTTAAATTTTGTGGAATACTTACAGTAACTAAGTACAGAATTGGAATACTAAGCTAGTGATATACTTGTTGTAAAGTCCTTCCTCGTAATACAGGTTCTTTTCTTTTTTTTTTTTTTCTCCTAAAAGAATATTGACAGTTTGATGACCGCAGATGGAGTTGGTCTTCCTACTGCACTTCGCGTTCTTTGTCATGTTGCATGTCCACCACCTCTGGTAGAAGGTATGGGTGATATACTTGTGCTGCTTAACATAGAAATCTTAGTTTTCTGAGTCTTCTACTTAAACATGTCTAAAGTGTAACTATGATTGTCCAGGAGAAATTAGACGTACAGAAATGTTATTTCTTTTCCGTACAGGTCAACAGAAAGACCTTAAATGGAATCTTGCAGTTATTCAGCTCTTTTCTTCTGAGGGAATGGACACATTCATCCGGGTATTACAGAAGCTGAACAGCGTACTTATTCAGCCTTGGCGACTCCATGTCAACATGGGCACCACACTTCACAGAGTTACTACTATTTCTATGGCCCGCTGTACACTTATGCTCCTTAAAACAATGCTAACAGAACTCCTGAGGGGTGGATCTTTTGAATTCAAAGACATGCGTGTTCCATCAGCACTTGTTTCTTTACACATGCTCCTGTGTTCTATTCCTCTCTCAGGCCGCTTAGATAGCGATGAACAAAAAATTCAGAATGACATTGTTGATATCTTACTGACTTTTACACAAGGTGTTAATGAAAAACTTACCATTTCTGAAGAAACTTTGGCGAACAATACTTGGTCTTTAATGCTGAAGGAAGTTCTGTCCTCAATTTTGAGAATTCCTGAAGGCTTTTTCTCTGGACTTACACTGCTTTCAGAATTGTTGCCTCTTCCACTGCCCATGCAGACGACTCAGGTATAATTTAGATTTATTTAGTTTTTAAAGAATTTTAATTATGTATAACCCTTAGACCGTTTTCGGAGTTGTAGAAAAAAACAGATGTGTGAAATTTTCTGTACAGCATTTGTGTTCATATAGATTCTTTGAAGATACATCTTTTTAATCAGAAACAAAATTGTTATTATTTGGAGCATCTTTTTTTAATTAAAATAGCAGTCATATGTTGTTCTTTTGTCCCTTGTGAAATTGTCTAGACTCCCATTCTATTACTTAAATGATTGGCTATGAAGCTTTTGAATTTAACCCTGAATGCCAAACTCTTGGTATATTAAGGCTCTCCTTTCTTTTGGCATGGATCTTGAATTTGTGATCTTTAATAAGTAAGCATAAAAGGTGTGTGACAACCCATGCTCCCAGAGGAATACCTGATTTACTGGAATCGTGCCCTGTCATTCAGTGATAATAATGAAAATCGCATTCCATGTTTTTGATGAGGACAGTATTAGTACTTAGTCTTTGTTTATACCTTGTGACAGAATTCAGGTTTTATGCTAAAAGCTGAAAGGAAAAACCTCCTCTCCTTCTGTTCCTGCAGGTAATTGAACCACATGATATTTCAGTGGCACTCAACACCAGGAAGCTGTGGAGTATGCATCTTCATGTTCAGGCCAAACTGATACAAGAGATAGTTCGGTCTTTCTCCGGTTCATCTTGCCAGCCTATTCAGCATATGTTGAGACGTATTTGTGTTCAGTTGTGTGACTTGGCTTCACCCACTGCTCTTCTTATCATGAGGACTGTATTGGATCTGATTGTAGAAGACCTACAAAGGTATCTTTGTTTTCTATTGCAAATATTTCTTTAATGAACTGTTAAATTCACCTTGGTTCTGTGCAGTAGATTTAGCAGGAGGAAAATACTTTCAGAAATACTACTTATCCATTATGAACTGAATGAATTCTCAGTCCAGTGCTATATACTGTGTCCTGGTAATGCTTAATGTTGCCAAGGAACCATCTCATGCTTTTAAGTTTTGATGTAGACAGTTTCACATTGTATGTTTATGGCAAGTATTTTAGGAAGATTTTCTTCAGACTGTCTCTACAAAGCCTTACCTCATCTGTGAAGTGTTTCTAAAGGACCTATCTGATATAAATAAGAAAAGTAGGCCAGTAAAGTTTGCTATACTGGGACTTGCATACTTACAGGAAAATGTGTAGATGTTTGTAAGGTGGAGGAAGTTGAATACTACAAATTCAGAGGGTTTTGAAACAATGAGTACTGTTTATTTAAAAGCATAATTATCCACATAGAATTAGATACTGTTTGTATAAAAGTATATTTATCCGTATACAATTAGACGCCCCATAGTATGTTAAATGCATAGTAGATTAGTTAATTTATGATGCAACCAGAAGTCATTTAGTGAAAGTTGAGCAGTTTTCAAAAAGTAAATGAAACTGTAAGTTTAAGTGTGTAAACTAGGCATTTTTTTAAAAACGCGTAATTGTATGACTCCTGTGATGGTTGTTTTTATAGTTTTTTAGATCACTTTAAAACAGCTTTTTCAAAGTGCATTGATATCCTTTCAGCAACACAGAAGATAAGGAGAAACAGTACACTGGACAGACCACTCGATTGCTTGCTTTATTGGATGCCCTGGCTTCACATAAAGCTTGTAAATTGGCTATTTTACATCTTATCAATGGAACTACTAAAGGTGATGAAAAGTATGCAGAAGTTTTCCAGGAACTCTTGGCTTTGATGCGATCGGCTGGGGACAATGTCACTCATCAACAGTGCGCTGAATATGTAACTTCCCTTTTGCAGTCCCTCTGTGATCAGGTATGTTCTATATTTAATGCATAATGTGTTGATAATTGTAGGAGGCAAATTAAATGAGGTTATTTCTTAGGTGCCTGCTTTTTTCCCAAAGACAAAAAACCCCATCAACATTGTTAAAACACAAAAAGAAAACATGTGTGTGGTTGGCTGCTTTGGCAGACTTGCTGTCTTGTTGCTCTTGAATGTAAATCCTTTCATTTTATGATACCTCTTTTGCATTATGTGCACTATTCTGGTAGCTCATTAGAGACCAAAAACTGAATGGCACAAAGATTGACTGTCCCCTCAGCTGAGAGAGGGATGCCATTTCTCCCTGTGGGCCACTGGCAAAACTTGAGTTGTCACTGTTCATCTCTTACCTAGTTGAATAAATGTGTATCTCTTAGTTGTCTAACTGAAACCTCTTAAAAAATGTGTTCCAAATATAGAGAGATATATGATATGCTGCTACTATAAAACTCCACTGTTAAAAAAAAAGAAAGCATAAGTTACTAGAGCAAGGTAAGAAATGTTGTCTGAAAACTGATTCATAGACTAGCCCCGGTAGTTTCTCATTAGGTGCGTGCACAGATTTGCATGTCATTATTTGCCTTACTAGTTGCACGTATTTATTTGCTTTAGTGCTTACCCCCTTATGCAAAAGCCATTTGGGCATTGTTGGTCAGTAGAGATTAATCAGCCATTTGCATATAAACAAAGGCTCTTTGCCCATGCAAATTCATTGTGAAAGTCAGTCTTGTTTTATTTTATATAAAATGTGGAGGGGGCAGTAGATCTTAAACTTCCTAGGTGGTGTCTGCAGCCTCTTAATTTTCATAGAACCACAGAATCATAGAATATCTCAAGTTGGAAGGGACCCATAAGGATCATCGAGTCCAACTCCCTGCTCCTCGCAGGACTACCTAAAACTAAACCATATGACTAAGGGCGTCGTCCAGACGCTCCCTGAACTCTGACAGGCTTGGTGCCATGACCACTTCCCTGGGGAGCCTGTTCCAGTGACCGACAACCCTCTCAGTGAAGAACCTTTTCCTAATGTGCTTGAACTTCCCCTGGTACAGCTTCATTCCATTTCCTCGTGTCCTATCGCTGGTCACCAGAGAGAGGAGATCAGCACCTCCTCCTCCACTGCCCCCTTTGAGGAGGTTGTAGACTGTGATGAGGTCACCCCTCAGCCTTCTCCAAGCTGAACAAGCCAAGTGACCTCAGCCGCTCCTCGTATTTTGATGAATGTTTTGAGATTAAGGGACAGTTTGACTACCTAGGCAAGAAACTGTATGCATATTATCCAATGACTCTTTGGCTTTTAATTGTGGCTCTGCTATCCCATTTCACCCTTTGAAGCTTTTATGTTTTTAAAAATCAATAGTGGTTTGTAACCTTTAGCAGAACCAAATTAAAAAGGATACTCTGTATTGGTATTTTACTGGTCAGTAATAACTGAAATACTGGAATAAGATGATAAAGGGGTAGTGAAAGAACCTAGTGCTTCTGACTTAATGTGTGGTTTATACTTACTGCTGGTATACAGAATGCATTTTTTACTATGCATAATAATAATTTTTTACAGGATATTGCACTCATTTTACCAAGTTCATCAGAAGGCTCTGTGTCTGAATCAGAGCAGCTTTCCAACTCCTTACCAAGCAAAGAGCTGATGCCCTTAATTTGTGACTGTCTGATGGAAACATTAACTAATTCTGAGAGCAGTTACAGTTGTCTGCTGACATGTATCCGAACAATGATGTTCCTTACAGAGCATGACTATGGCTTCTATCACTTAAAGAGGTATGGTATTTTAAGATATTGCTGACAACTTAGAATTATTTTAAAATTTCAATGTGAAATAGTTTCCTACTCATCTAGTAGGAAATGTTGAGGATAAGGCACCTGAACTTTCATTTCTCTTTGGGGCTTCAGTGTTTTACGCAGTATTTTGGTGTTCCTTTACTTGAGATTTTACCTCTGAATCATTTCTGCAGTATGCACACAGGAGCACTTTCTTTCAGGAAACAAACAAAGCATTGAAAAAAGGTTTGTACACTCCATTTCCCCACTCCAAGGCTGGAGGATTAGAATGAGATATAGTGCTCGTGTCCTTCCCTTTTTAGTCACTCAGTAGTTAGAGCTCTCGTCTAGGACATTGGAGAGCTGTCTGTCATTCCCTCTATTTTGCGGGGATTCAGTTTGCAAGTCCCCATAGTGTTCTGACCTCCAGGCAATTAAGGCTTTGGAAATCAGGAATTTTTTTTTAAACTATTTTTGTTGACTCCACTCCCTTTTGAACAGAATATATGCATGCATTGGACAGTATTGCATTGTTTTGACAGTTAATTCCTTGTCCTGTATTTGGACCTGTTTCTGTCCACTGAAGGTGAGGTGCAGAGAGGCAAGAAAGTTGTGAGGTTCCCAAAGAGAAAAAGGTAGTACCTGGAGCCTTGTCAATAAAAGGTTGTTCAAAACACTCTTCTAAGCAGTGCTACAGAACTGTGCTGCTCAGACTGCAAGAAGCTATACAACCCGCAAATGAAAAATAAGCAGGTTAAAGATGCTGTTCTTTCTATGATCTCATATGTCTAGCTGTCAGCTGCAGTGCACAGCCTTGCTATTTCTGTGTTGGTGATTACCTTTCTGGTTTGTTTCTGCAGTTGGGCATCATGGGATGCAGTGAAATTGTAACAGCAAGCATGATCCTGCTTTATACCTAAGGCCCTTGTGCAAGCAAATATCTCTGTACTCGTATCCCTTTTCCACCAAAGATTAAAATGTAATTTCTTGCAGGTTTTAGAGGTATTGCTGTAGTACGTATAGCTGTATATGTGCAGTCTGAAATATCTGCAGACAGCACTGGTGAGAACAACAGTCTCGTACAGAGAAAATAATGAAGCTCCAGCTTCATAATCAAAACTCAACTTGATAATTGTAAAATTTACCAAATTTATTTTGCATATATGTTGTTTTCATATAACAAGTTACAGGGAATGGTCACAATGTATGCACTAATAAAGTATTTTCTCTCTTTTCGTTATGAAAACAGCTCTCTAAGAAAACACAGCAGTGCTCTGTACACTGTATTAAAGCGAGTAATAACTAGTTTTAGCAAAGACACAGGTGAACTGGCCTCTTCTTTTTTGGATTTTATGCGACAGATTCTAAACTCTGATACGCTGGTAAGTGAATATGTATTAAATGCTTAGACAAACTCAGCTGTATTTCTCTGAAACCTGCAGTGTGAGACACATTCGGGAACAATTATTTCAGAAAGCGGTTGACTACGCAGGTTGCTGTGTAAGGCTTTTCCATCAGTAGTGTTAGTCCCATGTCTAGTTTTTAATGAAATCTGTGAAAGCTGGGCAGAATATATGTTTAGTAAATAAGAGGGTTTTTCAGTAGGAAGAACAGCATATTGATTCACATTGATTTCGTAAGTGAATAACATGCTATTGTGTCTAGGTTTTAGATTCATTGCATCCTGTAAGAGAGTTGCTGTATTGATATGTAGTATAGAAAGGAATCTAAAATATTTGTTAATTCTGTGATACAAACCTCAGCTTATATAGGAAAGGATTGCATTCATCTCGATGCAGCATCTAAACTTGCCTATTGAAGTGTACTTTATTAAAATATGTTGCATAATATGTTTTTAAACCAAGAGGTTACTCTTGTTTTGCTAGATTTGCTCTAATGTACGTTTGAATTCTAAGGAGTTTGCAGTCCAGAGGTATAATGAATATTTATGTGTACTTATTTCCCACTTGTCAAATATTTCAGGGATGTTGTGGAGATGACGGAAGCCTTATGGAAGCAGATGGATCTCATCCAGGCAGAACACTGGGTCTAACTACTGCAGAGTTAAAACATCTACTGCAGAGCAAAGAAGAAACCCCAGAAAACCTGCTGCTTGATCTAGAGAAACATGTTATGGTAAAAGAATTTAAATAATCAAGTTGATGTTGCGGTCTTGTATCTGAACGTGTTTTTAAAACAATATAGACTATCCCTCCTTGATGAGAAGGGTGCACAATTCTGTGGCATACCTTGCAGAATTGGTAGTAGCTATTGCCATTGTTTTAATACTGATGTCCAAAATCACCTATTCTGATGCAGGATGGATTCTGACTTTATTGTTTGTGTTGTGGCAATGCTAAGAAGTTTCAGGCAGGGTTGGGATCCCCTTGTGCCGAGAGTATTTGCACACCATAAGAGCACAGGCAGTTAACTGTGTGATGAAAGGCAGTGGCTTGATGTTACTGGTGACCAGTAACAAGTGGAATACCCAGGAGTCAGTACTGGGGCTGATATTGTTGGATGTTTTCATCAGAGACCTGAACAATGGATACATCTTCAGCGAATTTGTGGATGACAGTAAGCTGGGGAAGTGACTAATGTGACAAACAGCAAAGCCTCAATCCAGAGGGACCTCAGTAAACTTTTTAGGATTGATTTAGCAGAAAGCTTATGTTGTTCGTTAGGAAAAATGCAAAGTTCTGCAGTGAGAGCAGGATAACCCCATGCCTTGATGCGGGCTGGGCTGAAAAGGGCCAGGTGGTTACGGTGGATGTTAGGTTGAACATGGGCCAACAGTGCATGGTCACTACAAACAAGGCAGACTGTGTTCTGACGTATCCTGGAAGGAGCATGGTGAGCAGATCAAGGGACCTTACTGTCTCCCTCCACGGGATGCTGGTGAGCTCTCATGTGGAGTGCTGCGTTCACCTTTGGCCAGCTTTGCCCTCTTGCCAGTTCTAGAGAGATCCAGGGAGACTGAAGAAGGTTCTACCAAGGTGGTCACAGACCTAGAGCACATGTGCTATAGAGAGAGGAGGAGGAAGCAGGGCTTGTTTAGCCTGGTGAAGAGGGCTAAGGAGCTATCTCAGAGCTACTTACAGCTGTTTGGGGGATAGTAACAAAGGTGGTGGAATCAAACTCCTTTTGGTAATTCCAGATGATAAAACAAGGGGCAATGGCCCCAAATTGTGGCTTCAGAGGTTCAGGTTGACATTGGGGGGGTGGGGGGAAATCACTGAGAGAGAAGTGCAGCACTGGAACAGGTTGCTCAGAGTGGCTGTGGGCTCTCTGTCACTGGAGCTTTTTTTAGACGTGGCTAGATAAAGTTATGGCTGACCTGATCTGGCTTTGATGATAGTCCTGCTTCAAGCATGGGGGGATTGGACTAGAGGACATGGAGAATTCAATGCATCCAACACTTCTGTGATTCTAATTGCAAACTTAACTCTAATATTCAAATCTAATCCTACATAATTGATGGCTAATTTAGAAGAGTCCATATAACAGCTGCTCCACAGCCTGTTGGTCACAAATGCCTGTCCAGTGCTATACTCCCTCCTGTCCCTTCCCTGGCCACCTACATCTGTGGTAAAAGATTAAAAGCCACAGCTGTGCTGAAGGAGAAATAGCAGACACTTAGGATGTTGGAATGCTCTAGCAGAGAGCTTGTTAACTAAAACCTGGGGTGATGCCTTCTTCAGGACTATGTTATGGAGGTTATTGCATCAGCTGGAGACAAAGACTAGAATGTGTATGTGGTGACGTGGTTTGTTTTATAGCATACTGAGGAGCTCTCTGCTGTTGTTTGTGTACTCAGATGTCTTAGTTTCACTATTTGTGGATGGATAGACTGTTTTGTGTAGTACCCTCCCCCCCCTTTTTTTTTTAATTTAACAAAAGCGTATTTCCTTCTCTGAGGAGGCGAAAAAGTTCTGACTTGTGCTGTGTTGACTTAGGATCGTTCTAAGGAAGATGATGGCCTTGAATCCTTACTGGACAACATTGTTGGAGTGAGGCAGATGTTAGAATCAGCGGGTGATTCTTGTCCACTGAGTGACCAGGATGTAGAGCCTATTCTTTCTGCACCAGACTCTCTTCAGAATTTGTTTAACAACAGGTAAAATGGTTAAGTGTGTAAGCATACTACCTGTGATTTACTTAAGAAAATGCAATAATTTATGCAGAAGTATATTACAAACAAGATCTAAACAGCACTGTTGTCGCTACTACCTACTAGTCCCAGTGTATTTCATTTCATGCAAGTATCAAGGGTAAGGCAGCAACATTCACCCCAGGTTCTGTAATGCTGGGTATGCTTGCAGTTGGTTGTAGTTCATAAACAAATAGGCATTTGGCATTGTTTTGTTGCAGGACTACGTATGTGTTGGCAGACGTGATGGATGACCAGCTGAAGTCCATGTGGTTCTCACCCTTTCAGTCTGAAGAAATAGACACTGATCTGGATATGGTAAAAGGCTTCGTTAACATAACTGAAATGGATTTAAAAATGAGGGTTAACCTGAGTTAGTACCATCAGAAATTCATATGGCCAAATGGTTTGTTTTCCTGAGCTCACCCTTGTAAATTGACCCAGATCTAGGGGTTGGCATTTGTTAAAGATTGTTCCGAAATGCCATCACGTTCACTCAGAAGCAGCCACAAAATTGGCACTTTCTGCAGTGCTCTAATGCAGAAGTCATCTCCTTTAGAGGAACAGTTGTTGTGTCAGTCCTAACCTGCTTTTGCATTGCTGCTGGAGCTTTTCAGCAGTTTGTGTTAAACGTATACAAGTAATGTGATTTATTTTCTTTTCCTTGCTTGTCTTCTGTCATTGCAGTAATATCCAAAGAGCCTGATAGCTACAATTTTTTTTTAAATCTTTGCTCTGATGTGACAAAAGTGGAAAAAATGGCAGTAGTAAATGAAACTACTTGCACAAAAACTTTTCACAGTATTTGAAACTTGCTTTTTATACTCTAAACTTTAAATGTCATTTTGAAAAATATACAATAACTTTTTTTTTAAACTAAGCAATTGGCAGTGTCTTAACTTATGTGAGAAATAATCAGTTTCTGTTGACTTCATTGCCTTAATTCTTTTTTAGTTTTACTCTTTTTTTGATTTACATGCAAAGATACTTGCGTTTTAGTTTCTTAAGCAAAACCAAAGCTGTTGATTCCTGTATAAAAGCAGCATTAATAAATTTATAGGACTGTAGCTTAGGCAAAAGAGTGCCTCACTGTAGGTCATTTAGTGACAAGACAGGTGCTCATACTTGAAAGCTATGCCCTTGACTTTGTTGAGATTCAGAACCGTCAAGACAATTTTGCTGCAGCTCTGCTGCTTTTTGTTTTGAGCCACACTACTGCATTAAAAAGTAGAGGATGGAGCTTTTTTGCTCTAGTAGAAGGACCCTAGCTGAATCTCATCCATCCTGGTGCAGCATGTTTTCTTCTTCAGAGGTGCTAGTAATGATTGTTGTGATAAAACTAAACTCTACCATTACAGGTAAAAGTTGACTTAATTGAACTGTCAGAGAAGGGCTGCAGTGACTTTGACTTGCAAGCTGAATTGGAGAGGTCATTTTTGTCAGAACCATCATCTCCTGGCCGCACAAAAACCACAAAAGGGTTCAAACTCGGCAAGCACAAGCATGAGACCTTCATAACTTCAAGGTAAGATGAGTTTAATGAGTAAACAGTGTGTTCAGTACTGATTTGTATATTCTCAAAATGTCGAATACCTTTCAAATTGCATCTCCAATATGGAGAATGCCTGACCTTCAGTACGAATACATTTTTACATTAACTAAATAAATCATGGTTTATCATGACAGTGGAAAATCTGAGTACATAGAGCCTGCAAAGAGAGCTCACGTTGTGCCACCACCAAGAGGAAGAGGCCGGGGTGGATTTGGACAAGGAATTCGACCACATGATATCTTCCGTCAGAGGAAACAGAATACGAGCAGGCCACCCTCCATGCATGTGGATGATTTTGTTGCTGCAGAGAGCAAAGAAGTGGTTGCTCCAGATGGGATACCACCAGCGAAAAGGCCACCAAAAGTGTCACAGAAGATTTCTTCACGTGGCGGGTTCTCAGGGAATCGTGGAGGACGAGGAGCTTTTCACAGTCAGAACAGGTTCTTTACACCACCTGCTTCAAAAGGTATGTTGTTTCCTGTATTAGAATTGGAGTAAATGAATGCTAAAAATGCTTCAGTAATACTAACCCAATTTACTAGCAGTTAATCATCCCTGGTGTGAGATGTTCCTGAGGCAGTGTTGATGAAATAAGTTGTTTAGCACGAGAAAAGGTTCTCTTGAGTGCTGTGGAATTGAAACAAGGCTGCGAGTTCCTCTGTTGCCTCTCTCTCCCTCTCTTTTACAAAAGGAGTTAGCTGTTTTCTTTTAGCAACTGTTGGAGTGCTTCAGAGATGCAGTCAGAAAAATTAAAAGCCCTCTCTACCATTTGTGACATGGTAGTTCCTGAAATCAACTATCACAATAGATCTCTGGGTTTAAATGAGGCTTTTGAATAAAAGGATGGAAGGTCCTGACAGGAATAAGATGCAATTTTCAGTGAACCTGGAGATTCTAGCTACAGTGTTAAGTTTCTTTCATATATAGACAAGGTTGCATTCCTTTCCCTTCCATCCCATAATTAGGACAAGTCCTTGCACAGTAGAAACAGAAAATACTTCCATTTAGTAAAGTTATAAATACTAGGATTTACTTTACCACAAAATCTTGAAGTATAGGAGTCTATCTTAATAGACTAGATAATGTGAATTCTTTTAAACTTGAGTTCATGTCTGAAAAATAGGTATTTTCCCGATTCTCTGTATAATACAGTAACTTGTAGACTTCGAGTTAGCATACTGAGGGTACACTGATGCAGAGTAGCTTTGTCTATTTGAATTATGTAAATATTATGTTTACCACCCTGAGTATTGTGAAGATTGAAATAAAAAAAAAAAAAAAAGTGGTGTTTGCTCAACAGTGTGTGGGTTTTTCTCTCCCTATCTAGGAAATTACAGTCGTCGTGAAGGCGCTCGAGGCTCAAGTTGGAGTGCACAGAGTACGCCCAGGGGAACCTACAATGACAGTAGAGGTGGTCAAAGCAATTTTAACAGGGGTCCACTGCCACCATTGAGACCGTTAAGTTCAGCAGGTACATGGTATTCATATGGGCATCGAACTATAGAAAATTCCTTGAATTTCATTTTTGCTTTACAAATGAAACCATGCAAGGATGCTGCAGACACCTTGAAATTCAGCAAATGTTTTAAGCATATATGAACAGTTGTCACTGAGACTGTGTCAAATACGTGCTTTCATACGAACTGCCCTGTAATCCATAAAACTTGCTGAATTGAACACTTGATCGCAGAATCTTAATTTTGCATTCAGATTTTTGCAATTCAGTTGTCTTCGTACCTACATGGTAATTATAGAGCCAATCAAAGCAAAAATGCTTGCCTAAAAGAAAAGTGAAAATTAAAAGGAGAAAACAGACCCCGTTTGTGCCTCATCTTGTTTTTGTTTCTTATGCTTTCACAGCAGCTACTACGCCTAGGGCTTTTTTTTTTTTTTTTTTTTTTTTC
Source organism: Gymnogyps californianus (assembly GCF_018139145.2). Taxonomy (NCBI): domain Eukaryota; kingdom Metazoa; phylum Chordata; class Aves; order Accipitriformes; family Cathartidae; genus Gymnogyps; species Gymnogyps californianus. The sequence goes on from NC_059472.1 coordinate 26,015,876, forward strand.
CAACTGAGTATACTTTTCTTTGCTTTAAGGCTACCGACCGAGTCCTCGCGATCGTGCTTCCAGAGGCCGGGGAGGAATTGGACCATCTTGGACAAGTGCTAATAGTAGTAGCAGTGGTGGCTCAAGAGGAAAGTTTGTTAGTGGAGGCAGTGGAAGAGGTCGTCATGTACGTTCCTTCACACGATAAAATGAGACCTAATGGAACAGCCCAACCATGTGGACTTCTGTGCAGATGACAAAGAAAGCAGCAGCACTAAAGGACCAATTCAGAGTTACTGGTATCTGGAGGACACCAAGAGAATATTTTTGTCTGAAGAAAAGTTTTTGTTTGATACAAGACTTGAAATTTCAATAAAATTCAAGACTTTTTGTGTACAATTGTAAATTTTTTGTTCCTTTTGAAAGAATGTTTTCATTTTTTTGTGGACTTCAGTAGACAATACTCAGTAAAGAACCTCTTTGAGTTAAGACTTGAAGGACTTCTAAAATATTCATTGTGCCAAAAGAAAGGTACACGTGTTTTGTGTGTGACTTATTACTGCAAGAAAATTAAAAATACATATATATGTAAGGCAATTTTAGTTTTTTCTCTCAGGTTTAGAGCCGTTAGCCCTTTTTTTTAGCCAGTCTGAGTTATTAATGAATGAGGTCCATCTGACAGCAGTTGAAGTAGCAGGTGATAGCAGATTGACTGAAATGAATTAATCTGTGAAAGAATACAAATGTAAACTTAATTTATGTAGGTTTTGTTGTACATCTTTGGTAATGTGATTATACACTTAAATAAGATCCCACACCTGTTAAAATTAGTAGAAAATGTGTCATTGACTTCAGGGAGAATAAGATAACATTCTAGCATTTACTTTACAACTCCAGCTCATGCATTAGGAGCACAAGAGTTATTTCATTGGAAAACAAAGTATGCTTTGAAGTTAAAAGGCAAGATACCGGTCGGTACCCTTAGAAAGCCTGGAGTTAATGAGTTGCTTGCCTCTCTGCTGACTTACATAGTTGAGGAGAAGGCATAGAGACAGATGTATAAACTGAACAACCACATAGTGAGGCAGTAATGCTGAACCTTCCCTTTGAATAAATGGTTTGGATTTTTGTTTCTGTAATTATACTGAGATATAGTGCAAAAAGAAAAACTTTGAGAAGTAGGAATTAAAAAAAAAAAAAGTCACCACTAGATTAAACTCTAAATTTATTTTGATATTACATTCAGTGATTGAAGTAGGCTTTTTACATGTTTGCATTCCTTTGGGCTCCATGGGATTTCATAGAATTACCCGATTCTCAATAGCCTTTTATTGCATTTTTGGATGGGGTGAGGAGTGGTAACTTTTTCTAAAGGCCATGTACGATTTTTACAAATGAGCTCCACTGTCAGACTTAGCTGAGCTCCATTTTCACTTATGCTTTGGTCTCTTGACATTACGAAAGTGCTATAAAGGGGTCTTCATCTGCTTAAATAAGGCCCAGTTGTAATGTTCTTGTTTTACGTAATCTTAACTTACTTTGGACAGCTCGTCTGCTGAGACTCATGAACTTTAACACCCTATTTTAAGTGTTTCTAAAATATGGTAATACTTTAAATTGAATTTTTTTTAGCTTTATACTGCCTGGCTAAATTAAGTAGGTTTTTATTTGAACCACAGAAGGCCCCTATTACGTGTACTTTCTCTGTCTGGAGACTCTGGGACAGCGTCCCACTGTTTGAGAGGTGATGAGTTTGCACAATGTCAATTGACATAACCTATGAGAGTGGTAAACTGTTTTGACTGGGTGCAGTTAAAGGGAATAGTATCGGTTCACAAAGGTATGCGTTTTAACATGGTTTAAAATAACATGAACAAAGATTTAGATTGGAAGCCAAACAATTTTCTGAATGGTAAAATAACAGGAAGATGTAATTTTACTAATAATGCAATTGTAATGACTAAAATGGGTGGAGCTCTCACAGGCATTACAGGTATTAATGCTATTTTTTTAAGGAGCACTGCATAAATATTTTTAAAGCTGACTAGCTCCTTTAGACCATGTGTTTAAGGTTGTTTTATTTTTTTAGAAACTTTACTGTGTTGGAAACTAGCAGGGAATGAATCATTTGTTTTCTGTCAGGGAATTTGAAATGAAAAGTAAAGAGAAGTGTCAAGCATGGAATAAATATGTAAATATTCAGTACTGGTTCTTGAAAGTTTAAAATATATGGCATGTCACACTAGTCATTTTCAAACTAGGCGGAAATAAAGGGTTGGTTAAATTGTTTGATGTATGAAAGCTCTGTAAATTTAGTTAAACTTGAAAAAGAAGTGTGCGTCTATCATGTTTTGGTTTTTGGGGTTTTTTTTAACTAATTTAGTTCTGTGACCCTTCAATGCAAAGTGGTTCCTTTCTTGGATAAATTCAACTTGAAATAATGCTGTTTAAAACTTGGAGTTATTTGGTTTGCTCTTTTAAACTGGATTCCTGCCATGAGTAAATAACACTTTAAGCATTAAACTTTGCTTTTTATACTGTGCCCAAAAAGAAATTTTCAAGTTTTGTTTCCTGTCTGGAGCAGCAGAACACTGGAAGCAGCTAATGCCAATGTCAAAGTACCGTTTAGTGAATCGTACACTTACCTGATGAGCAAAACACTTGGGAGGAGCAAGTAAGGCAGAACAGATCCATAATGCAATACAGTTCTCCCTCCTGAAGTCCTGCAGCTGAGTACACAGACTATGTGTGTGCACCAGCGTGTGGTAAGAAAAGGAGACAGTCTTAACAAAGGCTGCGCTTCTGGCTGAAATGTGTAAGAATTGCCTTGGTTCAGCGAATGTCCTAGTTAACAGACAGACAAATGCATAGCTTGTGTATGGGATAAGGGTGAGACAAGTTGTGTGCACTATTTTTTTTCCCCTTCCAAAATCTTTGTCAGCTATGCAGTCTTTATTATTCTATACTGGCTGAAGGCCAGATGCAGCTGGATAGGCATAAGCAGATAAACAGGTTATCTGCAAGCTATTGCGCTGCTCACTCTAGTTGTGACATGCAAGCTTTCAGCCTTTTTTTTTCCCCTGCTGAGTAACTCCTCCCGTCAGGTAAGAGAGTATGCTCGAGACAGTTAATGCAGAGTACTGCATGCAGCACATGCTCTGGAGTGCCCCGTGTCCAGATTGGTCATGTTTAAGCAAACATATTCCTAGATTGCAACTTCTGAACAACTCTCTTGTCCTGTTCTTACATGTTTTATCCCGCATGGGCTCTTGTAGTGGCTATGAAAAACCTACATTAGGGATGAGACCCCTTCAGTTGATGGACAGTGAATTAATTTTTCCCTTCCTGCCAGTTTATTATCCTGCTGTCTGTGCAGGACTGGAGTGTTATCCTCTTGTAGTCTAGGAGTTTTCAACTTTTGCTAGCTCTTCACCTTCAAAACAGCTGCTCATCCCGTTCAGAAACTCGCCTCTATGAGGCAGGAGAAAAATCCTTCAGGAGGGATACTGTTTGATTGAATGCCTGCCTTGTTTATTGCTATAGACTCCGTCTATTTGGCAAAATATAGCCTTACCTACTCCAGTGCACTGACCCTATATTGTAGTTTATTCATGACTTCCTGCGCTGTGCCGCCAGCATGCCTAAATTTTGCTATTTCATCTGATAAAGAGGGTACTCAAACTTCTGTAACAGAAAGAAGTGAACCAAACTGCGTTAATTATGGTATAGATCCTTTATTAGTTCAACTTTTATACAAAGTGTACTTCAAAGTGATACAAATAGTGTTACTGTTTCTTTTACAGACGAGATTAAGATCTGTTAAGCACTGTTTTATCCTTGTATATATAAAGGTAGAAAATGTAAATAGATTGGCAGTGAATCATAATGCTGGAAGACAGTTCATTATTTATTTGTTAATAGAAAGTTGCATAGAATTGTAGGTCTTTATAAAGGCATCTATCTATGTGGTAAAATCTCCCTGACCTACCATACTTCATCCGACAAGCAGTACGGGAGAAAGGCAAGGCTAGTACTGCTCCTTTTAAATACGATCCAGCACTTCTAAGTAAAATGGCTGTAGAAGAGCACCATGCTAGAAACATCCAAGAGGACAGCACATGGAAAATTTAATTTGCAAGGCTACCCGTTTCTGTAAATCTTAGGAACTGGTTGCCACCTGGGATCTATTAATACATTAAACTTCTTCAAAACACCTCAGAACATTTGAGATAAAAACACTTCTGGCCAGTCAAAATGCTTCACTATATTAGGTATTTTGCTTGACTATGTAATTCCATTCCCTTCTCTGCTGACAAGAAACTCTTGTATATGTGCGCTTCTAAATTAATTTATCTCATATGAGACTGTTAATCTAGTACTAGAATCATACTAACTAGAACCTGCCACCTTAATTAGGAAGTCCAGCAAAATTCTTCCCTGCCACCCCTGCACCTGACTCAAGATGCATGGTTCTCAGTTCCATGCCTTTTGTTGAAACTCATCTAAACCTACTGGAAGCTCTCCCCAAAATTACTGTTCCCGCTCCAAATAAAGTAATCTGAGCACCAATGGTCCATACTGGCCAAGACCACCGACAATTTTTTGCTTTGGGAGGAGTGCAGGAGAACAGGGAATGCAGCTTTAATGCTGAAGGAAACAGAGGAAACAATATTGTTTCCTGAATTTGACCTCTCAAGTGGAGAGGTCAGTTTAAGGGAACTAGTTTACATGTATTTGTCACTGGCCTCTTGAGTCTTCAGAATAAATATGTAAATGTTGATTTTCTTTCAAAGACAAACTTACCCCTTGCTTTAAAATATTAATTTCTTCAAGTACGGCCGTAACGTTATTCTTTTTCACCCAATTTAATGCAGGATAAGGATTTGCTCAACTCCTTGTAATACCTTGTAGTCTCACATACTTTACTTAACAGCTTGCTCTCTCTCAGTTTCATTTGTGAATCTCCCAGGTTTGGTGCTATTACATTTCATACCCACTCAATTGTGGATAAAGATTTAATCTCCTTTTAATTCTAATGCTATGTTAATTGGAACGCCACAAGCTAGCAGTTTACACTGGTAAGCTAGCTGGTGGCACAGGCTGGTGCAGCTGCATCATCGCCCTCGGGCTGAGGGAAGACAGCCGGACCGCACTTACTCTTTGTCTCCACTCTCCTGGCTCCACAGTCTTTGCTCTCCCTCTTCTAGTCACAAAGGGCTATTAGAAGCGTCTAAAAATACAACTACTGTTTGCACGGTTACTGGTCTGCTTGCTCTCAGCACAGTTCCACTTGTGAGGAAATGGAACTGATTAAAGTGTGATTTAGTATGAGAATACTAATACCAGCACTTCAGTGCTGGAGCCCTCCCGTAATGCACGTTTAGCAGTGTCTCTCATATAATCCTAAGATATGATCATGACTAGGGAAGTAGCATTTCCAAGTGAATGTCTTCACTTACACCAAGTCTACTACAATTATTTGGACTCTTAGTTTTTATAAAAAGGATTAACAGACTATTTGAAAGAAAGAAAGAAATCCCTTGCTTCTGCCAGCTGCTATTAAGAGCTGTATAATACATGAGACTGGAAAAGCTAGAAGTAGATAAAGTATTAACATAATGGGGTATTTAATTTCAGCCTAGTTAATTATAAGACAGGTAAAATGATGACCATGCTTCAGCATATGCCACCCTGTGAGTGGTTCATTAGCAGAGGAAAATCTTAAGTGCAGAACAGTTATCAACACAGAGGAATGGGATTAAGCTTAAAGTAACTGGAGGGATCTGATGCTATTAGCTGCTATGTGCCCATTTAAAATCTCTCTGCAGGTGTTTCTTCGCTGCTAAAGGAAACCCAAGCTGACAGGTCATTCCAGCAGCAGGTGGGCCCAAAGTGCTGCCACATTTCACGCTGGAAGTTCAGACTCTCCAGAGCGGGCAACCAGAAGCTACATAGATTGCGCAGCAGAAAGTCCTTCCTTACCACCTAGGATGTGTTTTCTCAAGCAGTTTCATGTCTGTCACTTAGGGGACAGACAGCAGACCAAATGCTAAGTAAATATTAAATAAACCCTATTTCCTATACTAGAAGGAATTTAGTCATAAACAAGTGGGTGAAATTCCTAAAACAAACAAATGCAGAGATCCCATTATGAGGAAAGCACAGAGGTAATAACTTGCTTTTTTCTGTGGTCAGAACAGAAAAGATTGGGTGATCATTACTGCCCTCCAACTTGGGAAAGATGATCCAGCTCATCTGAGTTCTATAGGATTTTGAAGTAATTTTCTTCTTTCACATTAAGCAAAGTAGATAAAGTCACATCACAGGACCGCACAGTTACAGTACACAGAAAAGCACTGATTGATTCTAATAGCATGAAATCTGGTGTTGCCAAGAAGCTTCAAAATTAGTGTGAATGCTGAAATAGAGCCACACAGACCACAGACACTAACAGCTTGCTTATTTAGAACACAAGATAATAAAAGCATTCTTACTTTCTACCTACAGCTTTAATACGCACACTAACGTATGTGAATTGACCACTGACTGTTTAGTGTGAATGAAGGTCTTCCCAAATTGTAGCTACTGTTTTACTGTTTCAGATTGTTAAATATGGCTGCTTAAGAGATGTGCTACGTCAGGAGTTGGTGAGACTGCTAGTGACCTAAATACTGTCAATGATTGTAATTTAATCTAGAATATAAGGACTGAAAACAAGTAAATATGTGGACATAACTCTTCCTATGAATGTTTTCTTTCAGGGAAAAAAAACCCAAACAACTTTTACAGAAGTTATTTCTGTCAGTTTTTAAATGCACAAGACCTGAACATGTGCACATCTGCTTCAGTGGTACTAAAGAAACAGCAAGTTAGAAGGATTTATTAATGCCTGAAATTAAGACAGCTCTGACTGCAAGTCTTCATAATGTAGTGTATGTGCTAAAGAAGGTTGCTGCCTCTCTCTTTGGTTATGCTGTTAGCCATAAAAGCATTGCTCTGAGTGACAGCAAGGCATGCACGGTAATGTATTTGCTTTCTAAACTATAAAATTAGCTTATTCAGATTGTTGCACCTGCACACATTTTCCTGAAAGTTCAAAACTGATTTAGCACATTCAGTAAACAGGAGGCCAGGTTCTTCACTAGTTACTCCACTGAAGAGCTGCAACGGACAGAATATGGCTTAGTTATACCACTGAAAACAACGTGAACAAGCTGTGTGAGAAGTTCAGAGAAAAGTCTTTGAACTGTACAGATTTCTCATGCAGTCCTTACAGATAAATGCCCCCTTGATTCAGTATTTGTGGGTCTGTTAAAAAATCCTAGCTCTTACACAGTTGCAAAGTTGAGTACTAATAAAGACGTCCGAAGTCCAAGTGACTGCAAATATTTGTCTGTTGTTGATATTAATGTTCAAGTAGCCTTAAACCTGCCAAAAGAAAATTAAGGATACTCTAGGTATTTATATATGCTTTAAAGATATTGAGTACTGAATGGGCAAGTCTCAAGCTTAAAGGACCCTGTAGAAATAGTTGATACTTTCAGATATAAAAGCTTCAAATTTTTAAATAAAATGCAGAACCCCTCCCCCAAACTCCAAGTTACACATCTATTTAAAAGGTTTTAGATGACTCTATTACCTTGGGCTTTGGTATTAGTGTCTTAACTGTGTATCAGCCTGGGAAATTAGAGGAGCTCTAAAGTAAAAGTCAACCTCACCTGAAGCTGTTACATAGCCGTAGAATTACAATTTAAAGTGCTTTCTTTCCACCTTTGAAATAGACCTTCTACAGACTATAAACAAACAAAATCTATTAATTTTTATTACTGACTTACTAATTCTATTACTGACTTTTCCCAAAATTAAGTACATCCCAAATGTCATTACTGATGATCACATTTTCTTTCTGTTTCAAGTATAAGCATAAACTAGACTTAAATGGACTATAATGGACCAGGAAGGAAACAACCTTTAAGTATCTTTAAAAGGCTCTAGCTTTCAGGCTTGAAAGACTCCTGTAAATGATGCACTGAAGAGATAACAAATCAAGTCTCCTTCCCCCTTTTTATAAAAACATCAGCTAAAAATGTATTTGCCAGTTACTGGTTTTAATGCCCAATGTTCCCTAAGAGAAAATTCTCCCATTTGTTTTTATGTCCCAAGAAGAAATAAAATAGTAATCTAGATTTTAAAAGAAACAAGTAAATCAGAAATGATATAAAGTTCACCAATCATTCATAGAAAGTAGAAAAGTTTGCCAGATGGTCACAGAAATGAGAAGAAAACGCTTTTTGAGCTTACTTCTGTTTAGATAACTGTAACTTCCCTAGGTTTTCGTTTTACACTCTCTAGTCGTGTCAGAGGGCGGAAATTTGTTGACTTCCTGCTTCCTTCTGCAGTAGTTAATCGACAGTCCTTCTGCAGCCCCCGCAGCAGCTCCATTAATTCCCGTTTTTCCAGCTCTGCCTGCTCCAGCTCCTGACGGTGCTGTCTTTCTGCAGCCATCAGAGAGCGTACATCTGACATCATTCGTGACATCTGACTCTGAAATGCAAATACAAATTTACTGCAAGAAACAAACTCTTTTCTAATGATGGTGGTATGAAGTTGAATTGGCCATGCATGTAGGGTGATGGATTATAAAGAATAAGCAACACTGAAATAATTTTTTGATAGCAGAACAAACGTAAACAATTTGAGACACAATCCAGCATTCACCTCCCGAGATGGTCTTGTTTCAAAGATTCCAATACAGTTTTCCTAAAAGCGCAAAAAGTTTCTTACAAAGTATAAGAAGAAACAGTGGATTTACCCAGTTGCTGCTTACATTTTCTATTTCAAGACCCCAACCAAAATAAGGTTTTGGTTATGTTCAGGTACATTCTTCAAGGATTTAACATCAAATCCAGTAAAAATAAAAATGTAAACTATAAAGCACATCCATTGGTTTGGGCTTTAAAAATCATGATTCTGTGATACAATAAGACTGGATGAATGAAAAGATAAGACGGCCTTGCTCATTACTCGATTAATTTTACAGTGCAACTTTCCAACCTGTTGACCACAGCTGAACCATAGTGTAAATACCCCTGTCTGCAGTAGGGCTCTGTGTCAGCACTGGATTAAGCCACTTTGGATAGCACTAAAAAAAAAAGAGCTGGATCTTTCATTACATCCAATTTGTGATGTATGCCCTATGCTTAGACACTGAAAATGAGTTTCAGACTGATTTGCCGACACGTCATGTACGCACAGAACAACGCAGTCCTTGTACAAGGGTACCCAGGTTAGCTCCACATGAATTTGAAGTAGATAAACCACATGAATACAGCACTCGGCCTGCTTCTCAACAGAGCTGATTAGCCTTGCAAAGCATTGTGCTAACACCTGTTTCGCTTCCCATCCTTAATGTAATTCTCATCTGCATGAGACTACATTTACAAAATAAGAGACTACTACTGGGAAAAGCCAAAAGCTAGACTGTTAGGAGAGGGAAAAAAAAAAGAAAATAAAATGATCATATTTACCTTTAGTTCTTCAATTTCATTTTGCAGAATACTCTCTTTTTGGACCATATGTCTTCTCTGTGAATCTAACCTTGACTCCATCTCATGTTTTGCCTCCTCCACTCTGCAGATCATTTCTGACCTAAAAAGTTTATTTCTCCTTGTTAAGTCTTGTAAGCATGGAAAAAAAATTATTTTCAAATTCCAGAAAGCCTTCTTGCAGCCAAACAGCCCAACCTGATTCCCATCATACTCTACAGGACACCCCTCTAAAGGCAAGAGAGTACTATTTATTAATTTAAATAAAACTAGCATAAAAAAGTGCATTGTGCCCAGGGGGCACTAAAGTGACAATGCACAGCCTATATAGGGGACAACCGTATCATATTCCTGAAGTAATTCTATGAGCTCAAGAACATGTATTTATGACTTTAAATGATTTACTGCCTTTTACCTATAGTATATGCTTGCTTAGTATTACTAAACACATGCAGCCAAGATAAAAAAGTGTGAATATTATAGTATTGCTAAACATGTAATCTTGTCACTTTTATGGAGGACACTAAATGACAGTATGCAGTAAACTGTTATAACCTAATCATTCACACAGCTTCACAGCTGAAAACTAGCTGTTACTACATTAACCTTTTGAGTTCAGAAACCAGGTAGCAGAATCCCTTGTGTCTCAATGCATTTAAACCAGATTTGAGCCTGACTTCACAGCAACGCTCAAGAGCACAAGACTTAGACAGTGAGTTGAAAGATAGAAATGGGAAGGAGCATGGGAAAAAAAAAGAGTCCAACTGGAATATCATGGAAAAGGAAAGCTACAGGAACATATATAAGGTGAAAAAGAGGATGCCGATAAGTAGAGTCATATTCACCACCTGTTATTAATCTGCCAGGATTTTAATAAAAATTGAAAATTAGATCCTCAGAGGTTTAATCTATCAGTCTGTACCTGCCAAAATAATTAGAGATTTTTATCTTCTGGATTTGTAAAAACATAAACTAAATATAATTATTAAATAATGTGACTTTGGGTCTATTACAGGCCAATAGAAAAATGAAATTGCCAACTTCAGTCCGGTTTTCTTAGGTATTTTGTCATTTTATGTACTCAGCTCACAGTTTTGTTCAACTGCAAGGAATGGTATTTTAGGATTTATAACAACTTGGACAAAAAAAATAACAGCAAAAGAATGAAAACATTAAGAATTTAAAGTCTATACTGACACATAATAATACTCTGGCCCATTAGTATCAAGTAATTAATAGACTATTTAACACATACCAGAATCCAGTGCTAGCATTTGAAGTGCTTTATGCAGTGATTTTAGGCCCAGACTAACACAAACATCAAAGAAACAGAAGATTTGTACCGAAGTAGTTCTAGCTCGGTTCTTAGCTCTGCTACACAATTATGCTGTGTGTCTTCTGCACTGAGAATGGTGTAACCACAACCATTGGGGCATTCACGGCTCCGATATTCACACACTGCCAGGTGACCATCTAAGTTACGTCGTTCAATCTGAACTGTACAACCTGAACAGGGAACAGTAAGGTAAGGCACTCGTTTACAACTAACAAAAGCATTTTAATTCATTCCAAACAAAAACACTCAAGCAAGCAAGCTGCAATATCCTGAGCTAAGCAACTGTCAATCTGTCAAAGCAATGAAAAAAGTGATTTATTTAGAACATGAAATATGATAGTTACAACACACATAACTAGTAATAAAGCACTCTTAAAAAGTCTTATTAAGATATTTATTCATTAACTGGAAATACTGAAAAACTGAAAGTAGGTATTTTCTGTAAAGTCTTCTACTGCTGGTCTGGCATTAAAGCAACTTCAGTAATGACAACACTGATGCCAAGCTAAGACTCTAGCAGCTTGCCTGTGCTTCCACCATAGGCTGCAGCAACTGGAATTGAAGAAGAATGCATGTGTAAAAAAAATTAGGTTATCAAATTTAGGAAAAAAGGCCCAAAGACACGTAGTAAGAGAGATGTGGGCGAGATGGAATGTAACCTTGTTTTCCTGGCGATTGGTTGGTCTTGTGTGTAACATACTAGACCACATAAATAAACAAGAACATTTATTTATGAACTTTTAATAACCGATACAAAAATAGAAACATTTCCACAGAAATTCTAGGATACCAACTTTACAAATCTGTAGTGATTAAACGTAAAATGTAGACAACCAAAAATGAACACTATAAGAATTATTGCTACATTTAACACTCTAAACTTGAAGTTTGTAGTCTTAACATTTAATCTTCGAGGTGCTATTTCCTGTAAAACATACTTGCATTTAATTTGAAGATAAAATCCATGTAAGAAAACTGAAACAATGGAGCAATGAAGCTTGCCAACAAACCATACCAGAAAATTACAAAAGACAGCCCTCTAGAAGAGCTTTACTAATAAATACAATGATTTGTAATTGAGGTACTCAAAATACACTCCAATGTTTTCTTGAGAAAGAGTTCAAGAGATGTCAGAGCCCCCACACCCTGAACACCAGACATCAGAGATAAGGTGTGGTAACTCTATAAATGCTACTGTTTCTGTAGAAAGTAAAACAGGTGAATCGGAAGCATCTGCAGGAGTCACTTACTGCTGAGAGAAATTATAACTTCCAGTGGAGCAATTATAGCACTTCAATCTTCTTATAGTTAATTACAGTGGCAGACTTGACTATTCCCTTAGCATCATTAATTAGAAATTAACTTTGTCTAGGAACATACAACATTTTGAATAAAATTGACAGGGAAATTTTAACAGTATGTTCCTTTTTAGCAGTATGTTTCTTCCTCAGGAGGTGTAGGTTTGTTTTAAATAAAAACCTTAACATGAATACAATTCTAACCAGAATTTACCTTGAAACAATTCTTATTTCCAAGATATGTTTTTGTTAAAACCACGACACAGAGCGAGAGGCTGCACATGCACCAGGCAACCAGCTGTTTTATAAATCAATTGCAACCCATAAGCATTCTGTAGGTGCTACTACATTGATTCAAACATCAAAATGAGCAGTCAAAATTGAAAGACAAACTCACAACTGGACAGAAAGCAAAATAAATGTGCTACTATATTTTCATAAATTTGAAGTCCATCATACTCATTCATTTTGGTTAGTTCTTGGATAAGAAATTGTTGCTAATGATCATGATTGCCGTAAATCGGTAATACAGCAGTGTTTCTGAACAAAATATAAAGAGTAGATCATGCCAAAGCTTTGAATTTCTGTTTGGAAATAACAGCCATTATTGCCATTCTGTTGACAGAAAGATGACAAACACATGTTTTCTGAATATAAAGAATTCAACTTCTTTGAATGTTACTCACCGGCATTGGAGCAAGGTATCTGACTGTATTCACACTCCCTTTCATGCCGGTCTATGGACTCCAGAGAACAAACCATTTCACAGCCATACTCTCTGTTTTTGCAATGTAGCTGAAGACGGTTTAAATCATTTTTCATATATCTACATGCAAAAAAAAAAAAAAAAAGTTTTTAAATCTGGGAACATTATTGAAAAATTTGTATTTTCAACTTCTGGGAAAAGAAAGTAAGATTCTAATTTCCATTAGGAAAAATTGTGAATAATCAGTTTAATTTTTTTTTTTTTTTTAAGAATTCAAGTGACCATATTGGAAAAGACCAGGCTTAAAAGAAACGACATTAATGGAAAATTCAGTCTCCAAAATTAAATGTGCAAATGAAATCTTTACTTTTGAATAAATTTTTAACTGTGACCTTTCACTAGCTCAGCAGATATTACCAATAACAAACACTAGGGCTACTCATTCATCATTTAAGTTTTGTGTTTCTAAACATGCCGCACCAAACTGACTACAGTGAGTAGAGAGAAAACAATCTATAAATTAAACTCTAGGGTTCTGTCTACACTATACTTCAACTTTCCAGACAGTAAAATCTCATTAGTGACAAAAATACTGGGAGTACTAATGGAGTTAATTTAACATCTGTGGCTGAAGTTTAAACAGATTTTAAACGCAACATAACTGTTAATCTGAGCAAGATTAGACAATGCAGGGGTTAAACAGCAAGCAGTGTCTACTGATGAAACTCTGTGTGCTGGCAATAGCAGGAATTAATAGAATAGAATAGAATAGTTCAGTTGGAAAGGACCTACAACGATCATCTAGTCCAACTGCCTGACCAATTACGGAAGACACTTGTGAAAACAGCCTGCTTTACATGACAAGGTGGTTCAAGACAGATATTCTTATGGCTAAAGACCTTTTTAAAAAAGGATTTGAAGGCAAGAAGTTTGGTTCATTTCTACAGGAATTATTCATTACAAACCCCACTACCGTATCTCGGTAAGACTGAAAAGAAAAACAAAAGATATACAGTGTTTAGTGACTGCTGTCAAGAGTTGCTTTGCCTGCTTTCTCTAAAAAAGTATGGGAAAGTTTTGGTGCTGTAGAAGACATTCAGAATAATATCCAGAATCAGCATTCAAGATATAAAAAGGTGGAGAACAAACTAAGTGTTCTTTCCATTTTGAAATCTTAATACCTTGAAAGTTAGTTATAATAAATAGAAAATGCTAATGCTTTCATGCAAGTGATCAGTTTCTGCCATAGGCATATTGGATAAAGACAATTTGAGTGACAGTAAATGACAAGAGATGAAGCTGTGCAAGCAAAGTTGAGAAATCCTAAATTCATGTCATTTCAACATACAGCAAGATTATTGTATACCTGTAGAGAGGTCGTAGCAAAGATACATCAATCATTTGTCTGTCTTCAGGGCAGTTACTGTGATGAACAAGCCATCCATGTATACAAGCAGTACAGAAAGCATGTTCACAAGGAGCCTGTAATGGATCTTCTAAAACATCACGGCAGATGGAGCATAATAGCCCTTCATTAACGTAGCCAACGAAACGTTCAATATCATAACCCATGCTCTCCACACACTTTCAACCTATTAAAACAACACAGAGAAATAAAGCAGTCTTTGTCCTGAATCTGTATGGCTAGATCCACAAAAAGGCCTGGAAGCAATTCTAGAAATATGGCGAACTTAATGGGAATAAAGAACTTCACAGGTGAGAATGCAAACACTTACATACTTTGGAGACTTTAAGATTTAAGTGAGAATTTGAGGCTTGTACTGCTGGATGTCAGAATCCCAATTTTATATCAAGGTTCTCTGAATTCTGAAAGCAAAGACTTTAGCAGACGGTTGAGCTGCACTTGTTCTGAACTCTGTTATTGAACATAGTTCTAGCAGCCACTGTGAAACATAGTTTCTATTTACTTGAATTCTACCTGAAGCAGAAACATCATGGAAGTTCAAATGCAAATGTTTGCTTTCCATTTTAATGCCTTTTATATAATGCCTAACAAACTTACAAAACTGTGTCCTTACAGACAATAGCTGTGGCACTTTCAGCTAGCAGATTTTGTATTTATGAACTGCACATCATTTAATATGTTGCTTTCATACTGAAAAAAAAAAGCCTAATATTCTCTATCTATTGTAGACTTCCATTCCAGAGGGAACAGCATGAAATCTCCACATGCCTAGAGAAATACTTAATATTCAGGAAGAAAAAGAAGCCAAAACTGCAGCTAACTCTGAAATCATGAGGAGTTATTGTCTTCTCCTATATGGTCTATTTTATAAAACTGAGTAGCCTTTAAATGGATTTGAAAGCTTTGTGAAGAACTAACAGGCAATCTGCCTTCATCAAAATCCTATCATGAAAAGCCTAGTAGAACTTGGTAAGACTCCACAGAACTCATTTAAAAGAATATGTTTTAGGCTTTGCATTCATCCTTAACATACAAAATTACTTTTGTAACCTCACTGAGACTCATGAAAGAGGTTTTCATTAGTTATGAGGTTTTCTAAATAAAACAGAAAGGAAAGATATCTTACCTTTTTAGATTTTACTACATATATATGTAGTTTGTCCAAATACTTCAGAAACAGTTTTTTGATCAGTACGACATATAATACTTCCTTCTTTCAGTTTCTCTTCACTGCTTTATTATGCCTATGAGAAAAATGAGAAAGAAAAAGGCTCAGTAGTGTTTCCTAAGTTACCAAGTCCTATGTCTAACCAGCCAGCTGCTGAATAGATGCTGTCCTAACAGCTCATTAAAACAAAGCTTTCCAAAGCAAGCCACTGTAAAACCTACAGTTCAACACGAGAGATCTGACTAGATGCGGGGGGGAAGGGAAATCATCAGTCTCTCTTTCAATTATTACTGATGCAGATACTTCTCACAAAACTGAACACCCTGCTGCCATTTAATTTTGAAGCCTTACAGTTTTGTTTGTAAGATTGAAGACAACAGAATTCAATATTACTGAAAAGTAGCAACTGAAATCTGGTAAAAATATATTCCTTAAAAAGATGAAAGTTTCTTATCTAACCTGGTTTTATCTGGGCATGATATGCAGTTCATTTTTAAAACAAAAGTATCACAGTCAAGTACATTGTATTGACAAATAACAATGCTCTGATGTGTAGCATAACTAAGGTTGCTCAACACAAAAAATTAAAAAGGATGTCATCACTTAAATCCCTTAAGTTGATATCTAGCAATTGCAATATGACATTCAAAGAGAATCCCAATCTGAACTAGAACTGTGTAAGAACAATAAGGATCTCCAAGGACTAATGCCAAATTTTGCTCTAAAGGGAAAAAAGAACTTTGCAATTCCTCTTCATGAATACAACATAAATCTGGAATTTAGATCTTATATATCTGAGTATCAAAGCGTATCTTCACTGATTATGAAAGGTGCTTGTGTTAAAAGGGTATTTGCTAAGATTAAAGTTAATAAAACCTCTAATGAAAGCATACATAACACAAGCAAGCATGCATATTACCCAAATACAAAACACATCATCTGCTACATGGTTTCCGCACTGTGTTTTGTTTCTACTGGCATGTTTATCGCACAGCCAACACCATGGCTTGCAGAGATGCTTGAGCTAGCTTTAGATTAGCTGGGACACCTACTAGCCAGGTGACCTGGTGACAGCGTTGCCACAGCAGCAGGGAGTGCAATCCACATAGACTCCTGAGAAGGTCCCAGGCAGATTTCACAGATTGCATTTAGCTCTGTGCTTCTGTGGCTACATTGTCATCAACAACACAGGGAAACTAAATTTACTATTTACTAAGGCTATTCCTTCAGCCACAGCATGGACATTCTACGTCTTAAAAGAGTCTGCTCAAGAAAATACCATATTATGAAGATGATAAATAATTCTTTTTACACTGTTGTTTCCTTGCATGTTTTTACAGGTCTCCTGCAAAGACAGGAAATTCGGGACTGTTCAGCATGAACAAAATGAGCATTATGTTTGCACAAAGCTGTGATTGTAAGGAGAGCAAGGACCACAATGCAAAGTTTAAAAAGTGGAGAACAATGCTAATTATCAGTAGCAGAATGTGAAGTCAAGTACTAGTTCCCAATACTGATGAAAGCATTGAAACATATAGTATGTTTATGCTGGAGGACTGTCAAACAGCATATATGCATTCTATAATTTGAATTGTGAGCCTAGAATTTTGATTTCGCTTAGTGGATCCCAGAGGATTCAGCTTTTAGAAAACTTTCATAGAGATATAAGATATGTCAACAAAACTGTGAGTATTTTTGCTGTCCTAGGGTTTCTGCTCTACCGGAATTGTGGATGCTGTAAACTACATTTTGCACACACGTTGCTGATCCCTGAGCACTAAGTCTTCACAACACTCTTTGGCATATTTTAGCAAGTTTGAAGTCTATCAGAATGCAGGAAAGAGTATTTTTATCAAGTGGGAAACAACTTTATTTGTGCTTTACAGAAAAATGAAGTACAACAAGTATCTATCTATCTATCTACCTACCTATCTACCTATCTATATCTAAAGCCCCAACCAAAACCAGAGTTAAAATGGAAAGTGGATGGGAACTTTGAGGCGAAAAATACAATCAAGGGGGGTTCTGATGAGAACTTCAGTATGTTTTCAAGACTGATGTTGGAGCAGCACCATCCTACACAGTGCCAGAATCCTTGTGGCTTTGAGTCTGAGACCTACAACAACAGCTGTCACTGAAGTCCCAGACCTCTTCCAGTAGAAGTTTTCTGACCTGAAGAACCAGAGATGTTTTATCTTCTGCCAACTTCAAGAGATGCACTTTACTCAACAGATAAGCAGAGGGGGAGCATCAGATGAATGCCATGCTCTCTAGCAGTACAGATCACTTTACTCAGTACTTCCACCACAAAATGACATCATTTTCAACTTCTGCTCTTCCCCAGAAACTTCTCTTTTCTCAACTTGGCCTCATAACCTCTTCTTCTATTTCTGTTACAATTCACCAATTGTCACACTCCTTTTTTGTTTGCACCTAGAAACCACATTATTTATCACTGTCTTCCCACACTCCACTAACATTTCCAAACCTTGCCTTGTCTTTGGTTTCTCTGGTCCAGAATTTTGCCCATCACCTGGCCATTACCAGCAACACTGTCCACGAGGATATCTGGAATTTGAGGGTGCCAAATCTGGAAGGCAGAAAAAACACAAACTATTACATGCTATTTGCTTTCCATTGTTTCACATATATTTTATTTCTCCCCACAGTTTTTGACAAGCAAAAATCTCCTCCAGACTTCACAGATATTAAGTCATTTTTTAGTAGCTGTCATCCCACGTTGTTTGCCAGGCAGATGCACACCTAAAACCAGCCCTGAGCTATGTACTGCACTGCCTTCAAACAGACATTTTGTGTGGATATAATAACAGGGATAATACAGATGGGATGTAGTTCCCAACAACATAATTGCATAGCTTGCTAAATGTCTGGTACTAATCAAAGCTATTCCATTGCAAAAATCAGGACACTGAGATCAGATTAGTGACTTGCATTTTTTTGTCTACTGTAGTTTCCGACTTTTAAAAACTGTTTCTTTTCCATGTGACAAAACAAAGCATAACTGCTTGAAGGGCTGGGGTGAATCACGACAGAACTGCAGATGTGCATCACTAAGACAGCATTTTCAGAAGTGCTGTGTGGCTGGAAGAACAAAGAATCTACGCAGGGCCCAGGGATAAGGTGACATTAAAACATGATATTGCTTCAGCTTCTATTTTCACAAAGATACACTGTGCTTTAAATCCTGCTATATAGAAGCAATGTTTTAAGGTGTCTTATGCCACTCTGCCACAGTCACTGTAAGCCAGTTCAAGCCAGCATTAATGCCCAAAAAGGCAGACTCGCCTCTTCAACTGTGACAGTACAAGCTGTTTCTACATCCACTTGACGTATCATACTGGGTAAAACTGACCTGTTTTAAGACTGAACTGGGGGGAAAAAAAAAAGTTTTAACTTTGACAGTTGTCCTACAGTAGCTCAAGCCAATCCATCCACCAGTTAATGTCCTCCTAGCCTCCCTCTACTTCCTCCCTTGAATCAGTTAGAACATTTAATTTGGCCCATACAGACAACTACTCACTGATTTACTAGGCTAGATTTTCTTGTAGACGGCTCAGCAAAAGCTCCAGTGACTGTGGAAGTGGGGCCAGGCAGTGGATGAGAAAACACAGCCAGGGCAGAAAGGAAAGAAAGACAGCAGCGGTGTTTGTGGTTAAGGCTGCTATAGCCCTAGCTCTGAGCCCTCAGCCTAGCTCCCCAGACTGGTACATTGTGGAGTCTCATGAACATTTGTGTAAGAGAAAGGGAACAGACGAGGATAAAAACGAATGGATAGCAATACCAGCTTACACTTATGTAAAAGACTGACTTAATCAACAAAAGCTTCTATAATAACCAGTATGAGATATACAATTAATTTAAGGCCTATGCCTCTACCAGGAGCTACCTAAGAAACTATAAATACTCTGACAAAGAACATTTTAACATAACGCTCCCACTTGCTGTCCCACTGCAAAACCCACTCAAAACAGAGCGATACAAGATACGCATCTCACAGACCACCTTTTAGGCTTTGAAGGGCTGGACTCTGCTGCACAGAGGCAAGACCAAGCACAGAAGAGCTCTCCTCAGAGGCTCTGGTGGGGAGAGGCGCACTTTGCACAGGTAGGAGGAAGGCCTCTGGGTGATGCCTGGCCAGGCTATTCAAGAATGGTCAACGATCTTGGTCACAGAGAACAAAACTGGCCTGGAAACACCTGGAGCAGCAACGTAACGCCAAACAACGGCACCTAAGCGGACTCAACAACTAACACACACTTACCATTATCTTCTCAATAGGATGGCAAAGCCACCACCAGCCCGGCGCAGGGGCTGAAGGTGCAAGCGCGAGGCCTGCCGACGGCGAACGACCCCTGACAAACGCTAACGTCCCCGCGCAACGCCTCACGCCTCCTGCCCCACGGCCCAGCTCCGCACAGCCATCCGCTTCGGTCCCGCTGTCCCCGGCAGCACGGCTGCCCACAGCCCGCCCCTGCCCAGCCCGTCGCCGCCCCAGCCCGCGGGCAGCCCTCACGGCGGCCGCGGCCCCCCACTCACCCCGCCCGCCGCCGCCGCCTCGCCCCACCCCGCCACCGCTCGCTGTCGCGAAACCGAGGTTACTTTTGCGGCCGCTCTTGCTTGACGGCCGCGCGGCACGCCGCAGGGAACACGGCCTCTCCGCCATGCTGTGTGTGGCACAAGGGCCTCGCGCATGCGCCGGCTCCAGCGGCGCCACAGCCGAGCGCCACCCCGCAGGTCAAGCGCTACGCACGCGCACCTCAAGGTTTCCTCGGCCGACGGGGTCGGGCATGCACAGTTAAGGTAACTCGCGCGCACGGCCCCGGAGCATGCGTGCTTGGCGGGAAGCGCCGCACTCGGCGGGGGGGGGGGCGCTGCGCAGGGCGCATGTGCGGCGGGGTCAGCGGGCTGACGGGAGCCGGCGGCGGGACAATTGAGTGCCGAGGCGGCGCCGGCGACGGGACGGGCGGCTGAGGTACGGCCGGGGGCGGGCGGCACCGGCGGCTGTGGGTCACCGGGCGGAAGGGCCGCTGGTCTCTCTTCGCGGGGGCGGCGGGCGGAGGAGCCGGCTGGGCGCTCCTAGCCCCTGTACGTGCCCGCAGGGGGATCCCCCCCTCCCCCGGGCGTTACCGGGCGTCTGAGGCGAGGTGGGCCGGGTAATAGCGATTTGAATAGCATTGCTTTTTGGACCTGCTCCAAATCCTTACAGTTACTGCTCATTTGAAGTGATTTTTTCACTGTTACGGATATTCAAGGCGATGCACTTGCTGCCTGCAGTTTAACTTTAACTGAGTAAAAGTTAATCCTGTGTCGCATCTTTGTAATTGCCTACAAAAACCATTTAGCCTCGTCGCCTATGCCGGGAATGTCTCTTCAGATGTTCAAGAAAGCAGCCTGTTAAGTTTGTGCCAAGATGAGTAACGTACCTGCCTTTAACAGGACTCCGTGCATACTGTGTTGAGTCAAATGTGTAAAATTTTGAAATATTCTTTGTATGTGTATTTCATTTTAATGAAGCTGTTAAGATGCCTTTAAGGAGAAAAATACTACTGAATTCAATGCTTGCAAAACCAGATGCATTCATGAGACGTTTTAGGCTGTGGTTTCATGGTACACTTAATTTAGTCGAGCTAGGCTGCTAATAAAAGGCAGGAGCAGTGCTTTTCTCATTACCTCCAGCTGTTCCCCTGCAACCGCACCTAACGGTATTGCACATACAGGGTGATCCAATGTATTGGTGGCTGTCTCAGGGGAAAGGGCGTATTTGCTTGTCAGTTGATTTAGTTGTAATGTGGAGCTATTCCTCGCCCTTGCTACACCTACTCTGATCCCATCTAAAAGATCTAGCATCAATCATTTGTTGCACATCCATAATGGCCTTTTTTCTGTGTAGTACCGTAAAGATACAAAATATAATCCTTTTATTTATTATTTTTTATATTTTATATTTTTATTATATTTTATAAAAGCTTATATTCTGAAGACAGAGAGAGAGATGTATTGCTGGAAGCAATATTACATTTTTAAAAACCACAAACCCCTAATGGTTTTTGTAGTTGCAAGTAGGTAATACTGGTAATATTCTTACATGTTCTTAAATTTAATGGGAGTGAAGTTACTGAGTTATCAAGGGTCATATCTTTAAATTTCTTACTAATTTGCAAATCTCTTAATGAGTCTGTTTTTGTGGTTTAAGACCAAATGACAGTGCAAAGTCCAAATGGATCTGGAAACCAAAACACTTTAATCACAGATACATGCAATTTATGAATTGCACAACTCCCCTGTTCCATGGGAGACATGACAAGCTCTAGAAGTGAAGTGGGCAGGGTTAGCATAGCAGTTCAGCCATGCTATGCATAGCCCTCCTGTAGAGTCGTGGGGTGTCCTGGGTTGTCTTCCCAAGTGTCACCATGCATTATAGGACTGGGTAGAGAACTTGTTCAAATTCACATGGCACCTGAAGCTGGCTGTGGTGACTGCTGGCACTTGCAGTCTGCTCCTCTGGAAGGTTCTTGACACCTTTGCAGCTGTCCTTGTTTCGGCTGTGATAGAGTTAATTTCCTTCTTAGTAGGTGGTACAGTGCTGTGTTTTGGGTTTAGTGTGAGAATAATGTTGATAACACACTGATATTTTAGTTGTTGCTAAGTAGTGCTTATCCGAAGTTAAGGATTTTTCAGTTTCCCATGCTCTGCCAGCAACCAGGTGTGCAAGAAGCTGGGAGAGAGCATGGCCGGGGCAGCTGACCCGAACTAGCCAAAGGGATATTCCATACCATGGAACGTCATGCCCAGTATATAAACAGGGGGAAGTTGGCCGGGAGGCACAGATCGAGGCTCGGGCATCGGTCAGCGGGTGGTGAGCAATTGCGTTGTGCATCACTTGTCTTTTCTTGGGTTTTATTTATTTCTCTCTTTTTTTTTTGTTATATTCCTTTTCATTACTATTATTATTATTATATTTTATTATTAGTAGTAGTATTATATTTTACTTTAGTTATTAAACCGTTCTTATCTCAACCCATGAGTTTTACTTTTTTTCTCTTCCCTCCTCCCCATCCCACTGGGAGGGGGGAGGAGTGAGTGAGCGGCTGCGTGGTGCTTAGTTGCTGACTGGGGTTAAACCACAACAGCAGCTTTCACAGTGACTATCAGTTGTTTATGCTACAGGTACTCCTGTTATAATAACCAAGCTACTCCCTTATTGCACAGCGTTAACTAAAGTTCATATGCTAACACTGCTGTCAAGTAGGTCTAACTTACGTGAACTGCTGTTGCTACAGCCAGAGACCTCTTTCCTTGTATTTTTAATAACAGCCACAATGGAACTGACAACAGTTCAGGCCATTTTGCCATTAAGATTTATGTCTAGTAACAGCATCATATATATGCTAATTGTTCAGATATGAAGGAGATAGCAGTACTCACGTTAGCGTCTGCATGTTTGCAAAGTATTTTGACAGTACTGTTACTACTTCTGTGCAAATCTTGGAAAGAAAGGTGGTTGTGCCCTAGTAAGCCACTGGAGTGCAGAGTAGCGTCAAAAGAGTGCAGAAACACACTGGCTGTTGCAACAGGATGCAAACGTGCTTTCAAGATGGTAGAGAGGTAGAGAAGGTTGTGTCTGCAATCCGTACTATGGTTTATTTTTACCTAATAGTTGGGGGGATCAATTAAAATAAACAGTCCATGTACAAATGGAGAATTAAACCAAAATATGTTCCATAAATTGCTGTACCGTGCTTGTCTTCATCATTCCAGCTGCTGGGTTACTCTATTGGAATTTTCTTTTCTTATTTTGTTTCTACTAGTTTGAATTATTAAAATTATAACTTGTTATTCTAGTGGTTGCAAGTATGCTTTGTCATATTAACATTGGTGTATGTTTGGTTTTGTCCTGAGTTTGTTTAGGGGAAAAATGGTCTTATATTTTGAGGGAAAACCTATAATGCATTCCTTCCACTGTTCAAGTGGACATAACATGGAGTGATAATCTCCACTGCAATTCTGAGATAATTTTCTGCTGAATTTTAATCTTCTTATAGTGAATCTGAATGACCAATATAATTGAGTGTTTAATGCAAAATACTACTCCCACATATGAAACATACCTTCAACATTCATTGTTCATTGTGCACTAATAATAGGCTTTTCAAAATTATGTTTTAAGTGTTTAGAATAGTTAGTTCTGTTTCAAATTGTCTTTCTTCTTATACACTGGTCTAAGTTTGCTAAGCAGCCCTATGTTGCGCATCTCCAGAGCATTTCTTGCTATTGAGAACTGCATTATTGGCTTTTCAAATGAAAAAGGAAGTGTTCAATTGCAGAATTTGCTGTAGTTGATCTTTCTTAGTACTTAAACAATGCATTGCAACGATACTACTTTTTCTTAAGTTGTATTATGCTTGTGAATTAAGACTGTTATTCGAAAATCTTTTATGCTATCTTTTGTTTTGTTTTAAAATAGTGTTTATATTGTTATCTATGGATATATTTTTATATTTAAAGCCTATTATGACTACAGTTGTCTTTATCTTCCTTCCTTCCTTCCTCTCCACCCTCCAGAGCAGTACAACTAAATATGAGGCGATCAGCAGCTCCAAGTCAAGTGCTAGGAAATGTAGCCAAAAAGCCAAGGTTTATACCACCAGGAAAAACTATCACAGTTTGCCTCAAGAACGAAACTAAGGAGATGGACCAAGAAATGAAATTAAAGGAGGTAAACTGAACAGTGCGCTAAAAAGTATCTTTCTTTGTACAGTATTGTTACTAAAAGATAGAATCTGAGCTCACCACAAACAATCTCTGCTTAAATAATCAATCTGTTCAGAACAGATTTTGATACCTTTGCTGTTACTACATTTGATCTTGCTTCTCAGGTAGGTTTCTCTCACTCTGTGAAATGGATGCAGAAAAATGTTTTTCACATAAATAAAAGTAATCGGTATTGAGCCCAAATACAGTTCTCAGTGTAGCTGAATTATGGATTGCATCTTGGCGTGGGCTTTGTTGGATTCAAATGTTTGAAATGCTTTCGCAAAAGCAGTTAAAAAACCAAGACACTTAGTAATGAAATGTCAGTACATCAAGCTGCAGTTTTGCTGCAAGGAACTTTCTCTGAAACCTTTAGTATCAAGCAAAAAAAGCATCACAATTTTTATTGATTTTATCTACAGAAGACTTCTATTCCATTCATAAACTGCTTGCAGAAGTGGTGTTTGGTATTGTGTGCATGCGCTTCTTGTTGTGAACACTGGGGCACACATATTTGTGTAGGGATGTATATATTTATGTAGATAGTTTGATAATGAGGATTAGTATCTATTAAGATGCCTTCTTGTTGCCTTTTTCTCCGTTTCTTCAACTGCATGAAGGAAATGCTATTGTGAACTTGTTTCTCTTTTGCAGATAGATGAGAAAGAGGGAAGTGCTTCATTGCTTTCTAAAATATATGGCCAGAATCAAAATGCAAATTTTACGAAGTCTGTGGAGTCAACTGGAAAAATAAAGACTACAAAAGCACGTTTCAGCATTAATAAATGTAGTAAGGTGGAAATGAAAACACTAAATACGCCCAAAGCTGGTAAGATGCTCTTTCTTATTTACTGCCATGTATCATAAGAGAATTTTAAAGCTTATGAGTGATACACTACTTACTAAACCTTTATGAAATACTAATATAAGGGTCACACAATGGTGGCATTATTTGCTGTTCTACGGCGTAGAGAGTGAAAGAAACAAACATTAAATGATTTTTTTTAAATAGAAAAGGAAAAAAAGTTGATGTTCTAGAAGCCAGTTGGTAGTGCCGCTATTCAGGTGTGTGTATTCCAGAAGAGTACTATAATCAACTCACTAATCCAGAGTAATATCAAGACAAGAATCGGGATACCCTAAATAGTGGAAGAGTGTTGTAATTTGGAGACCTTGGCATCACGCAGAGAATGCTAACTGTTCTGAGTGGATTCACGTTTTTCAGAATTCATGAGGGTTTCTTTTCTTCAGTGCAAGATCTGACCTGTTTTCTTCAGTGTCTCCAGTGGGTACTCAAGGTTCAAGCATGGGCTGCTAACTCTAGCGTAGTATCAGAGCAGGACTGGCTCTGTTCATTCACGTGTGTGCACTTACTCATTTGTTACCCCCGGTAATGAATATTACTCCGAAAAGCTAGGTAGTAAGCACTGCAAAGATACTGAAGTGTCTGGACTGTAGCAAATGCACTTTGATGGACCTGAACGACTCTGTGGGGTTGAGTGTCTTCATGTCCCCATCTTTGTGTGCCCTGACCACAGATATAGCGCAGGGACGTTCTGCGTTGTGTGAATGCAGGTGTACGACCTCGGGAGCCAAGTGCATCTTAAAAGCGTTGCACTTGAACTGGGTTACCAACATTGCTGGATGAAAATCACTCCTCTTGGAGCCAGCGCAGGCATTTCAATATCTGTCTTACAGTTAATCACTGTTGTTTCCCCAGAATTAATTACATTGATAATGATCTTTCCCTTTGTTTTAGGGTTCATTTAATTGATAATACTTTGTGTAATGAGTGGAGTTTTAAAAGAGCATTTCATGACTGCTTATCACCTTGATTCCATAATGGTTGGAATTATAATTCAGAAGGCTTTAACAAAGTTATATTTAATTTTGTTTGTGATAAGAGCTGCTAAATCTGGAAGCCCGATAGAAGCAAAGCTGCCATAGCTCTGTGTCCCAAGGTCCAGCCAATAGTGAGGCTGAGCACGTATTCCCAATAGGCACGCATATGTACAATACGTATATACATATACATATGGCTGGTAACATAGGCCAACACAGAGAGAGAATACAGCACTCAGGGAAACACAAGCAGCGCCAATGGACACATCCTGTTCCCTTCTCTGGCTGATCAGGGTGAATACCTGTTTGTGGAAAATAAATGAATATACATATATCTATATAGACATATACACACACACACACAGAGAATACAGATCCCTCCAGTAACTGATCTTATGCACTCAGTCTGGTCAGTAGCTGGCTCCTTGATTTGTTGGACACCCCAGCTGCGGGCACGTGGGCATATGAACCACAAAGGCCCGCAGTTCCCGGTCCAGTTGCTGGTACTCAGACCTGCGCTCCCACAGGTAAAAACACACTATAGGTCCCTCCAGTAACTGGCCTTAGACACTTGGTCTACTTAGTGGTGGGCTCCTGGATCCACTGGTCTCGCAGTTGCCTTGTGCACAAGAGATGCATACATACAAACATGTGTCTCTGGTAGCTAGACTTACCAGTAGCCTACCCTCAGATGTCCTGGTCCCTCCAGGGACCAACCTCCAGGCCAACTCTGAGACCCTCTGGTCTCTCCAATATCTGGCCCAGACTCATGGCTGCTCCAATACTTGGCTCCCAAGCCTCTTATCCTACTTGCCAGCTAGTCCAGCTTAGTGTTTGCTAGCGATCACACACTGACACATGTACCCAGGCAGTGTGCACAGGCTCTGGCCTCTCTGCTTGCTGGCACATCAGGTACCTGGGCCCTATGACCTGTGTGTGGTCCAGCTCCAGCTGCTGGCATGTACACTTCCATACACACTTGTGCATGCAGAATAGAGTCCCTTCACTCAGGAAAATATTTAGAAATGTAGTTTAATAAGAAGATGGGACCGACTGTGGCAATAGGGTACAGTGCATTGCTGGACAAGCATACTGACCACTAACCCGTTTAAAGGTGGCTGCTTTTTTCCTTTTATTTTCCTGTGCTTGTTCCTCTCTGAACCACCTTCATCTGTCCCTTTTGCTTGTCCTTGGTTTTTTTTCCTTCAAAAATCTCATTATAAGCCTTGAGCAACCTCCAGATGCCCTTTCTAGCATCTGATGAGTTCCAGGCCCCAGTAGGCAGCAACCCCCTTCATTCTGTATGGTGCTCCAGAGAGCCCTTCCCATTGACTCTTCTTGTTGGGTTTCACCCCCAGAAAATGGGGGTTGATTGGTCCCCTGTGATAGCCCTGAGAGGATGCTGCCATTATCATGTTATGTGACCCAGGGTATATGTACTCTGTTTGGCAGACCTAATGTGGGAAAATTCAGCCTCCTTGTATGTCTTAAGTCCTTCTCGTCTTAACGGCTTTTGTGTTCATCTGCGGCATGCTGTAATTTCCAGTTCTTCTGATGAAGCTCATACTTGCAAAAAATTTTCATTGTGTATGGGACAAGTTGTTTGAGTGGTCCTGCTTCGCTATAGGTACATCTGCAAAAATTTGTGTGTGCTGGTTCTGTCTAGCAGTGCACTTGAAAGAGAACTAGTGGATTTATTTCCAAAATAATCTGGGAAATCAGCAGTCTTCCCAACAAAAAATGTTGTTAAGTGGAAAAGATACTAAATGCTTTTTCAGTATCATGAATTCCAGGTGCAGCGGGTATGGGTTCTCTGTGGTGACTTTAGAAAAATAACTAAAGTTGTGGAGTGGGACTGGGTGAGCTGTTTCTGTTGATGTTGTGCTGCTACCTTTCTGAGTGACTGAACAAGCCGTTTTGTGCCAAAGCCTTTCTATGTGTGTAGAATGGGGCCAACCCTGCAAGTCTTTGTAAAGCTACAATGAAATGTGGTATAAAATAAGGATATCTAACGTCAATGTTAGTTATGGTCATCTGGTTCACTGGTGATGCAAGTACTGTCCTGTGAAAACAATTCTGCATCGAGGCGCCGTTAAATCTTAAGTAATTTCTTAATAACTTAGATTTTCCAAGACAGCTTCTGCCCTTTACGTCACTTTTGTCTGCTATTCATTACAGCTAATGTAGCAATTACGTAGACTGTGTAAACCATAACCTCCTTTGTAGTGTGAAATGAAATTGTTTTGTCAAAGCTGTTTTCAGTATGAAATTCAGAAGTAATGGAAACCAGTTGTGAAAGCTAGAGCCAGTTTGGGTTTTATATTATTATTGATATTCTAATGGAGTTGTATCTGTCTGCCAGTCTCTGCAGCCAAAGACTTCTCTGTTAAAGGGGCATTAAAATAATTTAAAGATTGAAAAAGTCTGTGTGTATGCATTATTTTGGTTTATTGTCTCCATATCATTTAATGCAGATGATAAACTGTTTGTTAGCTTTATATCATGCTCAAAGCTGCTGTGTTTGGGTTTCCAGTGCAGCAGTGGAATGTGTAAATAAATACCCCAGTTTCCACTGAAATTCTTGTGAAACACCTGTGGACCACTGGACAACTGCACTGTTCTTAGAGCTAATCTTTCTGAAACCCAGCCCTGAAAATGCTGCGCATTCTTTCAAAAAAACTTGTTATCTGACACATGGTGTCCATTTCCTGGAGTAGACAAGTAAGGATTTGATTAGATAGCATCAATCTAAAAATTATAGCATATCTGGCTTAAAATACTTGCTTTT
This sequence comes from Gymnogyps californianus, assembly GCF_018139145.2. Classification (NCBI taxonomy): domain Eukaryota; kingdom Metazoa; phylum Chordata; class Aves; order Accipitriformes; family Cathartidae; genus Gymnogyps; species Gymnogyps californianus. The sequence goes on from NC_059472.1 coordinate 26,044,736, forward strand.
CTAGGCTTCTTTTCAAAATAAACTTTTTCCTAAAATTTCACTAATAAAGTGGAAGGGACTCTGAAATTCTGTGAGATATTTCTGAAGACGTTTTAATAAGATTGTAGCAACTGTTGTTGAATGAAATCTACCTATGTGTTGTAATTTTAAGACAGTTTGAACTGTAAGATATTGAACATGCTGTTCAACAGGCAGTTTACTAATCATGATTATGAGTTGTGAATACTGGAAAATGATGTTTTTCCATAAATACATATCTTTGTAGGAAAATGAACTTTATTACTGCTTTATGAAACAGTGTTTGCTTGTTTTTAAGAGGCAAAAAGCATGGCAATCTGTTTGGTACCTTTGTTTTGTATTCAGAATATAGTACTTGTTGACGCTGACAACGGATGTGTGGAGGGGAGATAATTTATTTGACATTGTCATTAGTGCTTTTTCTCACATGCCTCCAGAGAATTCTATCAGATAAGTCTGCATGCTCTTTAAAAATGAAAGTTACTTTAACATTCCTAAACTATTTAACAGTAATTGAAAACAAAATCATAAATGTGTTTGTAAGGATATTATTGCAGCTCTCAAAAGTGCTTGGTTTCTACTTGTCCCCATTACATTCTGAGGACCTATAAGCATTAACAAAAAAACACAAGTAACTTGAATTTGAAGAAACAATGGACAGGCACATCTCTGAACTATACTTAGTATCTCCTTAGTGTTGCTGGTATATGGGATTGGCCAGAACTGAGGTTTTTACCTACATTGCCTTCTTCAACTTAACGTTTTTAATATATATTTTTTAACTTGTATAAAACATACATAATTTAATGTATGCTTATTATCTGAGTTTACAGCTTGCTTTCTGTTGGTATTTTTAATCTAGGAGAATGTTGCTCTGTTTTTTCCTTTGGGCTTACTATATCGTGTGTGGAAATGAATAGCTCTTTCACCTGCATACTTAGACACAACATTCTAGTTGGGCTGAGATTTCATTGTTTGAACCTGATGTAGGTGAACAGAAAAGCTGGATATAGAGTTTTATTCTGTTACAGCTTGCCTCCTGTTTGGTTTTTGGTTCAGGAGTACTTTGTCTTTCATCCATCACTAACATCTGTTAATGTGTCTTCCAAGAGGAACTTTGTCAGAAGTCATACTCAAATACTATCTTTGAGCTAACAATGAAGACAGATTGTAACTGTATTTCATAACAGGGTTAATGTGTTCACCCTATGTCTCTCGACAGATGTTTTTGAATGTTTTTCATGCCTATGTTATTAACTGTATTATTTGCGTATAGTTTTGAATATATTTTCTCTATCTTCTCTGGAATGTTAATGTTTACTGAGTACATTGGTCTATAAGGTTTAGACTCTTTGCTCATTTAAGTCAGTTTTATTTTCATAATAGCAATGTTTGTTGGTTTCTTCAGCTTTCTAGAACATTGTTACAGGTTAGTCTGATACCTCCTGTCACTTGATATGAATAAAAACACTCTTAACCAATTAATTTGAATATTATAAGAGAAAATCCACTTTTCATTCAGTTATGACAGTAGCAATCAATTGCTATCACTTTTAATCAGAAGATTAAAAAATGTTATTTTCCGGATTTGTCATATTGTCCAATTTCAGTCTAACTGCCTACTTTTGGTTTCTAAATAACACAACTAAAAATATTGAGGCTTGACATCTCATAATGAAGCATATTATTGCTGGAATTACTTGGATATTTGCAAAAGTAGAAGTAGTAATTGTAATTTCTGTTATTGCATTCATTTTTATTATTGCACTTCACAGATTGAACTGGAAAAGATATTCTAGTCAGGAGTATTTTTACCGTCTGTCTATTTTAGTGGTGGAGCTGCATGTATAGCTGCAGTTCAGTGGGCCCTTCAAATGTTTTTATAAACAGTTGGTAAAGCAGTTAAGTCTTTGGGTAAAAGATACTGCATAAACACCTGTAGCTCTTAATAATTACCAAGTACACCTTAATACAACTAAGGTATTACTGGATGCCTGAGTGCAAATAATTTATTACTATTTTTTGCAGGTTAGATTTTACAAATTTGTAAATTTTGTTATAACTTCTTATTCAAAATAGTATCAAATTACTTTGCTAGCTCTTTATGATTTAAAATTACCTCCTTCTCCCTGCAATGTTATAGACAATAGTTTATAATAGTGAATAGACAAATTTATAGACAAGCGATTTCTCAATTCAGGATAGTTTCTTTACTGTTTAGGTGTCATCTGTACCTGTTTGATCAGTTCATCTCAGGACATGGGGATTAGTTACGAAAACTAGATTGATGTAAATGTATCAGAAGAGAAATTGTCCGTATCTCTGATCTGACAGTGCTTCCAGAAGTGTTCATTTATACATCAGTCATGGTGGGTATACATGCAAATTGTCACCTACTGGCCCACTACCCCACTGCTCAGCAGTCAACGTGTTGCAAGTAGACTTCTCACTGAGACTTCTGTGATTATTTAGTCCTAGATGGCTTGTGTTTTCTGGTCTGCAGCTTTGGGGCTCTCTGGCACCTCCTGAGGACACCACCTTTTGCTTGGTGCTCTTCCTTGGGATGTGAGATGATGTCTTCTACCTGCTGCTGGCATAAGACCTTCCCTAGCATTTTCCCAGCTGATTATGCACACTCAGAGTTCCCCTTGGCTGTGGTCATGCATTGTTTACAGTTATGCATGGAGATGATATGATAGCAAAGCAGGGAACAGCATTTTAGCAAAGTAACTTTACTGCTGTAATCTTAAAGTGTTCAAAGCTCTCAGGACTTTAAAAAAAACAACAAAAAAAGAAAGATGAGAGGTTCTTTAGTCTGACATTGCTTGTTCTCGTGACTCTTCAGGGTTTTTGGGGTTGGGTTTTTTTTGCATTCCTCTTCCTATAGATTCATTACCTTCTGCGTGGTAGTAACCAGAACTACGTACCGAGCAGAACACTGTCCTCAAGGGCTTCTATTTCAGTGCTCAGAAGCAGCAAATGCAGCAGCCATGAATTCCCTACTTCTTTAGTTTTAAAGTCTACCAGTGGAGAAACCGTTATTGGATTGTAGCAATAGTCAGATAGTGCGGAGTCAGTTGCCATAGACTGAAAGCAAGCAAGAGAGTGTAGTGTGCTTACGTGGTACATTAGCCTGTTGAAGAAGTTCACATTCCTAACCAGTGTTACTCATCTTGAATTTGGGCTGCCCACCAGCTGAGTGGTAACATACGCTGTGGTAGTAGAATTAGCAACCAAGAGCGAGATGGGAAGAAGGAACTTACACCAGCTTCACCACCAAAGGTGTATCGTGTAACATTCAGCAACCGCAAAGCTGCTTTCCTGCACAGGGTAGCCATCTGCAATGCAGTATAATAGGCTGCTGTAAAACAAATCCAGACTCGTGTAATTCTAGTGTGCTATTTCCACAGTTGGTACAACATAATTTATAATTTGATATGATCATATCTTGCTGTCATGTGAATAACTAGGCTTTATGTAATGATAGATGATATAACCAGGATATTGACACATTTGAGAAAAGAGCAGTGAATTGACAGTGAAATATACTTTTCATTTGTCCTAGTTAAGTGTGCTCTGATATGTGTATTTGAACTAACGGAGATAATGAAGGAGAGGGGAAGGAAATGAGAAATCAGAAGGGTATTACGTGGTCAGAAACTAAAGAAAAACAGAGTTATATTAGATGTAAGATATTCAACATTTTCCAAAAAGTTGAAGGGATTAAAGTTTTGCAGTAATAGCTTGCCTATTGAATGGAACTGTTGTTACTTCTTTACAATGCAAAAAATATAAATTGCTAGGTTCTTTACTTTTGAGGAGTGATACATCCGCTATTGAAGAGAGCATGTAAAGATAATAATCTTTTATGCATTTTTCTTTAAGTTACTGAAAATTAAAATTTGTGAAGAAGAAAAAAAAGACTTAAATACTCTTTCTTGTGCAGAGACAGGGACCTAATTTTGAAACTGCAGATCTAAACCAAACTCTGCTTTCCAAGGGGCGGCGGGGGATGTGTTGGGAAATGAACTTACTATCCCAATATATTTATTATAATTTAGCTCCCAGGAGTTGCATGTGAACACATGGCATATAGTCTGCAATATATAGAAAATGAAATTATCTAATACCATAACTTTAAAAATGAGGAACTTAAGAAATACGCTGTATAGAAACTATTTTCAAGGATTCGGATTTAGCAGTAATAATTCTTTCAGCTTCCTCATTGATTCTGAGGAAAGTCGTGCACATAGTTTCTTCTTATTTTCTTCTTGATTATCAAAATTTATTACCAGGCTGTGTGTGTGCAAGGAGTGAAGATGGGCAAAAGAGAAATACATGGCTATTCTAAATTTCTTGGATGTTTTTCTTTTCCACTCTCCCACTCTTTGGAAAGTCCTAGTTTGGGGTGTGGGGATTGTTGGTTTTTTTGTTTTGTTTTGCTCCCCCCCCCCCCGCTCTCCTGTCTCGAATAGATATGAAGGTGGATTTAAGGAAGATGGAAAGAAGGTAGCTATCAGGTGGAGGGACGAGAAATGCATTATTGAAGGGAACTGGAAGGATTTTTTTGAGCTATCATGAGTATTATTACAGACTTGGCCTGGATCCCTTCAAAGATAGTTGCCAAATCTTTCTGTGGCTATGCTTATTGTTTGGATCCCCTTTGTTGCCATGCCAGCATAACTAGAGTTCAGTCCCAGCTTTTGGCTTTGGGCCTTAAGTTTTCCCCTGAAACAGAAGCTTTGTCACAATATGACTTTCCTAAAATCAACAAGGTAGTGATAAGATGGTTATCTCACTGTCCTGAGCAAAATTAGAAGAATGGAGAAAACTGCTCCTATGTCAAATGCAGGGAATAGTGTATGGGGAAGTATTTTGAGGTTAGTATTTAAAAGCATAATCTCCAAAATTTTCATCTCTCTATGAAAAGATGGGAGAATTGCAGAAACTTGGCTTCTCTTACACCATTTCTTTTTCTAGAGGCTATCTTGCTAATGTGGATTTAAGAATTTAAGTAAAATATCCTGAGAAAATCATACTTTCAAATCTTTCTGTATTTCTCAGCTGCTTCTGATCAGTCATCAGAAAGCTTGTTGGAAGAGAGGATCAGAGAAGATACAAGCATGTACTAGGAACTGGACACACTTCTGAACTTGTAAAGAATGGTGCTCTTAGCTTTTCTTTTTTTAAGGACATGACTTATAAAGTGAAGAGCTAATTCATGGTGCTGTATAGTCACTTAGTATTATAATTTAGAGTCGTGTAGCTTTAAGCCAAACTTAGTTTGAAGGATGGTTACCGATCTGACTGCCCTGGAATGTCAGACTGAGATGAAGATAAATTCTTTAAAATTTGGCATGGGGGGCATTTTAATTGTCTAAGTTGACTATTTCCCATTTCAGTGGGCTAAATGTTGAGAGAATGCCTTACATCAGCAGAGGGGACGGAAGTGTAGTTAGCTTTTATGCTTGGAATTTTAGCTGATAGCTCTGGAGTAGGCCATGTGTAATTCAGGCTAGTTTCAAGAGAGTGGTGTAAAGGTAATAATTACATTGTTAACGTCTGTGTTTTCTCTGCTTGTCATGAGATACATGCACCCTTGTTCTTGCAGCAGTTGCAAGAACTGTTAGATGTTAGAAGTTAATACGTGCTAGATGGTGATCACAGAAATAGATGCAGAAAAAAAAGAGGTAAAGCTTCCCCTTGTTCTCCCTGCCTCCAATGCAGGACAGAGGTTTAGAAATGTTTAGAAACGTGCAGGAGAAAGGAAAGGAGTGGTCTGAGAGGTTCAGGTACAGCAAGGATAAGAACAAGAAAGTGCAAAATTGATGGTGAAAGTGTTGATGAAGACGAGAAAAAAATCAAGTGAAATGAGAAAGCTATTTGAAACACAAATGATCTAAAAGTATTTCTAAAAAGTCTGTGAGAATGTATTTAAGCACTGTAACTTCCAGGTGAAGTCGTCTTGGAACTTTTGGCTCACAAAACTTTGTCATCCTCAACCCTCTCCTTAATGAATAATGCCTGCAACCCTTAGTTTTTGAGATTGCCCATGAAACAACTGTCCCTATGAGAGACCTTTGGAGTTGAAAACTTTCTCACCCACCCTTTGCTGCAGCAGGCTCTTAAGACAGGCAGATCGAATGACTTGGCACTGTCCTGCTGTCATGTCAGTAAAGAGGACTATATGATGACCTAATGGAACTTTTGCAGCCCTTACTACCTATAGACACTCTCAAGTCATGTTATGCAGCTGCCAAATTCATTTGCAAGAGTGAGCAACTGCCTCAATACTTGCCAAATGTTTCCACTGCCAGTATACCCCAGTATATTCAGTGATGTGTAACATACCCCATCCTAGCTGCTGAATCTTCTTACAGTTTCTCATAAGCACAGGGGTATCAGGGTTTCACTTCAGCTTTGATTCAAATCTTGCAATCGTCCTCTTAAGAATTTCAGGCTCCTAGGTGATTGCAAATGCTAAATCCAGGTCTCTGCAGAGCTAGTTTGCTTGCACATTAGTAAGTAAGAACAGATGTCCTTCAGACTTATTCTGGGGCTGCCACTTTGTGGGCAGAGCACCTTCACAGACTTTAACAATCCTTTATCTGTTGATTTGTTATTTTTTGCGCTAGAAGGTCCCAGCCTGAATCACTTAAGCCGGTGTCATTCCCTTCAACATTCAAGTTTGCCGTCTGATCCAAACTGCATCCTTCAAGATACGTTCTTTCTTAGGGCATCCTTAATTCTCTCAGATGTTTGTTGTCTTTGAATCATGTACCTTATAGTGAATTTTTTTTTTTAAAAGTCTGCCATGGAGACAGTCTTCCTCAGTTCTGTGTGACAAAGGATCCTTCCTCTCCCTCCATCCAAGATGCTCCCCTGATTTAAGACATTCTCCTTTACAGGGTGTTCTGTCTCATAATATACCTAAATTTACATGGGCCACTTGTTGCAGTTATTGGCCATGATATAAATCTGTTACTTATAAAATTTGGGCCCATTGAGCTTTTTCAGCAATTCATAGTCATTTGGCTACTTTAATCCCTGACTGTACTATAGCTGTGATTCAGTCATCTCTTGATAGGTCTCCAGAATGCACTATTTGTATCATTTTTTTGGTATTAATTCTAGACTTTTCCACAGCAAAAACCTGAACTTACCTGCTACCTGTAGTTTTGAGTCTTATTTCCCAACTGTAGAAATTCTGCAACCTTAGCAAGGGGCTGTTGCTTGGTTTTTGAATAATCATGCTGATTTTCCTTTCCCTGGAAAAATACTCTGATCTACTCTCACAGCTCCCATTTTTCATGAACTTCCAAATATGAACATTTCACCTTGAAAACTGGGGTTTCAAATATTAACATTTAAATTGGGAAGCATCTGTTTTTTTTTAAAGAATCAAGCAAATTAAAAAAAAAAAGCTGAATCCAAGACTTTTTTCTTTTCAGAATTCTGAGTAGATTGGTGAATTCCACCTTGAAAATATGAAGGAAAAATGAGCTGTACCTTGAGCAAAGGATTAAAACAGGAGGTATAGAAGGCAGTGAAGTGATGTGAGGGGTACATGTATGGCTATTTTCTTCAGCAGTGACCAGAATTTCCTCCCTGCTATCGGTGGTTTGCTGTCCCCTCAGTCACGCTAAAAAAAGTTTTTGTAGGGTGCATTGTAAAGCATATTCCTAAAATGATCCAGATAGAGTCTGAAGAAGCTTTTTCAATGCATTTCTTTTGTGCAAGTTATTTGTCCTGTGGCATACTGTATCAGGGAACTGCTGGTGGTTAAAACTAACCCAGCTCAGAAAAAATGATTAATTTGCAGACAAATCAGTTCCCTGATCTGGCTTACTCAGAAGATTGTGAGTTCTCATATCAGCACAGTGAAGGGGCAGGAACGTGATGGTTGGGGGGAGGCAGAAATTCCTGTTTTGGCAATGTCCCACATTTATGTTGACTTAAACCAATTATTAAACTCTATGCTTGCCAAAAAAAAAAAAATTGATTAGTCTGTAGCTGGATCATCTCCATGAACTGGCTGTGCACTGTGTTGCATAAGTGCTAGCGTTGGTGGAAGGTGTAGGATGAAGGGTGGACTATGGCAACATTTCTTTTTTTGTAATTGTCTTGGAACTACACCTCTTGTTTTAGCTCTCAGAAGTCTATATGTAACGTTAATATCCACGCTTCTCACCTTCTGTGATTTCTCATCCAAGTACTGATATGACCTTAGGCTGATGAGCAGACCTATTTTAAAAAGGGGGGAAAAAAACAAAAAGGAAAAAAATCTTGGTTGGCAGCCAGCTTCATTTTTACAAGTGTTATTTACACTCCTGCAGAACAATATGTAATTCAGACTGATTTCTTCAGGCACTTGCTCAAAAGAAATCTTTGTAGCGGTATTTTGCTATAATTGCATTAGTGTGGAAACTTGGTCTCTCTAGCAACATTAACAGTAAGGTGATAGAGTAATACAAGTTTAGATAGGTCTATATTAGGAGTTGCTGCATCTGGTAGCCCAGTATAGAGGAGACTGCTGCAGCTCCTTGTGGCAAGGTCCACAAGGATGTATTCCCAAGAGGTACATGCACACGTGTACACACTATACGTATATATACGGCCAGCCATACAGAAAACACAGCACTCATGCAAACACAAGCAGCATCAATGGTCTCATCCTTTCCCTTCACTGGCTGACTGTGATGAAAGCCTGTTTGTGGAAAATACATACGTATACAATACGGATCCCTCCAGCAAGTGGCCTTAGACTCTTATTCTGCTCAGTAGCTGGTCCCTGGATCCCCTGGTCTCCCAGTTGCCTCACAAAGCTGCACTGGCTCACTCTGGCAGCTGGTCCGGATTTATGACCTTACCAGTGGCCCGTCCCCAGGTGTCCTGGTCCCTCCAGTAGCCAAATCTCAGACCTTCTGGTCTCTCCAGCATCTGGCCCAGACTCACAGTTGCTCCAATTCTTGGCTCCCAAGCCTACTTGCTGGCTAGTCCGGCTTGGTGTTTGCTAGAGATCACACAGTGACATAGGTACCCAGGCAGTATGCATGGGCTCCAGCCTCTGCTTGCTGGCACCCCAAGCACCTGGGACCCTGTTACCCGTGGTACAACTCCAGTTGCTGGCATGTACACTTCCATGCACAGTCATGCATGCAGAGTAGAGATTCCCCTCACCCAGGAAAATAGTTACAAATGTAGTTTAACAAGAAGATAGGACAAACCACAGTGATCAAGCGCAGGGCACAGCTGAACAACCGTACTGAGCAGCCACCTGTTTACATGCACCTGGCCCATTTTATCCCTTTTTTCCCCAGTATTTTCCTATGCTTGTTCTGTCCCAAACCACTTTCATCCCTCCCTTTTCTTGCCTTCGGTTCTTCCTTTAAATATCCTGTACTATGCCTTCTGCAATCCCAAAATACTCTTCCTGGCATCCCATAGTGAGTCCCATACTCAGTGGGCAGTAACCCCCTCTTTCAGTCTGCAAGGTGATCTAGAGCGAGCCTCTCCTGTGGACTCGTCTGTCTGGGTCTCACCCCCGGCCCGCTGGGCTGCTGGTGTTTCTGACAGCCCTGGGAGCAGCCGGACTGAGGGCTCCGTTTCCAGTTGGGTTATTGGGGTTCCTCTGCCTGACACTGTTCAACTGTGCTCTTTGGGTCTGTGGGGAGGAGCCTTTAATCACACAACCTAACACTGACTTCTTTCTTTTTGTCACTAAAAAGTCAAGAGAGTGGGCACTGCACAACTGCTTCAACAGCAGAGGGTACAGCACAGGCTCGCCTGTGACTCCTCAATTCTCATACTGCCAGAGCCTAAACTATCTGAGGCACGTTCAATTTTTAATTTTTTTTAAGTTACCGAAGAACAACGAAGCACATAAATTTAAAAAAAAAAAAAACCAACAAGGATAACCACCCGCTTTCTACTCTTAATGTTAGTAAAGTGCAAAGTGTGGGGAAATAGGGAAGGATTAGGTGTTTAAAAGTGATGGTTTTCATACAGTGCTTCTAACCACATGAGTATTTTGTTTCTCAAATTCTAGTGTAATGGGCTTCAGACTATAAAATGCTTTATTTAATCTTGGCTTGAAAGCAATTCCAGCAACGTGGACTGGTCACAATTTTGTTAGGTGGTACAGACAAGCCAAGTCTCAGAAATGGTTCCAAACGTGCTTGTTATTCTAAATGCTAATTGATTTTTAGCAGTTAAAAGTCTCCCTTTGTTTAGTTTGAATTTCTTATTTTGAATACGGCTTGTGTCTGCTTTGGGTTTTTTCCCCTTAGAGCGAACAAGTTTACACCTAGATCTTTATAGCCCTAAGATATTTCAAACTATAATTAGATTTCTCTTTCCTTCACCCCCCTTCTAGGCTCCCTTGTTTTCAAGGCTGAACATGTTAAGCCTGAGAAGCTGTTGCCACTATCTCAAATGGTGTTTGTTTCCACCCTCCAGACTCTTTCAGTTGTGTACGTCATTCTTCAAACTTAGTTTTTGCTTTTTGTATTTGAGAGCATCTTTCCTTACATCTGCAGGTTTTTCTCTTTCTCCGATTTGTTGATTCAGTTTAGACCACAGAAATTTAAAGCCCTGCGTGCATTTTTATGTGAAGACTTGGCTTAAGGTGCTACATTTTCGAGCAAACATTAGAAACGCACGCACAGAGCATGCACATCTTGTTAACAGAAATCAGATTTTTTATCCCGAAAGAATGCCTGGAAGTATTATTCTAAAAGTAGGTTGTTTCCTGGGGGATATTATGAAAATCCCAGTGTCCACACGCTGTAATGCACTCGGTAAATCTGTCACGACTGACTGTAGCCTTTATTGCGTGCAGCCCCAGCGCTAGATCATGCCATTTCGCAGTCCCGGCGGACCGAAGGGCGATGACACAGGCGCTATAAGGCGGGCGTGTTTTCGCAGGGCACAGCTGCGGGCCGAAGCTACAATAAAAAGCCGATCCAGCGGCGGCGTTCGGGGCTGGCTGGCTGGCATTTTGTTGCCGCTCCTGCCCGCGTTGGAGGCTCGGCCGCCGGGAGAAGCGGCCTCTTTAAGAAGCCCCCGTGTAGGTAGCTGGAGCGGGCTGCCAAGTGCAGGAGAAGCTCAGCTTTACTGCGAAGCCCGCGCCTGAGTGTAACCTAACCGGCTGGAGGATATGCCGCCCCTGATTGACAGCAGGACCAGCATTATGCAAATGGCGCAGGGGAGCGCGGCGGCGGCCGGGGGCTCTGTCAGGGAGCTCTCTACACACGCCGCCCTCGCCCGCCGCCGTTGCCGTTCGCCTCCCGCTCCCTGTAACGCTCAGTGCGTTTCACAAAGCAATTGTTGCTTTTTTGGGGACGTCGTTACATGTAAAATCATCTCGAGCGCGGTTTCAGTTTGAGATACGTGTGAGAGAGCTAGGGAGATGTGTCAGAGCTTGTTACTCAGGCTAAATTAGGTAATTTTTAGCTGGGTAACGTGCTAATCTTTAAACCTTTATGTTTTTAAATCCTGCGTATGTCTGGTCTCTGCATACAAAAGTGTATTTTGCTTGTTTCTTCTCGTCTTCTTCAGTCTGAAGCCTTATGTAGGTCAGGCTTGGCTTAAGCAGATTTCCTGAACCTGCGTCAGCTTAAGCTGAAGGAATTTTAATAAACCCTCCCTTGTAGGCGTGGGCCTAAATGAGACTAGCCTAGTTAAGCCTGATCTTTTTCTGTTTGTGAAAAAGAGCTGAGCAGAGCTAGGGACTGCATGGTGGCTTCAGAAACGGCTTCCTTAATTCAAAGATAACAATGGTTGGGAAGGCCAGATCTTCTAATTTTACCTTATCTGAAAAGCTCGATTTGCTAAAACTCGTGAAGCCGTACGTTAAAATTCTCGAGGAACATACCAATAAGCATTCTGTAATAGTGGAAAAAAACAAATGCTGGGATATCATAGCTGATAACTACAATGCCATCGGAGTAGATCGCCCTCCTCGTACTGCACAGGGCCTGCGCACGCTGTACAAGAGGCTCAAAGAATATGCCAAACAGGAGCTATTGCAGCAAAAGGAGACTCACTCAGATTGTAAAAGCAGCATTTCCGAGCCAACCAAGAAAGTTGTGGAGATGATTCCACAGATTTCCAATGTGTGTTTAAGAGACAGGAGCGGTGTTCAAAGGTGAGACGATTCTTTTTATTTTGTTACTGAATGAAAATTATGGCGCCTCCTATCTACTCTGTAACGCTTTGCTTGTGTTCAGGCTCCTAAAGGAAATGTTTATCAGAGAAAATCCCCAAATGGGGAACAATGACGAAATAATACTGCTTTTGTTTTATGGGAAGCTTTATGGTGACTTAGCACTGCATTCATTTTTTCAGCTCTCTTTCAAAGCCTGTTTCAGAGTCTTTGTCATACTCTGGAAAGTGAGGGTTAAGAGAGAATCAAAGAGAAATAGTAGCTCCAACCTCTACCCCTCCCCTACCTTTTAATAGGCAGATTATTCAAACACTGGCAAAGTGATGGCTATTCTCCTCCATTTAAGGTAATACTGCAGTCATTTTGCAACATATGGAACTATTACCAGTTTATATAGGATTTTTAATAAAGTTAGTCCACAGAGCTAAGAAGCCTTACTCATACACCTTTTTTCTCTTATTTACTCTGATGTTTGCATGTTATGCTTTAACTGATCCCAATCCTTTACAAAAAAAAATTTGACTCCCCACACCACAGTGCCTTTGTGAGTGCAAATGTTTTTTTTAAATTATACTTTTCTTGCATTGACGGTGGTTCCCTGAAACTGGAGCAAAGCTAATTGCAGTTTAAACTCCAAGCAGTTCTGTATCGTATCTTAGGTAGTTTAAATACAGAGAGAAACTGAGAGATACAGCACTAGAAGTTTTCTTTTTTTGTAGGTTTTTTCTTTTACTGCTCAGTAAAGTGAGACACACTGTCTAGATTTGAGCCAGACATAATACAGGCAGGCAGCATGCAGGCTTTCTCCCACAGCTGGCTAATGCCCCTCATATCTGACTTGCAACACTCTGCTGGTTCTGTATTGGTCCTTGAGGGATCAAAAAATGCCTGGGTCAGATTTTGGTTCCTCCAGATACAAAAAGTAAGCTAGAGAGGAGGGAGAAAAAAGTCAAATAACTCCCCACCAACCTTGAGAAAGCTCTGATTTTTCTTTTTTTCCCAAGCAGATTAATGGGAAGCAAACTTTCTGTATTTTAATCAGATATACTGATAGTCGGTGCAGCAGCGTAACACTAAGAAAAGCTGGCATGCACACACACACTGAATTGGGTTCATGGTGCCACTGGTTGAACTGAATGGTAACAATTGTCTAAATCCCAACATGCCAGATGCTCTAAAAATATGCTGTTGTGGGTCCTTTGCGTAAAGAAGTCTGAAGCAACTGGGCTGTGCTGCTGCTCCTGGTGAATGCCCCTGGAGGAACCGTTCCAAAGAATTCTCTGGAACAAAACGAGGCTTTTAATTGCGCTAATAAAGGTTGCAGTGTCTTGACTACCAACTTTTGTAAGGAGGGGAAAAAAAATAGTGTGAGAACTTTGGTTTGTAGATCGGCTTATAAAAAGCACTGACGCTTTTCGTGAATGATTAAGAGCTAATGATCTCCATAGTTTGTGTCCTATAATTTAAACATTTTTTGCAGTCCCTTATGGGTCCGGGAACATTGACTTGATTACTGCTTACCCAAAATGGTTGTTCCTAGGAACAGCCAATGTACTGTGCGCTGAAGGAAAAGAATATAATCTAAAAGGTTACTTTTTTCCCTGCCCAAATACATCATTATTTGATAGTTCTAATTTTAACTCTGAGTTGCATTTTACCCTAATTTTCAAAACCCTGTATTGGGTTTTAACTCACCAGGATATGGCTTAGGTTTTGTAGGAGGGAAATACAATTTATAATGAATCCAAATTCTTAATCGCACCTTTAAGCAATTTCTAGCTCGCTGTGATTAAACAAAACCTGATGAATCATGGGTGCCTGCAGGGTTATAAACACCATCCCCCAATTGTGGTAACTGTTGTTTGTCTTTCTTTCAGTCAAGTTGTCAGAAACAACACTAGAAACCACCATACAGGCGGCTCTTTTGTTTCTCAATTCCTTCTTTCTCTCTTTGCTGTCTAATTGTTTTCCTCTTAATAGACTGACTCTAAGAAAAAAAAAAAGGCACCTCATCAGAGTTACCTGAAGATTTGGTAATTTTCTAGTTCTGTGTGGATTACGCTTTAAGAGATGGATTTTTCACTGTTTGGAGGCTCTAGTCTATGTTAGACTAAATCTTACCTATCTTTCTTCTCTTTAACCTCTCTCACTTTCTCTTTCTGCTCTCTCCCCGTTTCCTTTTGTCAGAATGACCTGCTTCTCCTGCTGGTTGTTTCCACTTTTCTCAGGCTAGAAGCTGGCCAGGAGCCAGCAAATAAGAAGGAGGGAAGCTGTATTAGAAGCCGCGGTTGTGAAGAGAGGGAAACCCAGAATTACAGTCAGCACTGGGGAAAACAAGTGAAAATTTCTGTGCAGGATAGTACTTCTGACGCTGCCTGAGAGGAGTAAAAGGAATGTGAGAAAGAGGCATATAGGAAAAGGTGAAGCTTTGTGGCATGAGGAGGAAGGAGTAAGGTGATATAATTGATACTCTATAGGCAGCTCAGGTAACAGTCAATAGAATTAAGATTATCCTGGTGTTTTCTTCAGGGAATAAATGAAAGGTCTGTTTTCAATATCTGCTTCAGATGGACTTTTTTTTTTTTTTTAAATCTGTAGTTTGGGTGGTTCACAGGATTAATTTTTGGAAAATATATTGCTCTGACCCTGTTGAACGTTTTTACAATTGACTATTGAGCAGCTTTCATGCTTTTATTCTAGAAAATTCTAGAAAACACTTTCATGTTAATGGATGGCAGGCTAGATCAGGGTCCTTTGGAAATTGCAACCATGACTGCTTATTTCTTTTAAACCAAGAGTTTTGAAGACCATGGGAGATGCAGAAGAGATGATCATGCCACCTTTTGATTAAGGAGTTAGTGCATTTACACGAGAAGCAGGCTGTACAAATTAAATTTCTCCTTTGCTTCTGGGAATTTGAATCCACGTCTATTGCTAACCAGGACAGTGTTTTAATAATCAGATAGTGTTTCTCAATTTGTGGATTGTAGGGCTCACAGGGAGTTCAAAAAGTGTAAACAAACACCTCCCACCCCCCAGTTTAATAGACAGCAGCTCAGGTCCTCCAGGGTTGGGGAGCATCCGTGAATGTTACGTTAATCATGGATCCACTCGCTGCCTTTAGGTGCTAGCAGCAACTCAGTTCTTCAAGGGTTGGGGAATGTCTCATATCTGCAACCACCAGTTACAGCCTCTGTTTTAGGCAGTCATGGCCGTGATGACACACTGTCTTCGGTATTGGTACCAAGTTAATATATTCTTGTTCCCATGTTGCACTATACTGCCTTCCCAGTCATGCTGAAAGTATTCTTTGTAGATCTGTACTGTAAAACAGATCAGGAAGCTGATCTGTCTTAAAAAAGCAGTACCTGAATAAAGGAGTGATGTGCAGAAGTGTAGGGTTTCAAACACAACTGATGGTAGAGAAGTGGCAGGAACAGCTTGAGCCATTATTATCATCAAAGCCAATGTAATGTCAAATCATGATTTGAGGTGCTGCTGACTCAGGGGTTTACACAAAGACGGATGAGTCAAGTGGGCGTTGTACTTTCGAAAAGAAATGCATAGAACTATAGACTGTTCTTAATGGAAACATTTCTGCGTCTTCTCTTGAAGCTTCAGAAAAATATTGAGATCACTGATTCAAAGAGAAGGAGCAAGGATTAGCTTGATTCCCTAATCTACTGGCAGGGTCATCATTTGGGCTCTGGTTTCTTCTCCCAAGGCTTTTTGTGTAATTTTATTCAGTGATTGTTTTACATTAAAAAAACCCCAAATACTTGGGTGCGTGAATCAGAAACAGGGAACACATTAGAACAGGAGGAGATGAATAAGTTTGGGAGATGGAAATGATTCTGCCACCGTCCACTCAATCTAAATTAATGCCCTTTTAAAATCATATTATATATTATATAAACTCTTCCCTCTGTCACTTGCATGACTTGCTGCTGCTTTGTTTTTATTCTCATTTGTCACTAATAGCCCTTCTTGCTTCTCCAGTGTCAGAAGAAGGGCCTACCAGGATAGTTCTTTGTTGGCTATACTGCCTTTATAGCAATAGAATCTGAATAAGACAGGGCTCTGTACGTGTGGTGGAAAGAAGGAGGCATACAGGTGGTGTTCATGTAGTGAAGTAGAGTCCCAGGCATAGATAGCAGAGTAGTATTTCAAATGAAGCTTTGGTTACTTACAGCTACGCCTTTTAAAAATAGTTTTTAATGGATTATTTAAATATGATTTTGTGTGTTCTAGTGCTAGTATCGATAAAGAAACAATTGCTGGTACCAGTTCACCACAGGCAATGTTGGATCACCATCCTGCGACAGTCATGATGGAGTTGCAATCGGAAGAGGATGTCAAACCTCCTCCTTCTTTGATTATAGACTCACAGCAAAATGAGAACTTAGAACAAGAGGAAGAACACCAGCTGGTGCATATTATGGAAAGGTCTCCTTCAACATCAGTATCTTCAGTTGATATGAGAGTGATGATGTCTCCGTCTCCTCTACCAAGAAGAGATGAGTTTTTTAGGCTTGAGGTTGGAGAACGCTTTAGACCAATGTGTGGTTATGACCCACAGATGTTACAAATGCTGAAAGAAGAGCATCAAATAATACTAGAAAATCAAAGAAAAATTGGTCTTTATGTCCAAGAAAAAAGGGATGGTTTGAAAAGAAAGCAGCAACTGGAAGAAGAACTGTTGCGAACAAAAATCAAAGTAGAGAAGCTGAAGGCAATACGACTACGCCGTGATCTGCCAGAATACAGCAATATCTAAATATTTTATTACTTCTGTCATATTCTTTGAAATACTTAATAATAAATGCTTTTGCCCTAGCAAAATTGTTCCTTATGTTAATATGGATGGATCAAAATCTGGGCTTGAGAGATGAAAGCATATTTTCCATGTTGTTGTTTATGTACCTTAGAAAAATACTTTGTATGGGTTTGAATGCACCAACTCTTCTGGTCTGAAGTATAATCAAATCCTGTATATTTAAGTGTTTAGGTTGATAAAAATCCAAACTTTTAAAATATTTCCACTTACCTCTATTAGAGTTGTGATGAGCTAATGGAAATTTAGCTCAGCTCTTTTTAAAAATTTTGATCATATGCATTATTTTTTCAAATAATCACCTATCCTTTAATATCTTAATGAAATTACAGGTTAATAAATACATATAACAAGGAGGAATAAGAGGCTATGTTTAAATGTCTTATTCTCTTCAAGTTGGTAAATCTTATGACAGTGGTGAGATTTTGCTGATATATCAGCTTGGAAAACAAAATTACTGGATTGTTATATTTTTTTAATGTTCAGTAGACAGTTGAATTAAAAGGTAATACTTTTTATTGTTTCCAGTGGAGGAGTGTTTTCATAGGATGTTATCAAAATAGAGACAATGAATGCAACACTTGGTTTTTAAAACTGCATGCATGTGTAATTTGTGTGTACAGTTACCATGATCGTATATTCAGTTATAGTAATTATACTGGTGATCAACCACAAAAAAGTCTAATTTCCTCGTTTGCATGCATAATTACTACAGTGCATGTGCAACCAAGACAGTTGCAGGTGCCTTTGATCAATATCACTATGACTATAAGCTACTGAAATGAAATAGTTTCTGTATGTAAGTAACATGTGACTTGAAATCAACAGAAGATTCTTTGTCATTCTGGGTACCTTTTATAAATGCTGTTGTTCTGGTCTTTTGATTAGTTTCAAATAAAAAGCCTCAAATGAAAAAGAAATTGATTCTTCTGTCTGTCCTAGTAGCAGCTGTTTCCTCTGCAGTTATGATCAACGTTCATAACTGGAAGAAAAATACCTGGAAAGCATGAGTCCCAGATGATTCATTTCTTCATAATTCTTAGTCTCCTGCCTGTTATGAATGGATCCACAACTGCCTTAGACCTCTGGCTCCTTATTCCCTGTAACAACACTTTCTCCTTCCTCTAACCTTTAGCACAAGAAAAGGAAATGAAGCACAGCATCAAGGAAAAAGAGAGAACAAAGGAGATGTAATTCCTCCTGTGTCTGCCATCTCAGAGGGCCCCAACAACAGAAAGAACAAAAGCAATAGGAAGGAGAGTATTTCTTCTTGCGGCTGCCTGTAACTGTCGCTCTTGTCAGCACTGTTTTCCCAAATTTGCTTCTTTCTCCATTCCCACAGAACCTCAGCACGTGAGCATGGGGCACTGGTCTGCATCAGCAGACTGAATGAGGTAAGCCTCGCACCTCCGTGTTGGTCTTCTGAGTGAATCAGGTTACCTTTGTAGCCACAGGGATAAGTGCTTATTAAAAACTGAAGGCTGGAAGCATGTAAGTTCAATTGAGGGACTAGTGGAGCTTAAAGAATTGTAGTTAAAATTTTATGACAGTGATGCGAGAGAAATAATCTTGACTGTCGGTGTCCAGGATTACTTTAACAGGTTACAGGTGGGAAGAGGAGAGGAAGCAAGTCTTTTGTTTACAAACTGAGGAAAAATACAGACAGTGAAAACAGATGTCATCAATATGGAGTTCCCCAATACTTTTCCAGCTGTTTTCTAGAGAAAAGAGCACTGTAAGTGTTTGTTCTGTTGGGAATTTTTGTGTGCGCTGAAAATGATGATGCCTGAATAAGTGGCCTCTCTTTCTGTACAGTCCTTGGCTTTCTGCTGTATTTTTCAGTTCAAGGACATCAATCTGTTTTTGCATAGCTGGAAACACTTCAATGAGATACTCACTTCCCTGAGTTTACAAGAGTCAAAATACTGGCTTTAATAAATAAGGATTTTATTTGTTCTCAGAAATGGGAAACAGCACTAAATTCTCTGCACTGATCTTGTAATTTAGAAATGCCTGATCTTATCCTTTCAGTTGAAAATCAGAAATCTGGTTTCCAGTGCTAAGGAATTAATTTCTATTTGTTGTTTCTGTCCTTACCTATTATGCAAATGAACAAGTTTTTAATAGTTCAGAAAATAATTCCCATACGGCTCATTGCCTTGCGGTGGTTTTGAATTATAGCTACTCTTACGTTGGCCACCAAAATGCTCTAGAGACTTTATAATATTTTGTGTTGAATTCTCCGTTCTCCTTGAGCTAGATGAAGAGGTGACCTCCAGGGTTTCTGTTGGCATGGTATTTTTATTTCGAGGACTAGAACCAGAGGAATTTCCAGTCTTTGAAAGCTTGCAGTCCTTTCTGAACTGACAGGCAAAGTAGATGCAAAAATAGGACTCTGGGTAGAGCAAAGTCTCCCTTGTATTCTTTATATTGGAAGGGGAAGGTTGCAAATGAGTAAAGAAATAAAATACACCGGCCTGGTCAGAACTGTCTCCCTATAATCAGCATTCTTCCACGTTTGGTTGTTCTGGCTTTGTCTCATTTCTTAGTGGAAGGCCTTTCATTCTTATCTGCAGGCAGCACCTCTAGTTCAGAGATCTCTCTTGCTTCTTGTTTCCTTTGTTCTCAGTTGTGTTTCTTTTGGTTTTTGGGGAGCTTGGGGTAGGGGGCGACATCTCTTGAGTCTCCTTGGAACTTGCTTGTTTCTTTACCAGTGACATGACATTTATTTCCTTTCACAACAGAAATGTTTCCTCCTTCAGTGACATTATATTGCTCTGTCAGTGCAGTATGGTGCTGACTATATATTATACCTCTCCATGCTGGTGGATCTGCATTTCTTTCTCACTCCACATCTGCTTTACAGTATCAGGTTATCTGTCTGAGTCAGACTTCTCACTTCTCAGTGCCTGTTCCTGTTTTTTTTTTCCCATGTACTCCTAATGTGGGTACATGCACCACAGCTGTGGCTAGTTCTTCTGGACCATGAAGTGCTATGAATTTTTACTGTTCCAGCAAGTGATATTTTGTTAGCATGTGTGAAAGGGATGGTAGGAAGCCCTTCCCTCCTTCACCCCCGTTCTTATCCTCTTATTCCCTTCACTACATCTGGCAGTGCCATTCCCTGTCTGCATTTTTAGAATGTATGTAGTACAAGCAGAGTAATTTTAGGCAAGGACAAATTTCTACCATATGTTCATGACCTTCTACTAAGATAACTGAAATAAACAGGCTTCAGGAGTAATTTAATTCCCAACATCTAATGGACTTATGTTTAGGATTAGAGTAAAAAACCTGTAACTATGATAACTTCGTGGTAATTGTGATAGCATCTTGTGTAACTTCATCTATCTGAGTAATTTTCTAATGATCAGTCTATAATTTTGTCGGCTGCTCCCTAGTTATCTTGCTTTTTTGTCCCTCCCCGCTTCCCCCCATAAGCTTTCAACTCCTATGGAATCATCTCAGTTGATGTGCTTGCCTTAGATCAGAATTCTTGTCAGGTAAAAATGGTAGGAGAGAGAAGTACTCCAAGACTAAGAGAGATTACTTATAGCTAATCTTGCTTGTCATACTCCTGTTTTCTAACATCTTCCACCTCACTAGCTTCAATTCCTTTCTTTAATTTATATTTCTACACATTTTCTGGCTTGGGATTTTTTTCCCCCATACAATGAAAATGCATAGACTACAGCTTGCATACTATCTTCTTTGGGCAGACTTTGTGTCCACTGGATTTCCAATAGGCAAAGCCATTAAGTTGCTTATAATTAAAAGAGAGTTGTTTCTAAGTGGGAGGAACAAATGAGGAGTTGTGATACCCAGGCTGGCTGGCTAAGCTGTCTTTTAAAATTTCTTGTATCTTATTTTAAAGTGCTTTAGGATGGTTCCATATGAATTTTAACTTCAGTAAAATCATAAAAAGGTTACTCATGAAGATGATAAAGTGTTTTCTTAGGAAGTTGATTACTTTTCTATTTTGCACATGAAAATAAAGAGAAGCCTTTAACAAGAATGCCTTTTAGCATTTTTCAAGGTTTTAAAATACATGAAATGTAGCTTCTCACTGTGTATTCCTAACAAGTTATGCTTTTATTCTGTTTTTAAATATTCAGGTGTTAAATCATTGAGAAATCTCATTGTCTAAGTCTTAGATTAAAAAAAAAAAAAGTGCAGTTTACAGTAGTTAAAATAATAGTCTGTTAGCTGGGTGTGTAACACATGACTAAATTTCAGTCATTCCGTGACCTATGTTTCTGTGTTTTATCTCTGCTAAAAATGAAAGCGTTTGCCTTGATGTCGGCCAAGTTGCCTGTGTACTGATGGTTGCTCTTAAATGGCATCCAGTTTGTCTGGGCTAAGTTTCCTCCGTAGTAAAGATACAATTTAATTAAGTTTTATTGAATACTGGCTAACAAAATTAGTCTCTGTGAATTCTTCATTGTAAAACCTACAGTTGTTCAGTGCTAAAGTAGTTGAAAACCTCGCTTGTGATTCATGTGTAAGAGGAGGTGGATAAGGGTCAGAGAACCCAAGGAAGGCTCAGCTGTCTGCAGGCATTGGTGTTCCCCACTGTCCCTGCCTTTCTTCCGCGCTACGCTATTTTATCCTAGTGATTACACAGAACGACTTGTTGATGTATCCAGACGTCTCCAAGTGAACATAATACCTTGTTTGACTGTATTATTCTCACAAGAAGAATATCATATCGTTTTCATTGAATACTTCATCAGCAGTTACTCCACATGATTTATGACTTGTATTTGCTGTTTAGCAAAACTGCAGACTTGAAAAATCCTGCTTTTTTTTTTGTATTTTATGTATGCAAATAGAATTTAAAAAAAAATAAGTCATTGTTTCCTGGCCATTTCCTGCTCGCTCTCGATTTTCATCTATAGTTAGCATAATCACAATAATTAGCATAATTTAACATAAATGTCAGCTAAAAAATAATTCCTCTGGATCATGGTGCCCCTCCATACTCAGTTGATGTCAGGACCCAGTTTGGTTAAGGCTCAGTCATTTTGTTTACAGTATTCTGTGTGTCGCCATTTGCTTGCTTGGTATGTCTTTGTATGATCCTTGTCTATATTGCTAATGTGTTCTCAAAAATATCTGTTTTTAAAGCTCAGAAATTTCTGCATGATTGAAATAAGTAAATCAATTTATAAGTGACCGATTTTTTTGTTTGTTTGTTTAATTTAACAGTGAAACAATAGGACAAAATGTTTATCTAGTTTGGGGATGGGGAGGAAGGGTTTTGGACTGCCTGAGGTTAGTTACTACAATGTTATTTGTTTCCTCTATTGTATCAGATAAAATCTGTTGCAGTAGTCTCGAGTCATATCTATTATTAATCACTGAAGATGTCATGTGAAAAAAAGTAATTTATCATAACTCTGCAGCAGTTTGCAGGTAAATTTTACTTAGCCCACTTGCTGATACTGTTAAGAATACCATTCTGTGAAGTCTAGAAATGTTTGTGTGGCATGTACGCGAAATACAGAAGTAAAATTGGGTATATATAACATTACTATTAGTGTCGATACATTCTCTGTCATAATATGGCATTCACTTAGGGGTGCACGTGTAAGCCAGAAAAACATTATTTTTGACTTGTAAACTCTGCAAGTTTCACCCAGGTGATGTTTGCATTGTTTTACACTGTAAGGAAGCTTTGGCAGTAGGTTATACATCATGAGGGACTTCCAGGTGACATTGGTAGCATCAACTGTTAGTTTGGCTAAACCACTTTATGCTGGGTTACCTCCTCTCAGGCTATAATGTGTGTGTTCTAGATATGTATTTGTGTTTGTTTATGTCTTTTTGAAGTAGCTCAGCTTTTTTCTGTGAACCAGATTGAGGGGAGAATACATGGGTTTGGATGTATTGAATTTTTATGATCTTCCCTTTGTAGTGTTTTAGTTTCTCTGTGCTTTTGAAAAAGCACTTGAAATTTGGCACCAAGCTGGTCTTTCGCCATTCCTGTAAAACCTCACTCAAGTTTGTCTAATTGATAAGTCATTGGCAAACACAGATTTTGGTCATTTTCAGTACGAGTTTGTTATACTTCAGATACAGTGCCTAATTGAATTCTAAGGAGAGTCTGTCCAACCTGCACACATTGCACTGTGGAGAGGAGAACAGTGATTTCTCAGCTTTGAACACCTTGAATGAAAGCAAGAAAATGTGTCCCTAGTTTTGCCACTAGCAGGCCAGGCAGCCTCCGTGAGGAAGCCACTTTGTTTAGATCCAGAGAGGGTGACAGATGACAGCAAGGATCTCGAGCACAACTGCCCTTCTTTCAGGGCAGTGAGGATTTCAAAGCTCTTGGACTGTACAGCTGGATAGGTAATGGCCCAGGTGTTCTGCGAAAAGTTCAAGACTAGCAATAGCCTGGAAAATATGGCTTGTAGCTCTGTGGTTCAGAGTACTGCATAGTGTGTGCACAGGTGTCCTGGTTTCGGCTGGGACAGAGTTAACTCTCTTCTTAGTAGCTGGTACAGTGCTGTGTTTTGGATTTAGTGTGAGAATGATGTTGATAACACGCTGATGTTTTAGTTGTTGCTAAGTAGCGCTTATCTTAAGCCAAGGACTTTTCAGTTTCCCATGCTCTGCCAGCAAGCAGGTGTGCAAGAAGCTGGGAGGGAGCACAGCCGGGGCAGCTGACCCGAACTAGCCAAAGGGGTATTCCATACCATGGAACGTCATGCCCAGTATATAAACAGGGGGAAGTTGGCCGGGAGGCACAGATCGAGGCTCGGGCATCAGTCAGTGGGTGGTGAGCAATTGCATTGTGCATCACTTGTCTTTTCTTGGGTATTATTTCTTTTTTTGTTGTATTCCTTTTCATTACTATTATTATTATTATATTATTATTATTATTATTAGTTAGTAGTGTATTTTATTTTACTTTAGTCATTAAACTGTTCTTATCTCAACTCACGAGTTTTACTTTTTCCTTTCCTCCTCCTCACCCCACTGGGAGTGGGGAGGAGGAAGCGGCTGCGTGGTGCTTAGTTGCTGACTGGGGTTAAACCATGACAACAGGTGAGGGCTGAATTAAGCTTGCTTAGGGAATTTAGCCATTGTTGTTTGTTATAATTATTTCTGCTGGATAAAATTTGTTCCTTTCTGAAGAGGTTTTGTTATACAGCTGTATGTGCTAATTTGCTGTAGTTGAGTTTTGAAAGTACACGATTCCTAAGTCAACTTCCAAGATGGTACTAAAGATGTCTTTCAACAGTCCAGAAGTTAAATATATTTTAGGAGTTTCAGATACTTTAGCTCTGAAGATATAGTGGGCATCTGTAAAGATTGTTTTCAGATGAAATATAGTAGAGATAAATTTGATCTTTTTTTAAATCTCATCCTTCTCTGATGAGTGTGCACATGTACATATGTACGTACACACACACGTACATACCCAATGAGATATGCATACGGTAAGTTGAGAAGAAGAGCTGTGCATGCTGCAGAGGCTTTCAAGCAACATCAAGGGTCAAAGCAGTCCCTTGGGAATAGCAAGTGGACCCAGTCTGCTGATGGAAAGCTGCCACATCTCCGTGTCTTCTAGCGTTTCCTTATGTAAGTGGTCAGCTCAGGACCAAAAATAGGCAGGGCTGACACAAAGTAGGCTCTGTTAAAGGCATTCTGAATTTATGGCTCCCTGCATGGAATCATCTTATTCATTTGCATTGGAATTTCTATGCAATTTAACTTGTATTCAATTTTCTTGCATCCAGAACCAGCAAAGGCAGCACAGTAAGCATTGCTTTACTCCACAAAGATGAATTTCTCCTCTTCTGTCCTCCCTCATCTTCCCTGTTCCAGTTTTGCTTTCCTAGTAAGAATTACAACTAGAGCTCTAGGTTTTTGTGCTTGGGCCATAAATATTACTTTTCTGCTTGGACTACTGAATGGATTACATTTATGTACATCAAAGTTATGTAACTTGATTTGGAAAGATTACTCTTTCCCTTTCCAAATACTTCGTCAGCCACTCTGCAAGTAATCATTGCTGCATAACACATGAAAATTCACAAAAATATGACTCATCCTTTGTCCTTTTTCCAGCTTAATGTCATAAATTTTAAACAGCCCTGTTTAAATAATTTAGGATAGGAATATATTGTGTTTCATGCTTATGACAGTGGGCGTAAGTTTTATTGATTATTTTTATTTTAAGGACTCTATTATAATCTAGGGAAATCAAAGATGGCCATTAACAAACACAAACAGTACATTAAAAATGTTTTTCCTTCCAGTATGTGCTAAACCAGATGTTAATACGAAGGATACGTAATCTTAATAAATCCCTTTCTGCCTGATTTTTGTTACAGATCTAAAAGTCTTTGCATTTTAGGAACAGAGATTTTGTACGGCACAGAAATACAGTTTTATTTTTAATAAAAAACAGTAGAAATAATAGCAAATGCTTAAGAGAATGCCAAACTATATATTTTCAAAGTACCACATATGGATTCAGCTGTGTACCTTCCGTTAACATTTAAGCACAAAAGGATGCATACTTATATCTCTGCAAGCTGCTTCAAAAATTGACTGCTTTTTGAGATGGCTACAATTAGCCTGTGATTGTGTAATAGTCTAATAACTATTTCTTAGTAATTTGGATTTTTTTGTAATTTAAATATTTGGAATTTTTCCACTTATATCCCATTTAGACTATCATTTATTGCAATAACATTCAATATTTACAGAACCCAAGTATAGGTGTTGCTTTCTGACATGACTTTTGCATTTATTTTTTTAAATAAAAGAGCCTTTACTTGATAAATTAATCAAAACAACTTCCGGTGTGGATGGCAACATTAAGAAGCATAGCAAACAGTCGACTTGGATGGCATTTGACTGGTTCCGATGTTTCACGGAGCTGATCTGGCTCACTGCACCGAATGATGCCTGCAGCCTTTCAGAATTCTCAATGATGCTGCTTTTTCCTTTGATAATAGGACTTGCACATCTATTTCTGTGAACTTGACAGCAGCTTTCAGCTTAGTTCATTAAATTTTTACAGTGGAAGCTGGAGTCCATTGGATTTTTAGACAGTTGAGAGGTTTATGAAGAATAGTTTTCTACCATGGAGCTATAATTTTGAAAGTATATGCTCTCCGTCCTCCCCTCTCTGCAGTTGATACCCTTAAGAGGTAAATGTTTCATGAAACAGTGATGAGAAGATTGTTCCTACTTGTTCAAATTAAGTACATCTACCATCACTATTACTGTATATAGAAGGTTCCTATTTGAAAAGAAAACTAAGGTTACAAACTCAGGTACCCAAAAGCTTGCAAATACGCACAACCTGAATCCAGCCTTCTCATGCTGTTGGGTATAGTCATTAATTACATGACTATGGATTATAGTTCTGTAGGCTTCCTTGCCAATTTCAGTTCACAGAATGGACTGTGTCCACTTAGTGAGCCACTATTCGGTATTTTCTTTCCACCTCTTTCTTCAGTTATAGACTTATGCCTTGTTTTCAGCATGCTATTCAAACTATTTTGAATTAATTAGCAAATTTTTTTTTTCTCTGGTGCCCATCGTGATAGTATCCGCATGCTTCACAGATGTAATTACGTTTCACAACATCCTTGTGAGATAAGAGGTTGGTATAATCTCAGCTTTCTAGGATATAATGCAGGATTTGAGGCACGGAGAGAATAAAAACAAAAAGCCTCGTTATTACTGAAGGTGCAGACTGAATCAGCTAGCACTGCATTATCTCAGTGCTTTAGTATTCCATACAGTTAATCTTTCCAAACCACAACTTCCAGTTGCACTTGTGAGTGTTCACTGTTACTACAAATGAGACTGAATCACAAATCAGGCACTCAGACAAATGTTTACTGCTGAAAAGTTGGGGTTGAATGACTTTCCTTACACCACAGAGGAACTCTAGAAAACATGCAAGTAAAATCCAGTTCTCTAAAGCACTATTCAGCTTATCTAACCGTAAGAGTGGACTTCCTGTCCTTGCCGTCTCTGCCTCCTTCATCACACACCTTTTGCAGTTTGCAACAAAGCAGCTGAGGGATCGCGAAGGCAGCAGCCGCCTCTTTTTTTCTGCCGCTGCCGAGCAGTTCAGTTCTCTGCACTGAATGAGCAAGAGGTCCCGCAGCGATGTAGTGCAGCATGTTTTCTGTAAAGACTTTATCATTAATGCATACGCACAATGGGGCAGATCAGGTCACTGGAACAGTCTTATTTTTGACATCTCCAAACTTTGCTCGACTTTATAACCTTAAAACTATTCACTTAGTGGAAACTGGGGTTTGGGGGATGGGGTGGAGGTATGATGTAGTTTTGTACCACGGGGTTGTAGATGTTAATCTTTTGGCTTTTAGAGCAAATTAACATTTCTAAACAGATTATTCCGTATAATTTGATGTTTTCATCTATGTAAGACAGGCAAGGTTGAAACTGTGATCTTTACTGTTTGGGATAATAAAGTGAATGACTGCATTAGGAGGTCACTGAATTCAGTGTAGACCGTTAATATAGTGGCATGCAGTGTTTTGCCCAGTGAGTTTTGCACATGTTTGCTGACAGCAAAGAAACTGAAAGACTGAAAATTTTTCACGTTGAAGAGCAGAAAGTACCAAAGGGACTTGGGGGGAAAACAATACGATGATCCAAGCTTTAGCTCCTGCTTTGCCTTCGCCGACTCGTCCACTAGAAATTATTTGCCCGATTCTGGGTCCTCCACCAGTCCTAAACTCAGAATTGATTTGGGTTTGTCTCGCAGGGTACAATCCTAGTCAAATGGGTTGAGTTCAAACGCTTAATTGCCTCCATCTCTTATGTTGCACCTAAATCTCCCCTTGCTCTCGTCCCCCAGCCCCACCCACATGGACAGCAGCTGCTGAATCCCGTTCTGTAAAATTATATGGAACAGCATAACAATTATAGTAGTTTTATGTTGACTACCTTTAAGACTACATTGGTAGTCTTAATATTTGGATTAGGGAAAAAGTTAAACCAGAAGGATGGGGGAAGAGGAGTGGGCCCTGTTTACCAGGAGGTTGGGTTGCTCTGAGTGCCCTTCTGGGCTCACCTGCTTGACATCTTTTATGTTGCAATGCCATGTTGTCCTTAGCTGGTTTCTTCCACTGTCACTTTTCACTTTATTTTCCCTGTCAATGTCTAATCAGCTCCTGTTCTCATTTCTTCCTCCCAAGTCTTCCCTTGATTTCCCTTGATGGCTTCCAGCCATATGTTTTTTAGTGAACCTTGACTTTTGAGGGACAGAGATGAGGGGCAGTAAGTTTTTCTTGTCCCAGTTCCTGCTCAGAAAATCCCAACTGTCTCTCTGCTGCTTGACTCTTATACTGGACTCCAGTCCCAGTCTGCCCCAGTTATTTTCCCCATTTCTTCTCCTAAAATAATCTGTTGTCTTCCTACTCTTTTTACTCCCTGATTGGTTTCTAGCCTTTCCCTGGCGTGCTCTGATTCCAGCTCTGACTTAGTCTTTTACCCAGTTGTCAGTTTTCTACCTTAAAACTTAACATCAGCCTTCCTTTCCAGCGGTAGTCTTTCTTTTCAGGCTGCTTCTCCCAAATTGCTGTTCCTTGTAGCTGGTCCTTGTCCCCTCTGCCATCTTTCCCTGGTTGGTGTCAGGAGGGGAGATGATGTCTCCGAAGGAGAGAGTCCAGGAGAAATTCCCTGCTGGCATGCTTGGAAGAGACCCAGGTTTGGTCTGAGGAGTGAGAGCTGTGACTACAGAGAAAGCTATTCTCGGCCTCAGTTAGAGCATGTCCAGTGTGTAATCCTCAGGAAATTAAGCTGCAGAGAATGTGCAAACTGCATTTATTTCCAAGAGCTTTTAGCTTTCAGGAATGGAAAAAGTTTTACCCCAGCGACAAGAAAAAAAAGCCCTATCTTCTCCCCAAATTTTTAGATTCTTCTCCAGAGTATTGAGGAGTTAGAGCTTCTACAAGGAGTAATAGTTTATTTTGACTAAAACTTTATTAATCTGTGATTTTTGTTCTCATAAACAGTGATTTTTCTTTCACTGAAAGTTTTTATGGACATTATGCATGTGTGTGAATATGTGTGCTTAAACTGAGACAGCTAGCATGGAAGATGTCGTATGGATTGATGAAGGCCTGGCAAAGTTATCAGCTATGTAAAGTAAGATCTGCTAACGGAGATCCCCACAGTAATGCACATTCAGCAATCTAGAGGCTAGTTTGATTGGAGTTTCAGATGAAAGCTATGCATGTAAAGTGACTCTGACACAGATGTTTACAAATATTAAAATCTATTTGATCATTTGCATTTTTGTTTAAAAATAATTTTTGAATGTAAAACAATGATGTGTTTTTCAACGAAAATATTCCTGCTTGAAATATCAGTCTTTAGGTGAGTTTGCTAACGATGCTGATATATGCAAGATGAATTACATACACATTTTGTGTTTGAAAGAGGGGTACAAAGCACTGGGTTGTAATCAAGCGACTCTGAGAGGTAATCCCAGCTGTCATTGATTCCTGTGGTTTTAGAGCAAGTCAGCTTGACTCTTGCTGGTTGCACTCCTCATAAAGGTCTCATAAAAGTGCTGTGAGAAGAGTTATAAACATATTTTTCCATCTTCGAGGCACACTAATATACATTTACACGTCAGCTTAGTATTAAGTTTATCATTAGACTGAAATTGCTTTGCAAATGAAGGATGATGCTATCTCTGTCTCATATTTCTTTAAATATTCCTGGGATATCTTAGGAGTGTTTAACATACAGATCTTTCATATGGAACAAGACATTTTACTACTATGTAAACATCTGTTCTCTAAATGTTATGATTTAATTTGATTAAGGAACTTTTTGATGACTTCCTCTGCTCAGAAGACGGAGATGATGCTGGCTCTGCAGAGCAGATCGATGGCATGCGTGCAGAGTGGCTGCAGAGGCTGCAGCAGATCACTGCCATCAAGTTTCGGCTGTGATTCATTCAGAGCCCAAATTTCTTTTTACCTCAGTCCAGATTTTTTGCTCTGCCTCTCTCTCTTTTTTAATTATTCCTTAGCACTATAGAGCGCGACTTGGACCAGTCATCTTCTTTAAATAGTAATTTTTGCATTGCGACACTGCTTTTTATTTAGAAGATTCAGAGCAGTTGAGGGAAAACTCCCCATCATTCCATACACGCTTACAACGTGGAAGTTCAGGTACAGAGGTGTTGGGTAACTTGACAGGTCCCATGGTTTCAAAATCACCCCAACCTAACAGTAGCTGCCACAAAAAAAGGGGCAGACTCCCAGTCTCTTTGTTCCAAACTGCACACATCCCTTCCCTGTATTGACTGTAGCTGCTGATGGGATTCATTGAGCTGGCTTGCCTGCAGCTGGTGGATGAGAAGCAGAGGGGGAGAGGGAAGGAAAGGTGAGCTCGTGGGCTTTGGCAGCAGCCTGCAGTTGGATGGGGTTAAGCCATCCATTAAACCACACCTCAGGCCGAGGTGTCTAGTGCCCTGCTTGCTGGAGCATGCTGCACTCCTTACGGTAACACGTATTTACAGTGCTGCAAGCTACAGTATGTAGTCTACTGGAAATGCACGTTTGAGTTACCTTCTGTAGTCTTTCATAATGCAGCTGCTTTCTTGGTGCATTGGGAGTAACCTAACACACTTAATCGATGCATTTTCTCTAAATCCTGCTCATCAGAAACTGGTTAAACTAGTTTGCCATTGGAACGCGCCCCCCCCCGTCCTCTCTCCTGGATCCTGTCCCGCTTTCTGTAAATCATCACCTTCCTGAGGCTGCTGAAACTTTTCCTCATATCAACTAGGCTATGGTTTATATCTTGAAACTTAAGCCCTTGCTTTTTCAACCAGAGAGAGAAAGCTTTTTTATTTGTGGAAGCTTTTCAAAGCCTTATTAGCTGTGTATTTAAAGTTCCCAAGCCCTTCATTCTGGAAGGAAAGACATGTCACTTGCTGGAGTTTCTTCATGGTTAAAGAAGCCAGGCTGGGCAGTTTGCTATTTGGGAGAGAAATGAGTGGGCATGATTTCCTGATCTTTCTCTTACTATGGCGTACACATAGTTCCTGTTACTTATTATTTTTAGTCTAAACTGATTAACAGCAGAGCTCAGAATTTCCAATTGCAGTTTATCTTCCAGGGTCTCAGCAAACCCAGCTGTATTTCAGATACTGTCTACGGACAGTGAGCAGCAAGGGTTTTACTGTTAAAACCGTTGCTGTCTGTACCCCTGTATCAAACACTGAACTTAGTCCCTGTGCATACCATATCAGTCTCATTTCAGTTCTTGAAAAGTTCCTGATGCTGTGTTTACCAAATTTGGATATTCTACTATGGCACTGGAATAAATCTTTGAAGTTAAATAGGTGTGATGCTGAATGCAAACAAAAACGATAAGATAAAAAGAAGGTTGACTGCAAGTACCTGATCAGCACTGTTTGGTGAACAGGTTTAGGTTTTCTATTCAAGGAAACTCTATGGAAGATAATTTTGAGAGGATGTAATTATTTTTACATAAAAATGTTTAATTTAAAAAAAAAGAAAAAATACCTTGACACTTTTATCTGAAACTCTACTATAGTTATAGGTAAAAGGAGAATATTTTATGTAGCGTAGAAACAAATTGTTACTGGATATTTTTATAAACAGAAATCATGATAATTCAGAAGGCAAATTGAGGGAAGAGATCTGAGCATTGCAGAGGCTGTTATTTTTCAGTTTTCCCATAGGAACTTGGTAGTATTATATGGAATATTGGTACCCAGTTTGCCTCTCACTGGGGGCAGGTTGCTTTAGAAGTCCTTTTTGGCAAAAGTCACTATTACAAAATGCTAGCAGTTTCCTGCCCTGTTCCTAAATTATTGGTTTTCTTATTATTTTAAATGAAGTAGGGATAAGAAGAGTTTGAAGAATTGTTATTGACCTGAAAGTTAATCTGCTGGTGTTTCAGATAACACCACGCAGGACTCCCTAAGTAAAAGAGCAATGACCATAAAACAGATCTCAGGGGTCACCAAACTCATGTGGGAGGTCAGTGGAGGAGACAAGGAGGTGATCATTTGTTTATGGATGGCCATCCTTCAAGAGAGAAGAAGAAAGTTCTGCAATGAAATCTCCAGTTCTTGCAGTAACAGTTACTTACAATCTTAATACAAGGAAAGGAGTTGCTGATTAAACTAAGAGAGTAAGTTTGAAAAGCAAAGAGAAAACAATCTTGTATTTATCTTGTTGAATCAGTTTACAGTTAGAAATTCGATATAGAATCAAATTAGTCTTTTGTATTTTTAGCAATGTACAGGTTTTCTCTCTTCCCCCCGCCCCTCCTTTGCTCCTCCAAATCTTATCACTTGTGATTACTGAAGATCCAGTAGAGCTCTTGTACGTTTTTGCAAAACTGCAAGGATTTATTCTTCCTCTTTGGCTCATTTCCCAGGTTTCATCTACAAAGAATCCCCTACATTTCAAAAAGAGATGCTCTGTTCGGTTTTCTCATCCTTCTGCAGAGTGCCAGTGTTCAGTAGCTGCTCTGTTACCCCTTGGAAATGGGGGCATCTGTCGCATGAAACGCTACAGATGTCGGCTAATGCCCTGAAGAAACATCCACCTATGGAAAATCCTATCTACATTAGGCACTGTGTTAGCATAGAGTTCTATGCAGACAATAAAACTTTTAGAGAGCTTTCAGAAGAAAATTCTATTCAATAAATATAGAATTTTTCATTTAGATAATACCTTTTTAGTAAATACTAGTCTGAAAAATTGCACTTGTTTTAGGCATGTAACTTATGAGTGTTTCACAGTTTTAAGAATATGTAGACTTGATGTAGAAGTGATAAAGTTGCCTCTTTATTGGACCATTATTGTCAGCAAAAGTTTACTCTTGCCGCTTCTCCTTTAAATACCAGCACACTTGGAAATTGGAAAGGTTAGTCTGTGGCATAAGCACTTTTTTGTAACAGATTTGTATGGTGTTGAATCCCAGATGGAATCAAAGGAGAAAACTGATTTAAGCCTTTAACCAGCATGCAAGGGTATTTTAATGAAAATTAGTCTGATTCTCCCTTTGAAGCTGTGCGTGTGCTGAAAAGGAATGCTACAGACATTCCTTTAGGTAATGCTGGGGACTTATCTACCATTACTAATGTCAGATTGCTAACTCTTGAAAGCATGTGTTTATTCTTAATCGATAGTATAATCAGCTGCTGTCTGTTCTATTATGATTTCTTAACCTTATTATCCTAAATATTTCCTATTAATATTTACATCCGTGACACTTATAATTAGGTAACTGCTGCCAAATCTAAATCAATCTAAGCCTAGTAACAACATTTGAGTTGCTGCAAACTGAAGAGATGGTCTGTTTCAGGATTTGCACAATTACTTATTTTTAAAGGGTATAAGGAAAGGAGTTGAAATGATCTTTTGCATTTTTACAATTATGGTTATTCTGCCACTTAGTACTAATGACTTCAGCTCCAGATCTGGTTACTGGCCTCCTTTGCTCTCTTTCCTGAGTTCTGTGTTCATGTCCTTGCTTCCAGAACATTGCCCAGCACCGTCTCACCAGGACCCTGTTTTTTTTTTTCTCCTACACTCATTTCCCTTTTGTTTTTTTCCAGTCTTTCCTTTTATGCTTTCTCCACTCTCATCATCTTGTATGTCAAATCAGGAGCTCTTGTACTAATGTATCAAGTAATGTGCTTTTCCTGAAAGCGCATACTGTACGAAAAGAATTTAATGATTCCTATTTCAGGATGAGTCCTTATATGCTGTTCTGTCTCAGTCCAAACTTACCATAAGCAGCCCAGGACAGGAAATACACCACTTTGTTTATATAAGATGAATGCATAGATTGTCCTTGATTTGTTTGAAATGCAAATGACTGTACGCTTCGTCAAGAGAACCTGAGATATTCTTTGTTATTTTATTTCCCTTTTAGATGCACTGTATTTGCCAACATCAGGGCCAGCAAAGAAAGAAGCAGCTCAGGAAGAACCTGACTGCCTTGCGAAATATTTCAGTGTTGTGTGGTGTAAGGCATCAAAGAAAAAGCACAAGAAATGGGAAGGCGATGCTGTTCTTATTACAAAAGGAAAGTCAGTAATATTGAAAGATATGGAAGGCAAAGACATTGGAAGAGGTACTGTAGATTTGCATACTTGTATAAGTGAACAACTGGCTTAAAATTATTGTGCTTTGAATAACGGAGACACAGCTCTTTAGATAATTTAGTGTTCTCCATACCAATGTCGACCTCAGGATGAAAAAACAGTAGGTTTTGGGGGGGGAGAAGGAGACGGAAAGAAAGCTTTATAATTCTTAGATATAAGGAGATGCATGGAGGAGGCTGGGGCAGGCTGAATAACATTATTCACAGAAACACCAAATGCTAGTCCAAGGAGAGGATCTGGAAATGAACGGCTGTACTAATTCAGCAGAGATGCCAAATGAGGGATGAGTCGTTGATTTCGGTTGCTCACATAATGCGTTGGAGAAGGTGTTAGAATTAGGGGAAGATATACAGGTAAGTTTCTTGTAGATATTCCGGTCAGTAGTATGGCAACAGGAATGTCAGAGGTTGGATCTGTACTTTTCAGCCAAACAGCTAAAAATATTATCTTTGTCAGAAAGACAAGCAAACAGCAACATTTTCCAGCCCAGCCAAAGTCAACTGTGTAGCAATTTTTAGTCTTGTAGTTTTAGCAGCAGCTGCTGCTGTAAGACACAGTTTGGGTTGATATCAGAGTTAAAAATAAGACTTGCAAACTATAGGCTGCAGTCAACTTGAAGCAGTAATTTTTTACTGAAAGCAAAGCAAGAATTAACTTTGCTAACTGAGCCAAAGATATTTTGTAAGGGAGTAGGATTGGACAATGTTGCTACAAAACATAATTTGATTAATTTTAGGGCTGAGATGGCTTGTCTGCTCTTTTGTGACAATCATGACATTGTGAGCCTTGTTAGGACCAGGCAGTTTGGATTTGCAAATCAGTCTGTGACTTAGAAGTTAATTTTAATTTATTTATAGCAAAGCAATATATGTACAGACTTGCTTGTTTTTGAAAAAGGCAGAGAGAAAGAGTAATGCCTGGAATGCATCAGCCACCACCCTGTTGTTCTTGTGTTTTTTTCAAGTCCTGTCTTCTTGAATTAGCAGAAAACACAATAGAAAAATGAATATTCTGATTTTCGCTGGTAAAAGTCTTTTTGCTGTGTTTGATGGTGTCAGGGAGCACAATGATACCAATGTCATTGGTGCTAACTTGCCCATTCAGAGTTGCTTTCAATGCTCGTTGATTCTAAGAAAATCATAAATTGACCAATTTAAGCAGTGTAAGTTTTAAATTTCTCCAGTTATTCTACAAGCCCATTGAGTGAGAAGGAAAGGTCCGGTAGTGGTGCTTACCTCCAAAATTGTATTTAATACTCGGAAGTTTACAGTGAATGTGAATGAGCATCCAGGATTATTATTTTTAAATGGGAAGAAAAGGGCAAAGGAAGATTTTTTTTTTTTTTTCTTAGGCATACCAGGGCTGGATCTAAGAAGGGGCATGGGAAACTAAAACCAGCACAGGCTATAGCTTTTTTTCGAGGCAGCAGAACATCTTGCTTT
The DNA here is from genome assembly GCF_018139145.2 of Gymnogyps californianus. Classification (NCBI taxonomy): domain Eukaryota; kingdom Metazoa; phylum Chordata; class Aves; order Accipitriformes; family Cathartidae; genus Gymnogyps; species Gymnogyps californianus. The sequence continues at coordinate 26,080,366 of NC_059472.1, forward strand.
TCTCCCCTGCAAATGTCCTAATTCCTTAATAATGTATTACAAAGAATTTAGGAAGTGCTCTCTTGTAATTTGCTGTATGTTATAGAAACAGTTATTTCTGGTAGCTGCATAAACATTTGAGCTTTGTAGGTTTGCTTTTTGCCTTTCCTAAGTTCCTGTTTACCCTTAAAGCCCATCCTGTCTTAGAATTAGACTCTTCAGACTGGAATCCAAAAGATCCTGCACAGGGATACACCTGTATTCGGTATGCTCAGCCTGAAGCTATGTAGAGGTAATAACAGAAAACAAAAATGCAGAGCAAAGGAGAGGTCATAAATGGCCTCTCCAGGCACCTCGTTTAGGAAGGCACGTGCATTCTCTTGTGTTCAGGCATCTTCAGCTCTTTCCTGAAAGCAAGTGTTCTTCTTTCAAGAACCAAACAAGGTTCGCTGTGTGCTTTTTGAACACATTTAGAGGAGGGGAAGAAAAATACCTCCCTTTCCCTTTTGGCCAGACTATTTTTCAGCACTTCCTTAGACTGTGAAACACCTCAGTAAATTTTTTCTCATAAAGAAATTCGAATCCAGATCTTCACCTTCCAACCTTCCACATTCCTACAAGTGGGAGACCTGAGCTTTGCAAACAGCTCCCAGCAGTCTTTATATGTAGTGTTTGTTGGATAAAATATGTGCAAAACCTTGGGAGGCTTTGCCTCTTTCACATGTGAGTGCTTTAACTGCTGGTCTACGCAGTCAAGCTTTTTATTTTTTTGGCCCAACTAAGGATCCAAGCCTGTTTATCCAAAGTGGCACAAATTCAACAACTGGGGTACAGAATGTGCCTGATTCTAATTCTGAGGTAGAGATGTGGCTTTGACCTCCTTGAGTTAAGAAAATAAATTATGTATGTCTCCTGTTTCTTATGTGAGAGCTTCAACCACTAGAATGCTATTTAAAAGAAGGAACCACCACTCTTTCCTACATCTTTATCTTAAAAGAAAGTGGCAGCTGTAGTTGTATTTTGTAATGAGACTAATAGTATGTGGTAGCTGCTCTGAGAATGCCCACCTGACGGAGTCCCTAAGGGGACAGAAAAATGCATCACCTCCCTGGTAGGTTTTTGAATGAACAAACTATTGAGCTGATTAATAAATCCTGGCAATAATCAGAGCATATATGTTTCAGAGCATGTGTAGAAGTAAAGATTTCAGATGCATATGAATCCTTAATTGTAAAAAGCTAATTTAGAATTATTTTAAAAGTAGAATATTCTGTTTAGATCAATAGCAAGAGGGGCTAGTGGTGTTCTTGTTGGGGCAAGAAAGGAAGGAAAAAGGGCCTAGAATAGTCATTCGTTTTGAGCAAGTTTAAAACTAAGGCAAGCTGCTAGATTTTATGATATGGGGCTGGTTTTTGTGAATTCCCTTAAATGGGTATTTGACATTCAGTAGAATAGATTGTGGACAAGGATGATTGAATATTTGCTTACATACTCTGCTATCTAATTCTGATTATTACCACTCAAATGTCAATCTCTGTTAAGGAGGGAAAGGCTTTATGAGTTCATATGTATAACAATTCAAATGCTTAAGAATCAAATACCTGTTCACAGTTTTGTTTTTCCTTCCTGCAGATGAGTACTGGTGTTAAGGAAGTAGTATTTGCTGTGTTGTTCTAATTGATAAATTTTTATGTTCTTTTAGGTACTGGATATAAGTCCAAAGAGCTGGACAGCCTTGGTGAAGGTCAAACACTGATGGTTGGAGGAAAAGAAATTGAAGTGATGGGTGTAATTTCAGCAGATGACTTCAGCAGTGGCAGGTGTTTTCAGGCTGGAATAGGGACTCATGACACAGTCCCAACTGCTTTATCTCAAACTAATATGAAACCATTCTGTAAACCATTCAAAAGTGTCTGTCAACCCAATACTAAAGAGAATACGCTCAAAGATTCTCAAAGCTACAAACCTCGCCACGATCCAAATGCTTCAAGTAAGATTCAGATTCTTAAGTTTCTTTAAGCATCCTCTGGCTCTCAAAAAAACATTGAATGTGTAACCAAAATTTTCACGTTCCCCAATGTATTACTGAAGTATTTCTGACATACAGTACTAGTGTTTCTGTCAATACCATGTTAGGATTTTATCATGTGTGTTTCTAACAAGTGAAACACTCTGCGCTGCATAAAGTTTCTCATTGTTGTTGCAGATGGCTGTAGAAACAAGTTAGAGTGGTTTCTGAGTTTTGCCAAGAAAAATGAGTTTATTGATCAGAGAAACAGTCTGACACATGCTAGAAGTTCTAGATGAGTTCCAGCTTCCCACTGTGGTCAGTGAAGCACTGACATAATGTGGCAGCACAGTAATTCCAGTGGAGGATCAGTAATAGAGAGGTTAAGCCTGATTCAAAGAATTCCTCCTGACAGTGCCTGATCCTTCACAGCCAGCGAGCGTAACTACGCTGCCCAAACTCATTTTGTTTTGGAATAAAAGTTTTGTGTTGTAATGCTAGAAGTACCATGTGCTGAAGAGCCATGAGAGTTCATAAATTGCATAGAAACTGGCTGGTTAAGCAGTTGTATAAGAGGGATCCTGTAAACATTTGATAGCTGCAGGACATGACATTGCTTATCTAAACTAGTAGTACTCTTTTGTCTGTCAATAACAAACCATTTAGGAGCTATATTCTGCTGATGGCTTTATTTTTCAGATGGAAGATAAAAATGAGTTTTAAGAAGTGTTATTAAGCAGAGCAATGCATATGTAAAAAAAATGAAAATTTGTTCTACATTCTTACTATAGTTTTACCTCCATGCTACTTCTTACCTCATATCCTGATACTATGGGACTTTTCAAAGCTGCTACCTGGCTCCTATACAAATAAACAATGAAATCCCAATCAAGTGGTAATTAGTGATATCATTGGCCCTTTTGTAAGAGCAGCCTTATTAACACCAGCTTCTGGTCTGAATTCAACTTGGTTATGTTGTATCTAAGAATGTTCCTTCCTGTGGTTGCAAGATGATACTACATTAGCTTTCTAACCTAAAATCTGGCAAAGAGCTGATATATTCAACACTCAAATTAACTTCTTTGTTGTTTTTGCACTAGTCTGTCAAAAAGCTATGGTTTATTCTAGTCTCCTGTGACTTTTCTTCTGGTGAATTTGTGTACCTCCTATGAGATTTCCCTAAACTGCCTGATATGGAGAATATGAGAGCCCTCAACACATCAGTAGGTTGGACTCTCAGTCATTAGTGTTGCTTACACAGGAGAATCACCTAGTTTATTTAATGCCTTGTTGCATAAACTCTTTCAGAAGTAATGGAGATACTTTCCTAGACCAGGACCTCAGGACTGGAGCATGCAGAGGTTTTTATGTTGAGGTCTATGCCAATAGGCAATTAAGATGTAGCTTCTTCAAAATGGAAAGCCATTTATCCTTGTGCTCAGCAGAACAGAGCACAGTGACAAAGGTGTAAAGCCACATCTTCCACCTATGATTTCTAAGCTTTTAGTCCATTGCTAATCTAAGCGTTGTTTTTTCCCCATCTTTGAGGCTGCAAAATTTTGTTAGAAAAGTTATCTTTTTGTCATCACTGGCTCTTATATATACAGGCATGCAATTTGATGTAATCTATCAGAACTCAGTCCTTTGTCAGTGGGAAACAAAATCTCCCTGAATGATGGAAGCCATCAACCAACCTATTCCCATGAATGAATTATCAATATAGATCTACTCTAGTGACATAAAAATACCAGCAGCTATAAATTGCTTTCTCATTCTGTCCTCTGACAATACAACTTTTCAGTGAGGATGTGTAGCATCAATATAAGCAACCAAGTATGGACATTGTCTAGCAAAATTGTGATGTTACAGTTTGTAAACAAATTATGGCAAGCAAAACTGTTATTTAGATGTAGCCAAAGGATATATCCCAATACTTCATGCTCTCTTGGCCTCTATATGTCTTCAAACCTGTCAACTTCTTTTATTCATGCACTGTGGCAGCCTTTGTCAGCTCACTCTCAGTCCTTCCCTTTTTTTAAACAAATTGTTGTCTTTTTATCTCTGTTTCTCAGACAGAGAAGTCCTCCTGGGCAGCTACGAGAATATCCCCTTGAAATGTAGTGTCTAGACTTTATGTAGGTCATTGTTTATATTCTTTTTCTTAAACTTTCCTTTAAGAAGCCTTTTAGAACTTCTGATTTGACTCTATGTGTTCAAAGTCATCACGCAACATTTATTAGGTAGGCAGTTTCACCTCATCATAAAAAAATACTCAGATTTCTCAGTTTGTCACCTTTACATTTGAGAAAAGTGCTAACTATTTGGGAAATCTCCATAAAAGCATTTTTCTTTAGAAAGCTATCTGGATGCTCTGTTGGTAAATGCATTTTATGTCTGAGAAAGGTCAATATATTAAACAGTATTTTTAGCAGTCATTAGATAATTGACTTTATTCTGTATCTGAGTTAGAGAAATAATACCCTTTGGTAACAGACTAAAAATAATGTTTTTGTGCAATACTTGCATATGTTTTGAACTTCAAGATTCTCTAGTTATGCCAAAACCAAATGCAAGTCATCAGTGGACGTTCAATAAAGCTGGTTTACCTATGGTGGATGTAGTTGTGGATCCTTACATTGCAAATAATCTCCGACCGCATCAGAAAGAAGGAATTACATTTCTATATGAATGTGTAATGGGAATGAGGTAAGAAAATAATTATCCTTTTGGCTTTCAGTACGTGTAATATTTTCATGCCCATGTTCAAAATTAGACAATTTGAATGGGAAGATTTGAGCAACTGTTCAATTAATTAGTATTAGTAGTTTTCCCCAAGTAAAGGTTGCACAAGTTTTTTCTGACCTGTATGTAGCATCAAGCTTACTGTGACTTTGCCAGATGTGATGAGAAGCTAGTGCACCAAAAGGCCTGTCAGTTCTACTGCAAATACCAAGTCTTGTAAACACGGACACAATCTAACCCATGCTAAAGCACACTGTTTTCTGGGATTTATAATTCATATTATTCACAATTGTTCATATATTTTATAATTCAGGCATTTAGAATAAAGAAGCTGTTATACCAACCTGTTGAAAAAATACAGTACTATTTTCAAAAGTGTTTTCTCAAGTCATAGATTCCTTAAGGTATATACAAGTTTTAAATATATTACATAATATTTTTAATTCTATAAGAAGATTTAAACTATTTGGTTTTGGAGGACTAATGCATTGATCTAGAAAACGAGGAGTTTCACTCTAAGGTCTTCTGGTATAGTTGAATGAAAACGTACAGTAGAGCATAATAAGCATAAATAGGTTCTTTATACTTCAGAAAACAACCACATGGAGCAATTCCCTAAACCAGTTGTAAATAATTATAGATATGTCTTTTAAAATGTTACCACCGCCTAATTATATCTTACAGAGTTAGTGGCAGATTTGGAGCTATTCTTGCTGATGAAATGGGCTTAGGAAAAACATTGCAATGCATTGCACTTGTCTGGACTCTTCTGCGTCAAGGGGTCTATGGATGCAAACCTGTACTAAAGCGAGCACTAATTGTCACCCCTGGGAGTTTGGTAAAAAACTGGAAAAAAGAATTTCAGAAATGGTTGGGAAGTGAAAGGATCAAAGTCTTTACAGTTGATCAGGTAAGATTTCTTTCCGAAAGGGGATTAGGTCCTATTTGGCTCAGAATATAGGACTTGTGATTTTTTTTTCCCCCCTCCCTTTTTTTTTTTAAACCAGAGACCAAAACTAGTAATCCTCTATTAATATTTATGTGTAATACTTTATTTCTCCTTCAGGTAATTGTCCATATGGGCATTTAGCTTGCAGTAACCAGGTCATAACTCAAGCTCATCTGCCTGTGTAGCATATGTCTGTCTTATCTTTCCTCAGGCTTCACCTTTGAAGATGTAAAAGGTGACATGCTCCTCCTTGTGCCTCTTTGGTTTAAGGAGCTTTCTGTTATCTATCAAAGTGCACACCTTCCTTGCTTTATGTACCAGAGCATCTACCTTGACTGACTTGTACTCTGTTTCTGTGGTAGTTGCTTTTGTTCTGTACTGAAAACTTTTTCCTCTTTGTTTTGGCTGTCTGTTTCAGGTTACTTCAGAAGGTTATTCCCTTTACTGTCACTGTCAAGAATTGGGTTTCTGTAGGGATGATTCAAAGTCTCATGAGTTACCAAGCCTGGAGTCTCAGTGTTAGATAATGTGAATATCTCTCATCTCTAGAAGAAAGCAGACAAGTACAAATCTTAATAAAGAAGTGGGATGATGCTGATCCCTGTCCCCTCCTATAGTGGAGCTGTTCCCACTGGTAATGACACTCCCAAGTTCCTATAGTGCCTGGATGAATCCCATGTGCTGACAAAGTATTTAATCTCCTTGGTATACCTTTAGGGTCTTGCTTTTGTTTTTGAAACAAAACTCTCTCTGTCCTTTACCACAAAGACTAAAAGTTCTAGCACAGACTCTGTGCTTCAGCGACCTTTATTGACCACATCAGGCAGGAAGGCACCTGGCCAAGTAAAAGACAAGGGAGTTCAAGGAGTGAGGCTGTAGCATCACTGGCTGAGGGCTTTCTCTGGAGGAGAGCCACATCTTGCTCTGGTTATCCAATAAGGCTTTCTTGCCATGTAAATTTTCCCATTAAGCATGGCTCAATATCTCAGTCAGAGGGTTGGGTCCCCTCAGGACCAGCATTCGTGAAGCTGTGAACAGGAGACTTGCTCATGCCTTCGTTAACACTTCTGAAGCTTTCAGATTCAAGCTCTGTTTTTTATAATTTACCATCCAGTATTTCTTTTCCTAAGACTTCTGGTCCCCATGTCCATATGGAGTGGGCATTCATAGCAGAAAGGAAAGAGTTGTTTAGCAAACTGTGATTTCTATATGTACATTTGACAATCTGCTGTACCCCTACTTTTTCCTTGCTCCTATATATTTGAATTGTGCCAATGGGAGGAAGGGGAGAACTTATAGTATCTGCATTGGTGCTTGCAACAAAGATAAAGATATTTATTTTCCAAAGTTATTTTTTAACCTGATAGTTCCATACAAGTAGATTGAAGAAACAAATAGTACTTCATTCTAAAGATGACCTGGTTCTTACATCAACCAGATTTGCTTTTAGTTTCTTGCATTATCCTTATTGTCTGTAGGGAAAAGTGAATATTTCAGACGAAATGGAAGTTTTCAAACTGTTTTTAAGCTCTTTTGTGGAGCGTAAGAAATTTTGTAACAATAATTACTTCTTTGAATTCCACTCGCTATTGTCAAACCCTTGAAATTACTGAACCTACTCATCTTCCACTGAGGACAATCCACATGTAATAGGTGCTCTTTGCATCATTTGCTTTTCTTAGTAACTTGTTTCAAGATGTGGAAATGAAGCAAACTGACTTGTCAGGAACTGTAATGTAATATAGGTTAGGATGAGAAATACGGAAGTTTCTAAAAGAAGTGGATACAAGGCAAAATATAATATGGCAACATTTTTACCTGAAAAGGTAGTTAGAAATAATTGAGTGTTTTCTTGCAGTTTTTATGAATAATGTTGGGAGGAGAAAACCTGAATTTGCTGACAGTTACTATGACCCAAAATGACAGTAGCTTTCATTTTTTTAAAATTTAAATAACTTTAATATTCTTACTCATCTCATTGGAGCCATTTGGATTGAGGACACTGAGCAGCTTTTAAGATTGTGTTCTCAAATAGCAAGGAATACATTGTCATGCAAAAGGAAGACACAATATGACTTGCCTGAGGTATAATGAGGTATTTCAAAATAATTTACTGTCTGTCTTCTCTGGAAAAACAGCAATTACCATACTGTTATTTCTCCAGTATAACTTAAAAGGAAGAGCTTGTCTCAAAGGTTTTTTCTATTCTTGCCTATAAGGAATACATTCAAAGAACTGGCAGACTTTTTAAAATGTGTTAGGCATGTTTTCCTCACTTTCACGCTGAAACACCATGAACTGATCCTAACCCTTCAGTAATAGACTCTTCAAAGAACTAGGACGTTATCTGCTTTTAAAATGTGATTACAGTTTACTTCTGTTAAAATGGAAATGTCATGTAGAGGACATTGCTTTTAAAATGAAGGCGTCCCCACAAAGGTTGCATTTAGGTCTTGTTAATCATGTTACCAGCATTTGAGACGTGTTTGAGAGAATAACTCCGTTATCTGTTTGCAGAGTATCACTTCTACTGGGGTTGTTTTGGTTTGGTTTTTAAGTCAAAATATCTGGAGAATTAATTAATTAAAGGTTTACATTGCGTCATGATTCAGCATTTTTTAATTTACAGTTCACTGGCTACATTGGATTTGGACTAGTGCAAAGAAAGGTTTGTTCAAAGAGTATGTCTGGGACGTTATGGAGCTCTAATACTGATAGACAGTTGCTCCATATGTGCCTCCAGGCAACTCGCTTAAACCTGTCAAGTCACTTTGGGTAATTGTGAAAACGGAGGCTATAATACATACATATCTTGCAGCCAGTTAAGACGATACATTAATTACTTGAAATTAGCTTGTAAGTTTATTTTCAGTCCATCATCCGCTGCTTTTGTTATATACAACAGGGAATATATTATATTTGGCTGCAGGGGGCTTATAATATGCCAGGACTCTCCTGCTTTTTTTTAAGGGGTTCAAACAGTCCAGAAGAGTTGATGATTTACCAGGGGAGGGACGTTGGAGGCAGTTCCCCAGTGCCTCAGCACTTTCCCCATAGTCTCAGCTCGCAGCCCGAAAGTGTAGGAAAACAAAACGATTTCTGAACCCTGGGTATCCTCTGATTCTTGACCATCCTAAGAGAAGGTCAGAGAGGCATTGCCTCTGTCTTCAGGGCTGCAATGTGGAGCCTGAATACTGGGCAGGGACAACATTGGGTGTTGCCTACAGGGCTCCTCTGTGTCTCTGTTCCTGTGTCGGGAAGTTTTCTGCTCCTATTTTGAAAATGGCAGTAAAAATACCGGCCAGAAAACAGGCAGTTAACTACAGTTCTGGAAACAACAGGAATGCTCGGGTCCGGTCCAAACACCTGGGGAAATCGGTGCATGCCCTTGTTACTAGCTCCTTGCTACTCCTTGCTTCCTCTGACGCGTGCTGGGCCTCTTCTTGAGCAGCATGTGGGGACTGATCTACCACAAGGTACTTTGTGTGATTAATGTGCCAGATTCGGCCCATAGATTCATCTGAATCACCTGCTAGGAGGCTCTAAAGGTTGTGATAATTAAGTGGTGCTGCTTTTACAGTGTATTACACCATCTGGCTCCAGACTTAGTTGTCTGTGTTTGGTAACTGATCTTGTTTGGAAATAAAAATACCTTCTGAGGCTGTAGCTTGATTTGCTTTCACAATTAAAGAGGTCCTTCAGCTTGTCAGCTGCACCCATAGCCTGCTTAGTTAGTGAACACCGTTACAAAATAGGAAGGAGCGTGCAGGGAATTAGCGTCTGGAGTGAAGCGGAAAGGTGAGGGACGTGCCCACAGTAGATTTTTCTATTTTTATGCATAATTGCAAGACAGGTAAGCAAGACATTCACAAGTCTGCACAGAAATGTAACTATTTCTAGGAAACTTTTTTGGAAGAAGCTCCCTGTCACATTACAGTGACTTTTATTTAGTGTGTCTGTTTCGTTCAATAGACATCAAAAGTTTTGATGTCTATTGAGGGAAAAGGGTTTGAAGGGTATGTAAGAGTGGAGGGGCTCACAGACATTTTCTGACCAGTAATGCAGGGTTTAGAAATCAATTGCATTTATTTACCAGTAGACAGGCATGTTTTCTGGGGCTGGTTATGGGCTCTATTTTCTGAGTCCCAGGCTGCCCTTACCTGTTGGCCAACCCATCAATATTAAGGGCTTGTAACAAAGTTAATCAGAGAATCATCATAGAATACCAGCCTGGAAGGGACCTCAAGGATCATCTGGTCCAACCTTTCTTGGCAAAAGCACAGTCTAGACAAGATGGCCCAGCACCCTATCCAGCTGAATCTTAAAAGTGTCCAATGTTGGGGAATCCACCGCTTCCCTGGGGAGATTATTCCAATGGCTGATCGTTCTCATTGTGAAAAATTTTCCTCTTGTGTCCAATCGGAATCTCCCCAGGAGTAACTTGTACCCATTACCCCTCGTCTTTTCCATGTGACTCCTTGTAAAAAGGGAGTCTCCATCTTCTTTGTAGCCACCCTTTAAATACTGGAACATGGTGATAAGGTCTCCCCTAAGCCTTCTTTTCTCAAGGCTGAACAAACCCAGTTCTCTCAGCCTTTCCTCATGTGGCAGGCTTCCCAGTCCTTTGACCATCTTTGCAGCCCTTCTCTGGACCCTCTCCAGCCTGTCCACATCTTTTTTGTCTAGCAGGGACCAAAACTGAACACAGTATTCCAGGTGTGGCCTGATAAGCGCTGAGTAAAGTAGGATAGTGACTTCTTTATCACCTCTGCTGGTGATGCCCTTGCTGATGCAACCCAGCATCCTGTTGGCTTTCTTTGCCACAGCAGCAGCACACTGTTCACTCATGTTGGGCTTCTTGTCCACCAGGACCCCCAGGTCCCTTTCCACAGAGCTGCTCCCCAGCTGGGTAGATCCCAGCCTGTGCTGCACTCCTGGATTATGTTTTCCCAGGTGCAAGACCTTACATTTGTCTTTGTTGAACTTCATAAGGTTCTTGTTAGCCCACTCTTCCAGCCTATCCAGGTCTTCCTGCAGGGTGGCTCTCCCTTCCAAAGCGTCCACTTCCCCACTCAGTTTGGTATCATCGGCAAACTGCATCAGGGTACGCTTGATCCCATCATGCAGATCACTTATGAAGATATTAAACAGCGTTGGGCCCAGTATCGATCCCTGGGGGACCCCACATGTGACAGGTTGCCACTTTGACAAGGAGCTATTTACCACCACCCTCTGGGTGCAGCCTGCCAGCCGGTTCCCCACCCACCACACGGACCACTTGCCTAGACCCTAACGCACCAGTTTCTCCGGGAGGAGGCTGTGGGAAACCTTACTGAAAGCCGTGGAGAAATCCAGGTAGACAATGTCCACCGCTCGCCCCCCATCAACCGAGCAGGTTACTTTGTTGTAGAAGGCGATCAGGTTTGTCGAGCACAATTTGCCCTTGGTGAATCCGTGCTGGCTTTTCCCAGTCACGTGCTTCGTTTGCCTTGTGATAGCCCCCAGGAGGATTTGTTCCATAACTTTCCCAGGGACTGAAGTAAGACTGATGGGCCTATAATTTCCTGGATCCTCCTTTAAGCCCTTCTTGTAGATGGGGGTGACATTAGCCTTCTTCCAGTCTTCTGGGACGTCCCTCGATCTCCACAACTTCTCAAAGATTATGGAGAGCAGCCTTGCAATGATGTCAGCTAGCTCTCTTAACACCCTTGGGTGGATAATGTCAGGGCCCATGGATTTGCAGGGGTCAAGCTCCTGTAAGAGTTCACATACCAACTCTCCTTTCACGGACGGGGGGTCTGTGTTTCCATCAGCCTGGATTTTTGTTCCCAAGGCCTGGGGCCCGACAGTGCTGGTAAAGACAGAGGTGAAGAAAGTGTTGAGAACCTCTGCCTTCTAAGTGTTGTTGGTGACTAACTCACCTCTCCTGTTTAACAGCAGGCCAATATTTTCCTTCAGTTTCTATTTGTTGTTTACGTACCTGAAGAACCCTTTCTTGTAGTTTTTGACATCTCTGGCCAATTTCAATTTGAGCTGAGCTTTTGCTTTTCTAACTGCATCTCTGTGTGCCCTGGCAATGCCCTTGTAGTTCTCAACGGGTATTCATTCGCATTTCCATCTCTGGTACGCTTCTCTCTTGGTTTTGAGCAGACTCAGAAGCTCGCAGTTAAGCAAAGGGGGTCTCTTGCTCCACCTACTTCCCTTGCATTTAAAGAGGATGAACTTTTTTTGTGCTTCCAGGAGAGCGTTCTTGAAAAAATCCCAGCACTCGCTAGCTCATTTATCCTCCATCGAAGCTTCCCATGGAATCCCTCCCAACTGAGCTCTGAGAAATTCGCTCTTCTAACATCTAAAACCTAAAATCTATTCAATAGGTTCAGTAATATTCATATAATATCATATTCAATAATATCATATTCAGTTCAAAACTACAAGGGGAATTTTGGTAGAATGTGGTAACTTCCTACTGGACCACATTACTGCACCTTGCAGCTTGAGATCCTAAAGTGAATGTACAGGCAGCTACATATGCCTCTTGTTATCTTGGCTTTAATTATTCATTTGAAGCTTACCTAAATGCCAGGACTGGGAAGCTGTTATAGGGAGCCTGTGCTTTTCACCTTTATGGTAATGTGTCTCAGAGGATTTGAAGGCCTAAAAGAATAATAAATTTTCTTTTAATGAGGTGGTAAAACTCTAAATTGCTGTATCAGATCCCATATTTCCTTTGCAAATTAGGAAAGAATCAGTAATCCAAACTCATGAAGGAGATAGTAAATGTCTTGTGTCATGCTAGAAAAAATTTCTGTAGACACTGGATGTTTAAGGAATATGATGAGTGATCTCCAAAGAAATAGTTGTATGATGTATTTTCCTTTATGCCTGCAGGACCACAAAGTAGAAGAATTCATTGGTTCTCCACTTTATTCAGTTATGATAATCAGTTACGAGATGCTACTGCGATCTTTGGATCAAATTCAGGCTATAGAATTTAACCTCCTAATCTGTGATGAAGGACATCGTCTGAAAAATAGCTCTATTAAGACGACTGCAGCCCTCAGTAGTCTGTCTTGTGAGAGGAGAATTATCCTTACTGGTTAGTATCTATAGTTACTTTTAATATTTCTCTATGTTAATGGTGCTAGATTGGGGTAAAGGAAAAAGATATTGTAAGTATGGCGGGAGCACAGTATAAATTTTGGCAATGGGTATTAAATGCACAAATCTTGGGGCTTGTAAAAACAGATTATTTCCAATTTTTTTAAATAAATGCGAAATTTGTCTATCTTCAGGGGCAGGCAAGGAGCCTGGGAACTTCTGTAAGGAATCAGGACTCTGTTTGCATACATTCATTGTTTTCCTTTGTAGTTACTTAATAAAATTGATTTAGAATGTGAGTTTTTAAATTCCTTTGTTAAAACAATTAGATGTGCAGTCTGTTTAGTTAGGAGGACAGTAATCATGATAAAGTTTTAGATTAATTTAGAACTCTGAATAATTCACATTGAAACAAAACATCTGTTTTCAAGAAGCATTCTCAACATTAAACCCTGTATTCAACGATTGTACTTCTATCAGTTTCAAGAAAAAGTTACCAAATGCAGAATTTTTTTTTTCTCTTTCCAGGTACTCCAATCCAAAATGACTTGCAAGAATTTTATGCATTAATAGAGTTTGTGAATCCAGGAATACTTGGTTCTTTATCCACATATAGAAAGATATATGAGGAACCGATTGTCAGATCTAGAGAACCTTCAGCAACAATGGTATATTATTAAAAAAAATGCAGTTATAGAAGAAAATTCATAGACAGCACTATGAAATCTGCTTTCTATGGAATAAAATGAAGCTCAGGACTACTAATAGTAGCAAAAGCTTTTCACCTTCCTATTTGAAATAAATTCACTTCTCCAAGGGGAGCAGGAGGAATACATGCATGTTGAGATGATGTCATTTCAGTTGCCTATTGATTAGCAGGCAAAAATTGTTCTTCCAACACCTTGCATTCCCAAAAATGCCATGCACACTACCATATGACGATACTTTATTCGTTCTTAGTTTCTCCACTGTACTGCAAAATCTGCATGATTTTATTGCATCTCGAGAAATTCTAGAATGTAATGCAAGCCTTGGATGTCTTCTGGGACATTATCTTCCTTTGTTTAAGACTTTAGAAACCAGACCTAGAACTAAGCTAATGCAGTGGTACTAATTGGAGAAGAATTGGTCATTACAATCCCATGTCAGAAAATGGTGCCATACTTTTAAAATGTTATTTAAATACCTACTTAAAATCATACAGAAAATTATTGTGATGAAATGCAAGATTATCATTGATTTTGTGCTTTGTTCTTTTAGGAGGAAAAGGAATTAGGAGAAAAAAGAGCAGCGGAACTCACACGCCTCACTGGACTCTTTATTCTAAGGAGAACACAGGAGATTATAAACAAATTTCTGCCCCCCAAAAAGGAGAGCATAATCTTCTGCCGACCAACAGCACTGCAACTTGAATTGTATCGAAAACTGCTTAGTTCTCGAGTTATTAGGTCCTGTCTACAAGGCAGGCTAGAAAACAGTCCTCACCTAATATGTATAGGAGCTTTGAAAAAACTTTGCAATCATCCATGTCTTCTGTTTAAAGCTATAAAGGTATATATTTGCGTGGGGGTGGGTGCCTGGAATTAGTCATTTCAGCAGGCAAAGGTCACTAAAACTATGTTATGGTCAGTGTGCATGTTACTTAAGGTCATTTCCATACGCTCTTCTCACATACAACTTGCTTTAGGAGATCTGCTCTCAAGAACATAAATGTTAGGAAATCTGAATGTACTCAGGGAAGGTATCTCACCAGTTTCCTATTGCCTTATGGTATTTTCTTGTTCTTCATGTATTTTCCCTCTTAACCTTGTCTCTGAATATTTGTAAAAATACATATAAATGTGAATTTTACAAAGAACACCATTAGCTAGAGATTATTCTGTGTACTCTGTCTGCTGGGTCCTCTGAAACCTCCCTGTACACATGATAATTTCACTCTCTGAAGCTCAGTGACACTGGGGGCTGTAGGCTCAAGATGTCAGTGGTACTAGATGTCTCCATTTCCACTTCTCCTGGGATCCTATCACACTGTACACCTTGTTATTTCTATAGAAATGTTCTCATTCCTATAGGTAAATAATGTGATAGTTAGAACTTGGTAATACTAACTTCTATGGCCGCTAGTCAAAGTCCAAGTAAGGTGGGTGGAAATGGAAATCTTTCTTAAAAGGCGTACTTCATGACTTTGTAGGAATGTCCGCAGCACAGACCTCCCTGTAACTTTCAACACTGCCAAATAATGTTCATTGCCTTTACTTCATCGTATAAGCATTAGAAATATTTTCGTACGTGGAAGTGTAAGCCTTCAGAAACTATAGGGATGGAAAGGCCTGTATGTGCAAGTCATTTATTGCCAGTATGGTTTTGGCGTTTGAGTAATTTGGCTTTTTCCTCCCTGTGAAACATTGATTTTCAAATTACAGCAAAATACTACCTGTATTTCTTCTATTTTATTGTTTTTACTTGCTAGCTTTTCTTCATTTCCAGTTGCATAACTGAATCTTAATGACAGCATCTTCCTAAAAAAAGTCAATGACTGAGAAGTTCCGTAATAAGGTATTATGGGATTTAGAAAGAATAAACAGAGTATTGATTTATTTTTTTCCCCCAAGTTTTAGATATGGCTTTGCTGTGGGTGTACGTCTGTGTGGTTGTTTAAGTAGAGAAGTAGAACACATTTTTCAGTTTTAAGTATTTCAACTTTCTACTCAGCTGCAAACAACAGATTAGAGGGTGTAAACCAAAATAAACACTATCAGTATTTTAAAACTGTGCTTTCAATCCAGTATTGGGAGGTGGTTGTGCTCACATGATACACTACTTTGTGGCAGCTTTTGATGCCTCCTTTTGTCTTTGTAATAAAAATATAGCAAAGTTTAAAAAAACCCAAAACATGTTAGAGGTGATATGGAACTTGAATCCTTTTATTTTCATAGGAAGAAAGCTGTGATCCTGTGTCTGATGAACATGATGAGTTCAGCCTCTACGAAGGTCTAATAGATGTTTTTCCACAAGATTATACTTCAGACACTTTCTCTGAAACTGATTCAGGAAAATTGCAGGTGCTGGTGAAGTTGTTAGCAGCAATCCATGAGCTCAACTCTTCCGAAAGGCAAGTGTAAAAGAAAGGTAAAAGGGAAATAATGGGAGTGACCTTCTGGATATTGTTTGCTTTTCAAATGCATGGGGACGTAATATTCAAAATAAAGGCATTGCAACTGTTTGCAGAGGTGCCAAGCATATTTATGCATTGTACTCCTGGCTCTTCCTTGTTAAATTACTAAACTAGGATTTGCAGCTGACATAATTTTCAAAGATGCTCTTCATATTTTCTCCAGATAAAGATACTTGTATTTTTCATACTGAGTTCCAGCAAGTAAGATAGTTTGCTACAGCCCCTGTACTATGACATATTATCTTTACTTGCAGAGACCTTCTAATGCTTTGTATCTCCTCGAGGAGATGTATTAATTTATTAAATATTTTATATTGCACTAAAATATTTTTAATTACTAGACTGTAAGTTATTTGCTCTTTAATCACATTTAACTGCTCAGTGCGTGCTGCCTTTTCTGTTCAGGGTACCAGTCTCACCAGACGAACATGCACAGCAACTGCTTATTTCCCCTGTGGTAAATGCCACTGACATGTAGGAAAACCTCTGTTTATCATGGGGTAATAGGGTGCACAAGGTTGGTTACTGTGCAATTGCTGATTCATGGAAATCTCACATGACATTGTGTCCCATGATAACTTTTTTATGAACTCATGCCTTAAAGCCCAGCTATTCCGAAAGTATTTAGCTTTTAACTTTTATTTAAATTGATGCTTAAATAGGACATGCTGTAATTCAGTAGTGGGAAGTAACAGCAGATCTCTTGGCACTGGTGTAATGGAATTTGAAGATGCTCTATTTTTACAAATCAGAAAGCTGAGCCTATTGTTGGAGTTTATATGCCTAACATCCATTGAAACTAATGACAGCTAAATATCTAAATGTACTGGCCTTATTTCTTGTAGGTCAAAAGAAACTGGGGTATCAGGAAAAAGCTGATATCAGTGTATCAGTGCTATAGGAGCTGCTGAGTTACAGCTGGTGTTGGAGCAGTATTTTACACCTTTAAAAGTTTTGTTGCTTTAATTCAGTGCTGTTCATGTTTCTTTTTCTTTTGTTTCTCTGCTCTCATTAGTACTAAATAGTTTTTGCAATATACGGACTCAATTCCAGTCCTCTTCTGAAGTTTATATTCTATTTTTGAGTGAAAAGAAAGGTGTGAATTTAGTGTTGATTGACAAAAAATATCAATCTTGCAGAGTCTTTGCAAACGAGTCTTGGATGTAGTTCAGTTGTAAAGTGTAATAATAAAAATACTTTAAAACAATTTTAAAATGTTAATTTATCAGGTTTTCCCTGAAATTATTTGTCTAGTTCTTCAGTACTTGTTTTTAATCAAAATAATTTAAAAAAATGGAGCACCTTTGATGGAATTTTTTACATTTAGTTTAGATTATAAAAGACCTCCAAACAAGATCTGGCAGAAAATGCCCTAACTGTCCTTATTATTTTATTTATGACTTAAATTCAAAAGATCTTTCTTTGTCCACTCAGTAGAATCATCCTCAATATCTGGGAGGACAGAAATTCTAGATTTGCAGATCTCTGAAACTTATTTAGTCAAAATTTCAGAGAAAAAACACCGATGTAATACGGGTCATTAGTGTAAGGGATCAGACTGATTTTGCTTTAAAAAAAATAACAACAAAAATCCAGACTATATTGTTTGTGATATCTTTCACTATCCTTCATCCCAGTTCTTTTCAGTCATAAAATGTAGGAAAGAGTCACTGCTTTCCTATTTGACTTTCATGATTTTGTTTATTAGAATTTTCTGAGGTTGTCTATAGAAGTTCACAGTAGCTTTTTCAGTAAGTAGAGATATATATATTATTTATTAGCTGCTACAACACCCTCTGCAAATGCTGCCTTAACAACAGCTATTTTGTATAAATAGAGATTTTTTTTAAAAAAATCTATCTTTGTGGTTCGTTCTGGATCCCTGCAATCTGTGCATTAAGCCAAATTCTTTTGCGAAGGAAAACATTCATTACTTAACATTTGAATGCTTGACAGTGGGTATAATGCATCCAAATCTAGTAAGGGCTTCAAATTAGTAGGAAAAGTTTTATTTCTTAGGAAATATGAGTAACCTCAGGTTGATGTGTAATTTTTGCTTGACTTGGAATTTTATTTCCTTAGATGTCTTCAGTAATTTGTTATTGGAAATTAGCTTTACCAAGGTCTAAGATGATATGATAACTTTGTTTTACTGTTTGACAGAGTCGTACTGGTATCCAATTACACTCAGACATTAAACATATTACAAGAGACATGCAAACGTTATGGATACTCTTATACTAGACTTGATGGACATACTCCTGTCTCCCAGAGACAACAGATTGTTGATAATTTTAACAGTAAATTCAGTCCAGCTTTTATCTTTTTGCTGAGTTCAAAGGCTGGCGGAGTAGGACTGAATCTGGTCGGAGCATCTCATTTGATCCTGTATGATATTGACTGGAATCCAGCTACGGATATTCAGGTCTGATAACAACTGTGTACATGTGGGTTGGGATGGGCATCAAATGATTTCTTGACTGATTCTGAAATGCCTGGCTTTACATGTCTTATTGCTACCCAATTATCACATTGCATCTAGACAAGTACTATACTGAAGGAAAACTCTTTCTGAGAAGAAAAGAAGAAATATTCTCTGTCATATTATATGGGGTCATTAGAAGCCCTCCTGCAGTAAAAAATGAAACGATTAAATTCTGGTTTCTTTGGAGGAGTGAGTCATGTATCCCCTTTGTTTCCTGACCTCTTTTTAACTGGAAAGTTGCTGTGCTTCTAAAAAGAAAAGAAAAACATGATTACACTGGATAGCAAATGTTGCTGTCAATTTGCAATACCTGAGAAAAAGGGAGAGGTTCTGATCAGAATTAAGAGAATGAGAAAATCACGTGGCAATGTTGCCAAAAGAAAGAAAACAAAGCCAGTGCTGTGCTATTCTTGTAACGGCACTGTTGGCCTCAAGGGATTATTTAGTTGGCATAAGAGTGTTCAGTTAAAATGGTCCTTAACAATAAATTTTAAAAAATCTTTTTATAAACGCAGTAAGAAACTTTTTGTTGTAGAGTAATGCTGTGTGCTTAATACCTGAAATAAGCTCTGATTCTTGGCCCTGCTCCTCTTCCAAGTGTGAATTAGTACCCTCATGTGGTCACTTGTCTTGTTGCTTGAAACACTGTCTGCTAAATCAGTCAAAATTGCTACAGGTTGCCAAAGACCGCAAACCATGTTGTGGGTACTTGTACCCAGTATGTAGGTGTAACCCTTACATTTTTGAAAAAATCATATAGCAGTACTCAGTTACATTTTGTTTGTTCAAGAATTAAAAGGGGTGTGAAACACTAATTTTACAATTTTAAAAGAAATCGAAAAGTCATTTTTAAAGATGTATTGTGTCAAAAAACAATTTTGGAGACAGAGGAGAATGATGAGTATTCCTGAAATATTAAACAGTTGCTAATGCTTGGAAAACAAATATGAAGAGGGGATTTCTGGCAGGAAAGAGTTGAAACCCCTACTTTCCTACTATAGTACACAGAAAGAAAGGGGAGCATAAATGGCAGAAAGTAAATTATATTTTCAAAATTATTTACAGTTAATACCAGAAGACTTTTATAAAAACAAAGACAGTTATTGAGGAATGCTTTCTTTGGACAACATCTTTTTGAATGGGCTAGCAGAACTGGTAATTTGATTAGCAGAGGCTACAAGTTTTAGTTGAAATACTATTGTATAGGAGGCTGTTAACGCTCTTCATCTTTTTGCTTTCTTCAGGCAATGGCTAGAGTGTGGAGAGATGGTCAGAAACATACTGTATATATCTACAGACTGCTAACCACAGGTCAGAGATGGTGCTCAAACATATGCTAGAGTGAGACAGCTATTGACATTTTGTATGTAAAAGAAAGGGAGGGAGTGTTTTTGGAAATCATTCATTCTTTAAAAATATATATATTATTTGTTCTGAATGCAGTTAAAGTAGAGACATCACATTGATTCATTTGCCTTTGCTTTGCTTTTGCTTGAATAATTGAAAATAGTGGTTTAGCATTTCCTATGAATATTGTTATCAAGAAATGGATTTGACTTTTCTTCTTGATGAGTACTGGTCAAAAATTATCCCAGTGTATCTATTTTTTTTTTTTTTCCCCCCGGTACAGGCTCAATAGAAGAAAAGATTTATCAAAGACAGATCAGCAAACAAGACCTTTCTGGGGCAGTTGTAGACCTTTCCAAGACATCTGAACACATCCATTTCTCCATTGAGGAGCTTAGAAATCTCTTTACTCTTCATGAAGATTCCAGCTGTGTTACCCATGACTTGCTTGAGTGTGACTGTATGGGAAAGAAAGACCATCAAAGTGAGTTTCATTATCTCTGGCCATTGCTGAGGAAGTACATCCATTCTGAATATATAGTCTGTCACTGGAGAAAACTCTGATGCTCAGTAAAATAGGATTGAAGTAATAAGGTTCATTATGCGATCTTCCAGATATTGGCTGATTTTTCTAATCCATAGGAGCCCTTCACAAGATGAAGAGGAGAAAAGATTCATGCCTTGCAGTTACAACCAATTCATGTATCATGCCTCTTAATTCCTTGAATTAGCTGTGGCCAGCTCAACTAGTGATTCATTACAACCAAATGACATTATATGGTGTTTTGTTTCTAAATATTCAAGAACAGTAATGAGTAGCTGGTAAGGGCTAGTTCAAAAGCCGTTTATCTGAGGACAGCTATACCAGATGAAGGTCTATGCCAGATCTCTAAATATAAGCCTTCATTTCACAGTTATTAACTAAAGCTGATGCAGGATGATTAAAATAGTTATTTGAGAAAAGCTGGAAGATCCCCTGGCGGTTGTAAAGCCAAGTTGCAAATATTCGCATCTATCCTTTCTGTAGGAACCTGTCTCATGTTCTTTTGGCATATCAAAATTATTTTAATACCTTGCTGCATACAGGTATATAGGTTTAAGTTAGGAGCAGGATTAAAAAAAAAATTATCATAAGTTATGTTTACATCTTATCCATTTTAGTTTTTATAGCTCATCTAGTTTCTTAAAGGAAAGAGTGTCTGTTGCCCTGGTATGTTTCTTTCCTTTGGGCGTGAAATATCCATGTGCACTATTTATAGGTGTGATAGTGAGGTACCAATACTGATATCTTCTAAATGCACACAGATACCACAATAAAAAGAACCAAAGAAATGGGTACAAGAGTGCATGTTCTAGACATGGGCAAGAAATTAAGTAATACAGACCCAATGAGACTATTTTGCTTGATGCTTTGCATGTCTGCAGGTAATAGGCTAGAGCTGTGTTCCTTTCTCATCTCATTCTACCCAAAATGGGGAGGACTTGGCTAGTGAAAGCACAGTGCTTCTGTAGCCATAAGAATTTGACTTTCTCCTTTATTTTTGCTCCACGTACTGATTTCATTGACTTTGTATCTTTCTTTAATGACTGAAAAATTAGACCTTCTGTTTTTGCATGAGTAGGTGATATTCTAAAATATACGAGCCTTCACTTAGGTACTATTACAGGATCTGTGTGGAAAAGGCACCTTTAGTGTTAAATGTTAGCCAGATTTTCTCACTGGTGTGCAGTGAGGCAGGTAGAGCTCCTGGACTGCAGAAATCCAGAGAAATTGTATATTGTCACTGTGATGAACACTAGTGCATATAATTTTATTTAGCATTTTGCAATTGTGTTAACACTCTTGACTGCTTATCTTATGCTTTGAATACATATTGGTTCCATCAGTTCAACCACAGCATTGGTCTCTTGGATCATGTAACCAGGACTTCCTCAAGGGTAATTATATCTTGGTCCCAGTGAACAGAACCTTTTGGCAGTAAATAAAGGAAAAACCTGAAGGTCATTCTTAGACTTAAGTGGTGGAAATAATAGAGTGAGGGGAAGGTTTGATTTCCTAAAGAGCAGAGGACAAACTGGCTCATCAGTTCCCTAGTCAAATTGTTGTGAGTCATGGTCTTCAGTTTGATCACCCCAGAATGCAGCTACCACTGGTTGGTCTCTTTGCCTTTCCTAAGAAAAGAAAGCTGTCAAATTACTTCATCAGGGAACCAGATTCCAGGTTACTGGGGATAGATACTGGTGCACAGAAAAGGCCAAGAACTTTCACTGATTTGTCTCCTCCATTTCTAGCAAGTATGATTCAAAAGATAAACTAAAGAGGAGCCAAACAATATAATACAGGCTTCCCAATATATAAACTTTTCATAATGATCTCCATTAGATATACCAACGAGACTGGATATTCTTGACCAAGCTCCTGTTGTCCATTCATACTAGGGCCATCTTTAGGAAACCACAAGAGTCTTGAAAGGAAGACATTAACTGTGCATGGATCATGCAGATGGGTTGCTTGCTATTCTACTGGCTTTCAGATCAGCTACAAAGCTGTAAGCCTGTTGTTTTACCTGATCATGGTGTAATTTATGGAGTTAGGAATGCAGAATCTGTAAGGACTTGAGAAGTGCATCTATTCTAAATTTTCTTCTGGCCACTAAAGGAATATGTTTGAAGTCTAGTGCAAATGTGCCTCATAAGTCAGTGAAGAGGAAAGTCTTGCATATATGAGTCTTTATGGGCTCTCCAAAACTTTAAAAAACTCAAGAATACTCTGAGTCATCATGCTGCTCATATCCCTGGTCTTTCCTAAGGAGCACATAACACTGCTATGAAAATATTTGACAACAAGTTTTAAACCAATAACAGCAGTGCTGCAATTTTTTTCCATCCAAAATGATTTCTTCATTTATCACATGCATCAGATGAATCATGAAGCCAGCCATGTGTGACATACCCTGCAATGACCTGGTACTGTTTGGGGCTTTAGGATCCTTTGTCGAAAGTGAATTCCTCTCTTTGTGCTTCACAGCAATAGTCTTTTCCTTACTGTGATATACAGTATACAATATTGTGTATATTGAACAACTTGGCATAATCTGGATGTACAGAGTGCACAGCTCTATTGTGCTGAGTCAATGAAATAGCTATTCAAACTATTCTTAGCTGGCTGGAATAACTCCTCTGGGAGGAAATAGAAGCTAGCATGAATTTTGCTGCAACATGCTTCTAGATTCAGATTTACTTAAAGAATGGGAGCAGCCCAAATGTCACAGAATTAGGAAGACAGAAGAAAGGATTGCCAGATAAGATATCTACTTTCCCATCCATGTGTGAAAAGCTTTATCTTTATGTTAGCATATGGTGATTTTGATAAACTCAATCAATGAGCAAGAAACAGCCTTTCCCCTCTTAGCATGGATACGTATGTTTGGGTTTCATTGACACAGAAGGATTATATATGCTGTTCTATTTTCTCTCATTTTTATCACCAACTGGCTTATTGATTCAGTCTGAAATTTTCTGTCTTAGTTTTCTCTGATTAGTCTACTGCATCATTTTTTTCAGATCCTTCCTCAGAAAAGCCTTCTGTATCTAGAAGTTGCCAGCTTGGACAAAACCATGGGAAGCCTAACTCAAAGAAACCACTCTCCATGTCACAGTTGATGCAATGGAAACATTTCTCTGGGCAACATCACACTCTTGCTGATCCTTTCCTTGAAAGGATAAAAAAGAATGTATCTTTCATTTTCCAGAATGTAACCAGTCCAACTTCCCCCACCTAATAAAACTTCAGTGTCTTTCCCTACCACTTGCATCCTCCTCGTCCTAGGTATGGTAAACTACTGATGTGCAGTTACCTCTTGTTCTTTTTGCCAGGTTCTATTCTGTGTATTTCTGACGAGGTTTCTGGGTAAGTGTGATTCTTGGTGTTTATACAAAGCTACAGTTATTACTGTTAATCATACTTACTATAATTATAATACAGATTTTTAAAACTAACTTTGCTTTCCAGTCTTCTGTTCCTTTGGTATCATAATTAGTAAGATTGTTTTTATGCACATTCCTATGTATGTCTACCTTGTTTTATAGTTTTCATTTGATCATAATGATTTATTGCTTGTAAAGCTGGCAACTCTTCAGCCAAATTTTATAAGATTAGGCAATGCTATATACGTGTATAAGCTGTTAACAAGACTCT
Source organism: Gymnogyps californianus (assembly GCF_018139145.2). Taxonomy (NCBI): domain Eukaryota; kingdom Metazoa; phylum Chordata; class Aves; order Accipitriformes; family Cathartidae; genus Gymnogyps; species Gymnogyps californianus. The sequence goes on from NC_059472.1 coordinate 26,104,347, forward strand.
GGTTGGACTTTGTTTTGACAGTGAAAAGTTATGTATCTATATAACTGCGGCTTTATAACAAGCTAAGTGTTTGTTCCCTTGAATTTACAATTTAATGAAACTCAGAGCAATAGCCACTGAGGTCCAAAATTCTGAGACCACAGCTTGATACTGTGTCAAAATATTCTGAAATTCTCCTATTGCTTTTACTTGGGAAGATAAAAAACTTTATTTCTCAGACATACAGAGTACAGGCTTATCTACATTTAGCTAACTCGTTTAAGGACACTTTTTGCCAAACTGGAATACTGGAATACATATATTCATGGTATATTTTTTTAATGACAATATTTTCCTTCTTCTTTGAAGGCGCAAAAGTTTGAAATCAGTTTACAGCTTTTAAGTGAAGTACTTTGAAAGGCTCAGAAGAACGGAAGATTGGATAATTTTCAGAAATACTGCAAACTTACAGAATTTGAAAGACCTTGAGCAAGAATAGGGCTCCATTGTGGTAATCCTGCATTGTGCCGCATGATGTACAACCTCTTGATATTTGATGCATGTGATAGCAGTGGCTAAAAGCCCAACCAACTTTCAGAAAACAGTTAAAATTGGTTTGTTCTCCATGTTATAACAGTTAGTGCTCTCTCTTTCCCTAGACTGTCACTGAGTTCACAGTCCATCCTAACCCATCATCAAACATTTTCCTTTGCATTTTAATGCAGTTTGGGAACTGAAAGCCGTGTGCACTGACCTCTCTTCACCATCCACATTTGTTTCAGAGGGTTTTTTAGTTTCCTTTGACTCTAAATGCTGAATGACACCAGAAAATAATGAAGACCAAAGTGAGAGAATGATTGAGAAAGTCATCAATTATGAACATCTTTTTGGCATGCAAATTGTGTTCTTGGTGACAATTAGAATTATGCTAGTAGGTAGAGTTTAATTCTTTAACATTTTAGGCTGGCTGTTAAAGAGCCTGTTCTTCACCCTGTATATGGTGGAGTGTGGTGGTCACGCTTATCCAGGTGCTGTGCTGCTGTGGTGCCCGTTCACAGTTAGACAAAGGCTGCCTGATATCTTACAGCTCCCACAGCTTATTTTAATTAGCAAGGGCAAGGTTTGCCTGCAGCTTTGTAACTCAAGAAACAGATTCTGGCCAATCTATATAATAACGATTATTGTAATTAATAATTATCTGAGGCTGATCATACTTAGATCTGTGCTGCCCATAAGTTTCTGTAAGTTGTGCTCCTGTCCCTGTCTGTAGGAAGCATGCCGGCATTCTCTGCTCTCTACTGATGCTGATCTCGCATGTGGTTTCTTGCATCTGCGTGAACAAGTAGATGCCGGTTTGGTTCTGTCGCTGGTTTGTTTGTGGGACCCTGGTCATCTCCACTGAGCACACACGAACCCACTCTGGTTTGGAGCAAACCAACTGGCAGTGCTGTTGAGGAAACCTGGGCATATAACAGAAGGAAGTTTGCTCCAAGATCCACACCATGCCATGTTTCACCTTCTCTGCCTAAGGCAGTCCCTCAGGGGTATCTCAGCAGGCCTTCTCACCTCACCTGTTGAGCCCTGCCCTCAGACAATCCTACTTGCTGTCACGTCATGCGCCACTCCGCACAATACAGCCGTAGCTGCATGCTGGCAGAACACGGGTCTGGCAGAGAAGCCCTTCTATTGTTTGGCCTCCAGGGTAGTTTTATTTTGGCAGTTTTTAAATAAATAAAATAAAAGCTGGTGCTGGACCACCATGGAGCTTTCGGGAGGCCAGAGGAGATGAGCCCCCAGACACATACTGCTGTATGTATGAAGGTGATCCAGGCTCAGATCGTTGTTCTGGGAGGGATTTCTGGCAGATGGGCTATCACACTAAGTAAAGTTGCTTCAAGGTTAAGAAGCCCAAAGCGGCCTATACAAACACACGCAATGCCAGTTACAGCTTCAGTATGATTCCTTGTCTGTGCCCTGCTATGCCAAGCTGCCCCAGATCGCTGGCAGTGGCAGCTGCATGGTGATGCTCAGTGGAAGGCTCCTCCAGCATCCACCCGGCCAGCCAAATGTACACCCCTCCTTAACCCTTCATGACTTCTGGGCATGATGGAAGTATGCATGTGCTTCTTGGTTGTTTGGGTAAGACACTACCCAAATAACAGGTTGCACACGGCATTACACATGATGCAGATTGAAAATCTGATTCTGAAATTTGATGTACCCTGGAAAATTACATTTCTCACTGGAAGAATGGGTTGTGGAAAATACAGGAAGCATGAATACAGACTGTAATTTATTATGCCATCTGTGATTCTCCCACAGTAGTCTACAACAGCCAGCAAAATGAGACTAGCCCATCCTGCTCACATAATCATAGTATAATAATCGGTGTTTTCATACAGAGTGCAGCATGTGGACACGTGAATTTCTTCACCCATAGGTGAGAAATGTCTACTAGGAAAAGTCCCTGTGGTGAATTTACCCTAATCTGACTGTTGACTGATAAGGTATATTGAGGATTTCAAGTCTCTACAAGGTCACGTTGCCCCTTCTCTTAACAATTGTGAAACCCTAGAGGATGGGGAAGGTGGCTGGTGCTGAAAGGCAAGTATCGGGTCCTAGCAGATGGTCTCAGATGTGGCTTCTGGATTCACTGCCAGTGATGCCAGCTGTAAAGGACTATGTAGTTTATGTTGCATCGTCCCACCAATCAGTCCTAGTCTCCTAGATCTAAGGCTTGCTCTGCAGAAAGGGGGAGGCAAGGGCTGTTGAAGCCATGGCTGTGTTCTAGTGCAATGCTTCAAATACAACGTGTTGATTAATGTACTTGGTTGCCTTTTCCAGTTTTTGAAGGATGCAAGCGTTCATCCACCAAGTGGTAGTTCTTACGGACCCACACCAAAGAATAAGGCAAGTTTGCCTAACAGCAGGTCTCAAATGGTGGCTTCTTCAGTGCAGCATGAAGAGCAGCAGAAACTACAGGTGTAAGCACAATGGCAAGCAGCATGTTTTTTCAAAAGCTAAGCAAAGATTGCCAGTATTTGACATTTATTAGTGCTACAGAATCAGCATAGAGGTATGCCTGAGGCAGCAAGCGGCGAGTGCAGTGCCAGCTAAATGCCCTGGTGCCCTTGTAGGTGTGAGATGTTGAGGATTATCAAGTCAGGGTGTGCTCCATCTGAGCTGAGACGTCTTGTAGGGCACTCCCTTGAATGACACTGATTTGAGCTGGTTTGCACCAGTGGGCCCAGAGAGGAGGGCTCACCCTATCAGAAGAAGAGATCATGAAGACATGTACTCTTAGGGAATGGTCTGCTAATCTTAGAATGGCTACTGCAGGGCTCTGAATCACACTAGGCAGGGAGGGTTGTCAGCCAGCCCTCAGATTCAGCAATCAATATTGTGTTCCTTGCCAGCTCTTAGCTGGGAGGAGGGGATTTTGGAGAAATTCTGTTACTTCTGGTGTAGGGCATACTGCCAGAGAGACAAGTGTACTGCATGTTCTCAACTGAGACCAACCCTGATTTTAAAAAGCAGAAGGGGTGGTGTTCTATTTATTTCTGTATATTGCAGCAAGGGTTTTTTTAACTGGTTTCATATGACTGTTTTTGTTGATTCAGCTTTTATCCATCTTGGCTGAGGTTTTTTTGTCATTGAGATGGTGACCCCATATCATTATTCACTTGCAGAATAGCAATCCGAATTATAACTTTGTTCACTTATTGTCAGACAAGGAACCGCGTAACAAGCTTTAGGTGTCATACAAGTTTGTATGGCAACTGCAGTAGATATATCTTGCATTCTGACAAGAGGTTGACATCAAGTCCAGTTAAGGGTCTGCCTTTTTCAGAGATCATGAAGTTCTTTGACTCATCATCTGGTGCGAAAAAGGTGCCAAATGGTGACTGAATGATTCTGTAATGGAATAAACTCACGGGAATTTCTTAAAATGCCAAATATGGAACAAGTTTTGACAACTACTTGGGGTTACCACCAGGAATTTGCAAAGAGAGACTCCAGCCCTTGCAGGCAAGTAACACACAGAAGGAAAGTAGTTCTTTCTGTGCTTTCCATTGAATGAAAAGTTGACGTAAATCATGGTTGTTTATGTGTGGCTTAAATAAATGATGTGTTTGTGGCTAGAAGATCTGGGAAGGCTGTAAAGAACAATGAGGAAAACCACTTTTGGCTTTAAAGAGTAACTGAAGAATAAGCTGAATTGAAATCTGTTTTTAACAAGGCCTTATTACTTAGTACAAAAGCAAGACTGCTTTTGTAGACATAGGTACTTACAGGACTTATAACGTATGACACAGCGTTCCACTCTTGAGGGGCAATATGTGTTTGCACAAGCACCACGAGTCAGGACCCAGATAAGTAATACTGAACACTGCAACCAACTTGTGGGTGTTCTGCTAGAAACTTCCCTGGTTAGGTACATTGGTTGCTGCTACCTTTCACCCGGCTTTTCATCAATGTGTGGAAATCTAAGCTGATTTGAAGGAAATATGTCTGTCTAAAAGCATCTGCAGCTGTTGCTGCTTCCAGCCTCTTCTCCTCTTCTCTCTCAGCCTCGATGTCAGCCTGAGTTCTCCCTGTGCTCCTTTGTTTGCTTGGTTTGATTTACACCCACTTGACAACATATGCTCTTCATTCTCCTCTAATTCATTTCCTTCCAAATAGGCAAAATGTCAGCCACTGTGACAAAAGCTTGTGCCCCTGCAAGCTAGCTTTTTGGGTATTTTCTGTCACTTAGCCAAAGATCTTTTCCCTCTCTTCATTATGGCTGCCTTGACCCAGTCTTTAGTTTTCTAGAGTGTGAGTTATGTCACGTAACAGTGAGCTCCTTCGTGACCCTTGACGTTTCAAGTTTCCTTCTGAGGGATGGATTTTGCTCAACAATAGAAATGCAGCCTGGAATTTCCTCCCTCCAGTTGGAAGGTGTTGCCTTTGATGGGATGTTTGTCCCGTCCTGTAGCTGGTTTGGACACACAGGTCTCCACAGCCTCATTGAGCCAACACGGCTCTGTGCAGGAGTCAAGGCTTATCCAAAACCTTGCAGACTTGGGATCTGGATTAGATGCCCAAATCATTGAGTTAAGTAGATGAATCTTTGTGGGTTGCTCATGCTAATGAAGTATTTGATACGTGTACTACAAATGTAGAAGAGGTTAGCGGTACTTCCTACCACTGAAGCTGGCCAGCACTTCCTGCTATACGGCACTTTTCTCATTCATTTGTTACTTTGAAACTTTTCCTGTTTGGACTAAATTTTTCCCCCATCAATTTTCTGCTACCAGGCTGATTTATATTTGTGTTGGGTCAAAAGGTTCAGCAAAAATGGCCGATCCGTTCCTAAGACTGTGGGTAGAAGGAAACAGTTTGCTTTGTCCTTATTCCAGAACTGGAAACCCTTCTGCTGAAATGCCTTCTTGCCTTCATATTTTGGATTAGGACTTAAAATAGAGGTGGGAAGAGATGGGAGGAAAAGACATGACTTCTATATTAGCATGTTTTTCACTGTTCCCCTTAGAATCTGCACCAGTTTATAAATATTTGCAAGAAAAAGGCAGTAGGAATATGTATGGTAACGACTTCTTTCTTTTGAGCAGCTAAAACGTCTCCTGATTTCTTCCACGACAGGCTTGTACGAGACTCAGAACTGCTAGGTTTTACCAGTTTGAGCAAGCTGCATTCCCTCATAGCTTTTACCTGTGATCAGGCCCTGAATAGACCATGTTCCACAGAGTGACTGAATGCAGTCCGACCCCAGTTGTTTCAGGGGATTCTTCCTGTAATTCTGGCTTCCAGTTGCTCTCTGCTGGGCAGACAGCAAGGAACTGTCTCATCTGTGTGCTAAATCAGCCTACCAACCTCTTATCCGCCTCAAGGAGGAAAAAGAACCAGGTCAGAGCCGTAAAACTAAACCCAAGGTAGTATGGGATAAGGAAACCGGTGAGATCAGGATTGACACAGAGAGAGACAAGGAAGTGGAGGGGACCTAGGGGAGCAAGGAGGTGGACAGGTAGGAGGGAGGGCTGAGACTGGGCAGGCAAAGGCTAAGATGGGGTATAGAGTCAGGTAGAGAAGCCAAAGAAGGCCAGGTCCTGCTAAGCGAGCAGGATGGGTGGGGATGAGATGGTGGAGAAATCAAGGTTGGAACCAGGTACCGCTACTAAAAAGAAAGAACCATGGAGTTTGGTGAAAGGAGGGACGATGCTCTCCTCCAGATCCTGTGATGGACCCCGTGATTCCCAAGTCTCACCATTCTCCTGCTCTTGGCAAACGCCCTTGAAGTCACTGGTAAAGCGATTATTTCCTCTCAGCTGACGTCTGTAAGCTTTTAGAGTCATGGAATTCTCTTTGCTATTGTCGTGGTTTAACCCCAGCCAGCAACTAAGCACCACGCAGCCGCTTCCCCCTTCCCCCTCCCAGTGGGGTGAGGAGGAGGAAAGGAAAAAAAGTAAAAACTCGTGGCTTGAGAAGAACAGCTTAATAACTAAAGTAAAATATAATACTAACAATAGTAATAATGAAATATAATAATAATAATAGTAATGAAAAGGAATATAACAAAAAAAGGAAGTGGGGGGAAGAAAAAAAACAGTGATGCACAATGCAATTGCTCACCACCCGCTGACCGATGCCCAGTTAGTTCCTGAGCCGTGATCCGCGCCTCCCGGCCAACTCCCCCCTGTTTATATACTGGGCATGACGTTCCACGGTATGGAATACCCCTTCGGGTAGTTCAGGTCAGCTGCCCCGGCTGTGCTCCCTCCCAGCTTCTTGCACACCTGCTTGCTGGCAGAGCATGGGAAACTGAAAAGTCCTTGGCTTAAGATAAGCGCTACTTAGCAACAACTAAAACATCAGAGTGTTATCAACATCATTCTCACACTAAACCCAAACCACAGCACTGTACCAGCTACTAAGAAGAGAGTTAACTCTGTCCCAGCCGAAACCAGGGCAGCTATTCATTTGTGAATCATTAGAAATTTGAAAGTATGATCCAGATGAAATGTTTGCAGCCTTCATTGCAGCATGACCTCTTAAAGGATACAGATACTATTTTGCAAGCTGCAGGCTCTTGGGATTAACGTTGCCTTGTGGACATTTAATGGCCTTGTACATATGCATCGCAGTGAAGTCTTGCATGAACATATTTTCTGTTTCCTTGCTTCATCCAGCTAAAAGGTTGGACAGTGATCTGGGAATAAGTTGAGTTGCAGCTGATGTGAACAGAATTTGTGCTTTCTACATATATGGAAATCTGATACTGTTTATCTTAACGGGGCATTCCAAATTAGTGAATGTCTTTGACTTTTTTTTTCTTTGACTTCTAGTTGCTGACTTCAGTCTCTATGCTCCACCTCATAACTGCGGTTAATAACTCTTCATCTGATAGCAGTGGTGTGAAGATAAATTAACCAAATTGCGTGCAACACTTGGCTGTATAGGGGGGAGGTCAGATATCTGACCTGGGATTTAGAGAGAAGGTGGATCTGAACTCTTGTCAGAGTTCCACAACAAAAGGATAACAGGCAACAGTTAAGACCTGCAGAAGGAAAAATTCTGACTGGATATAAAGAAAAGAAAAAAAAACCCACAGCAAAAGAGATTAACACTGAAAGAGGCCTCCCAGAAGGCTGTGGAAGCTCCATCCTTAGCAGTTTTCAAAACAAAATCCTGAGCAACCTGATCTAACATTGAAGTTGGCCCTCTACTGCTCCGAGTAGAGGGTTGGACTAGATGACCTCCAAAGGCTCCTTCCAATGTAAGTGATCTCCTGGACTGTGTTAGGAGTATGGAGAAAGTACAGATCTGCAAGGTCTGTGGCTGACTAACAGTCACTGACTATTTTCAAAAGCTCCTTGGGATCTAAAATCTGTGATGGATGTAGAACAACAGAATCTGCTCAGGAACAATGAGATTTTAAAATCTGATATGATGAAAGAATTCAGGAATCCTGCTTTGTGGAGGGCAACTTATTACCACCACTATGAAATCAGTGGCCTGGGAAGGATTGCGAGGTCTTTTACTAACTGTGTGTTGGCAGCTCCCACAAGCCAGTGTTAACCAAGGAGCCTGCGGCGTGCAGAGGAACGGTGGAAGGTTGCCTAAACCTGAGAGCCACTTGAAATTGTAGCACCAGCTTTCCTCAAGCTGCTTTTAGCAAGGACTCTACTCTTTGTTTAGTCATTGAGTCTCTCTGTATGTTGTTTTGCATAGCTGTACAATAAAGAAAAACATAACGCAAACCCAATAGTAATCTGTATCTCTCCTCCCAAAGATGTTGCAAGCTTTAATGGCCTGAAAAGCTCTTTAAGAAACTGCTAAAGTGTTGCAAGTTCTGAAAGCTCAACTTTGATTTGAACGCTAAACACAGCCCAGAAATTACCTTGCTAGAGCTTTTCTTCCCTAGCAGCTATGATGGTCTTGGAATCCAACAGACAAAATATTAGGAGGGAAGAACATGCTGGAGATGAAAATATTGCTGACCCTGACACTTTTATGAACAAAACTTGCTTGCAAAATAATTTCTGCTTGCTCCCTACTTCAGCATGCAAGCAATCTCTGGAAAGAAGCTTTCAAGAAAAATCCTTATCACCGGCAGTAGCCTTAAGCATACATTGTCGAGAGGACATAAAATTTCCCCCAGGACATGGCTTATTTAGTTCTGCACTTATATGTGCCAATAAAAGTGGTCTCCAGACAATTAATTTCTTTTCCTCTCCCTAGGAGACTTACAGAAGTATTGCAGAGATGAAAAGATCACAGGTATAGCAGGAGAACGATAAGAACAAAGATTTTGCCCAGCTTCAAATTGGTTTTTGTTTAACTGGCTAGGCAGTAAAAGCCAAACCCCCGGCTACAAAGGACTGGCAGAAGCAAAGTTTGCACCGCTGAGCTCATCCCTCCTCCTGCAGCACAGCAGCTCTGGAAGCGAGGAGGGGCACCGCCTGCCTTCAGAGCAACACCCTGCCTTGCAGCACTGGTGGTTTTTTCCCCTGTTGCTCTCTCATCTCAACTGTGTCAAGACCTATGCCCCTCAGCTGGCACAAGTTGATGTAGGTGGTGCGTGGTGGTGTAAATGGAAGCCAAACACGTGTTAAAAAGCAATTAAGATTGTTTGACGCAGCATTCTTTTCCAGCCTTGGCCACAGCTGTGGATCTAGCTGCAAACATGCTGTTACTGCTGGGAAAGAGGAGCGTAAGGGTGTGAGTGTCTAAATCCAGCCGGGGATTTACCTGGGGGTTTGGAAGTGGGGAATTAAGGTGACTCCAGGCCACCTCCTTCTTTAGCTCTGGTTTCCAGTTTCCCTCTTGCAGTTCCAGTCCTTGCAGCTAACACGTTCCCAGGGTGGGCGCAGCTTGTTTTGAGCTTCGTGTTCCTGCAGGCCTGATGCAGCTGCCTGGCCGGTTGCCCAGGTGTGCCAGGCTCGGAGGTTTTTGGGTAGCAGAGAGCTGAGGCACCACGCAGCAGAGAGGGACGGTGTGCTGCTCCCTGGCTGCGGGTCTGCACTGCAGCCTCATCCCTGGACCTGAAACTCGGTCGCGTGATGGGACTGTAGCCCTGACTGTCCTCCTGCATCTGTGCCGCTTGTGTCAGAGCTGCCTCTCTGCTCCTGCTCTTACAGAGAGCATTTTAGATTAAAAACCTTGACTCATCCACGGCAAGCAATGCTAGGATGCCAATAAGGTGCAAGAATCATATCATCCGGCAGCTTTGCTGCGTTTGCTTTTATTTGTTTTAGAGAAAACATTCAGCAAAGGCAGAAAGAAAGGTTTTAGGCAAGGGTGACCTGAGGGTGGCAGCAGCTGCTCGCAGGACCGTCGGTCCGGGCTGTGCAGTGCTGAAGTGCCTCTACCCGGGGTGTGAGGAGGCTGCAGAGCCCTTCATCTGGGGGCTCTCAGTTACAGGGTGGTGGCCCAAGGGAGCTCTCGAATGTGAGGGTGACACAGGATCGCTGTCATGCATCGGGAGTGCCTGTGACGAGGAAGGAGACTTTGCTATAAAGGAGACCTTATGAGAACCTGATTGCGGTTTCCAGACAGAAGGCAGGCACGATCTCTCTATTTCTATATTGAAATCAGTGAGGTACACGTCGATCTGGTGACTAGCTCTGTTGTAAGTGAGTTATGATGGGATTATACCTTCCAGCGAAGAAAGGGCAAGCTGTGCGGGTTTATAACTGATGTAAAAGACCACAGTTACTAAATCAAAGCTGCAGACGGCACCCGATTGTGGGTGTCTGACAGCCCAAGGAACTGAGTGCAGGCACTATGGGTTACAGCAGCAAAGGGATCTGGGTACCTAAGTGCTGTCCCAGTGCTGCTATAGGCACCTAAAATCCCAGAGTCCTAAAACCACTCTGCAGCTGCAGGCTGAGCTGCAAAATATCTAAACACACTAAACGCCTACCTGAACCAGTAAACTCCCTGAGGGTAATCTCAGGTCTGTGTTTTGTTGCCAAAGATTTGCCACCATGATTAAAAGGCTGGGAATGCCCTTGTGTCTTTTTCCTGATGCTGTAGACATCTGTGGATCCCACTTGAGGTACCCAGCTCTCCCCAGATGTTGTAGAGTGTGCCTGTGCGCCTAACTCAGGGCTATGGTTTCTGAACACGGGGGAAGGCACCGAAAGGCTTGGTACCATAATGCTGAGTTTCGGAGCACCTGTGTCTCTACAAATCTGGCTGATGCTGGCATCCTTCTCCAAGGCTTGCTTACAAGCCAAGAGGGAAAAGCAGAAATGACTGCATAGAACTGCTTTATTCATTTCTAGGGCCAGCAGAAGACAGTAGGATCTTGTAAGTAACTTAAGGCAGCCTGAGGGCTTCTCTAAATTACAACGCCTGGTAATAGTTTGAAGGAGTTGCTCCATCGCAACCCATTATAACCTTCAGACGTGCCTTCAGTGGTGGTTAAGACCATGGAAGGTCCCAACTCTATCCATTACCAAATTTGGCCACTTTGCATCATTCTATCAGGATCCAGGATCTTGGCGTTTCATTTGGGAGGGCCAGAGTCCTGTGGGACAGAATTAATTCTTACTGCATTACAATTAGGCAATAAAATCTTGAGACCACACACAAATTTTCTTTCAGGCTACACTTCTCCTGAAATCCTTGGGTAAGAACTGAGTAGGAGAGGAACAATGCTTCAAATTTGGCCCTTTGTTTTTTTTTTCCGAATCATGAATATGCTCAGAGCCAGTTCAAGCAAGCCTGGCATTCTCCAGCTGCTTTTCTCTCATGCCTGTGAGCCATTGTACCTTAGGAGTGCTCAGCTGCAGACAGAACAGAGTTTAAGATACAGAGGGCTGACCTGCTGAGGAAGGTATCTGAAACTACTCTGTCTTGCTCATTTTCTCTCTTCAGATATGACAGCTTCTACTCTACTTCCAGGTGCTCACCATGTGAATAGTATACATCCCACTAAGACATATCTGTTACAGCATCCAAGCCAAACCTGGCTGGGTTGATTCCAGTGTGGTGACATCTGAAGTGCATTTCTAAGAAAGAAGAAAGTACCATCGGAGAAAGGCCACAGGGAAAAGTCTCGTAAAATGTGGGGAAATATTTGTTTGCATCACTGATAATTGTCCATCAAAGTGGGTGCTGCTTCCATTTCATTCTGCAGTATGCCGGGCAGATAACTCCTGGTGACCAGAAATCCCCTGTAGAGGTTGTTCATTATTAGCCAAAGCTGCTTGCTGCTCTGCTTTGCCCAGACCCATGAGAACCTACTGAGCCGCCTGGAGATGGAACTGATGAGAGCTTGTGTTTGAATGAGTACAGCTTTTAAACAGTCTCTGCCAATGGGACTGATGCACAGACAGGTTTAATGACAAGTTAAAGTTAATTACCCGATGTCCAACCCCTGGCTGCTACCAGCAGTTGTCAGCAGCAGGTCCTGTTTTGGGGTGGCTGAGGGTGGTTGTGCTGCCAGCTGGAATGAAACAAAGTCCTTCTGAACCTGAGCTCTGAAGCTGGCCTGGAGACTCCCCGCAAGGAGTCTGCAAGTGGGACCCGGTTGCTCCCTGGACAGCCTCTCAGCAGATTTTGTCCTGTGGGAGAAGTGAGGGGGAGGGGGGGAATCATTAGAGGGGATGCTCCAAGCCACAGTGCAGTCATCCGCTGAGACCTGCTGCCCTGTGAACACCCCAGCTTGTGGCTTGGCTGCAGGCACACCCTGGCTTCGCCACTGTGCTGGTTTTGGCTGGGGTAGAGTTAATTTTCTTCACAGTAGCTAGTATGGGGCTATGGCTTGGATTTGTGCTCGAAACAGTGTTGATAATTCAGGGATGTTTTCATTATTGCTGAGCAGTGCTTACACAGAGTCAAGGCCTTTTCTGCTTCTCTTGCCACCCCATGAGGGAGCAGGCTGGGGGTGCACAAGAAGCTGGGAGGGGACACAGCTGGGACAGCTGACCCCAACTGACCAAGGGGATATTCCATACCATATGACATCATGCTCAGCACATAAAGCTGGGGGAAGAAGAAGGAAGGGGAGGACGTTTGGAGTGATGGCGTTTGTCTTCCCAAGTACGCATTACATGTGATGGAGCCCTGCTTTCCTGGAGATGGCTGAACACCTGCCTGCCGATGGGAAGTGGTGAATGAATTCCTTGTTTTGCTTTGCTTGTGTGCGCAGCTTTTGCTTTACCTATTAAACTGTCTTTATCTCAACCCACGAGTTTTCTCACTTTTACCATTCCAAGTCTCTCCCCCATCCCACTGGGGGGGAGTGAGGGAGCGGCTGCGTGGTGCTTGGTTGCTGGCTGGGGTTAAACCATGACAACCACTTCTCACCCCTGCAAAGGGTGGTGGCTGCTGGACCACAGTCCCCGCTGCGTTTTGAACTCAGTGGGAGGTTTGGCCACTCAGATGAACAATCCGTCTGGAATGCCCTGCAGAGGTAGCTCCCACCTTTCCAGGACATGAGGTGCTGCTGTACTCTGTACCAGGGTATGCCAGCTCCACCTGAAATGCCTGCCTTGTCCTGGCAGGAGCTGTGTCTGGAGCCACTACAGGCTTCTGCTGAGCCCTGCAGGACGTCCGCAATGGGAACCCTTTCTCTCCAAGTGGTGGTCTGCACCTCTTAGAAGAAGATGCACACTGGATTACTGCACTTTGGTCACTGGGCACGTACAGGGAAATAGGTCAGGAAGCAAAAAACCAGGAGCTGGGAAGGAGGATGAGAAGTTACAGAGAGCGGGTGTTCCTCTTAGACTGGAAAGGAGTTGCTGGGAATAATGCAGTCTCAGTGCTGAGCTCCTTTGACACTCCCCAGTTCCTCCTCTGGCCACGGGAGCACCCCTCCTGCTTGTGGCCATGGACAGCGAGGGGCTGCAACCATGCTGGGGTCGGGGCATGGCGACTCACACCAGCCCCTGGGCACAGTGGGGTGGAAGGGTAATGGCTTCCTTTCAACCAGACAATATTCAAAGTCATTTCTCCCCCCTTCTCCAGTTCCCCATATGTTTTGCAAAGCCAGGAAACATATGGCCCTTTGTTGTTACGGCGTCTGATTTAGAGAACTCGGTACGTGATTTGCAACGAACAACATTTGTGCTGGTGAGTTGTGCTGATAGGAAGCTCTGACCTTTGCACTGCCTTGGCAAGAAGGCAGCTGTCTCCTGTCCTCCAGTCCAGCTCCTGAGGGCTGTCCCGGTGCACCGCGGCCCTGGCTGTGGACCAGGAGGCTATGTGGGGTTGCTGCCAGCGAGACCCCAGCCCAGGGGCGGTGGCTTATTTGCTGCTGCTTTCTGACACCCCACTGAGTCCCTGTGAGAGCCTGCCCCAGTATCTTCCCACTGCCACCTCGAGATTTCTACCTAACACTGCTCCGAGTGGTCGAGTTGAGGAAGAACTACTTTCAGCGATGGTTTGGCAGGCCATCGTCAGTAAAGGGTCTCTCTATCCTTTTTAGGAGGGGAGTCACACATTTGTGGCACTAGAAACGTGTGTGAGAGGAGGCCTGCAGAGAAGATGGCGTTGTGGTTACTGATGTGATGTGCTGCTTAAAGGAAGAAAGTCTGATGAGGAACCATCCCCAGTGTCCTCAGTGAGTAATGCAGTGCTGCCCGGAGGGAGGAGCGCCAGCATTTCCCAGATCACTTTGACATCCCTCTCAATACCAGAGAAGAGCTCAGTGACAATAAAATGCATTTTATTATGTTAAAATGCAGAACTAAAAAACTGAATTTCTAGCATTAAAAAATTATTTGCAAGTGTTAGAACAGAAACATACATTTATAGCCACTGATAACGTTGGTACGGACTCCTGAGACACCCCTCTGTGCACTCTGGGCTAACAGAATTAATCTGCAACTGTTAAGGTTGTCCCCATCCATCAAGTGCACCTTCATGCTCCAGTATGTGACGCCAGGCAGGTGCCTTAATCCCGAATGGTCTCTCTTTGTGTATATCCTTATTTCCTGGAGATCCACTGGTTATAAACACTCCTCGGGCTTCCCAGTAACGTAGCGTGTTAAAAATTAAGTAATTATGATATAAATTTCTGCTCCTCACGTTAATTAATTTCAACAAAGAGCATGTACGCTGACCTCCCGTAGCTGGTGAAGCACAGCAGGTGGATACGCATTTAAGCGTAAAGCATAAAGCAATTACTGGAGGTAAATCAACTGCATTGATTGCAGAGTCTCCTGGTTTGTCTTAAGTGTAAACGTTGGAGCCAGCTAGTGTTCTCCTCACGCTTCAGGATGGCTGAGATGACTCTCTCTGCTAGTTTTGCTTAGATAAGATTTTCTAGTAAAAGATGCATCTTAAAAAAACAAGGTTACAGACATGCTGAAGTAACACCTTAAAAACCTGTCAATGCCAAGTCAGGTGGAGGGATTTAATATAATATTGCTGAAAGCAGTTTTAAGGGTGGGATGCCACGTTGCACTCGCTAGTAGATCTGGGAATCTTCAGTGCTGGAGGCTCCAGTGCTGTTGTAATGTGGGGTCTGGAGACTGCTCTTGCACAGATAGTGTGTGTCAGAGTGTCAAAAACTCATGAAAGTTGTGAATTTCCCTGCATCCTGGATGGGCATGTCTCAGGTTGTTTATCAGCACTTGACGCCGTACAAACTCAGTGACACAAGTTCAATGTTTTAGGTGCCTTCCAGAAAGGCATCAATTTTGTGCTCTGAAATTCCTTGTGATTTGCTGTAGCGAACACGTTTGAAGCCAAGGTCTGACTGGGTGGCTTCATCAGCCTTTTGGGAGAACGGAAGAGTTGCTAATTGTAACTATATATTTTGGCATCGGACCTTCTCTTCCTGCCTGCTGTGACTAGCCTGTCTGTTGGTCATCCTGTCTGTCCAGCCACTGATGGCATCTCAGAGAAAGCACTGAAGTAGGTAAGGTTTCCTTTAAAGACTTCTGAGCTCATGAGAATGAGATAGTGCATTCCCATGTGGTTAAGTTATACTCTTACAAGTCCCAGCTAGAAGTGTTAACAAAACAACCTTTGGTTGCTAGGAGGTGCTGTATGGGGATTAATTAATCAGGATGGTTGTGCCTTCTGTTTGCTATCATTGCTGATATAAATGAGAGGTTTCCAAAGCCGAAAGTTGTGATGGACTCTTGTTGGGCTGAGAGCTTTACGTATAGAAACACACACTAAGACAGTTGTGGCAAATGTTAGTCATTACAAAATACTGCACAGAAAAAAATCTAAACTGTGAGGCACACAAGAGGCTCGATCTGCTCTAAGCTGTTCCTCTGTCCACGTTGTTATGGGCAGCAGTGACACAGAAACAGCCAAGACTCTACTAGTGTCCTGGTTTTGGCTGGGACAGAGTTAACTCTCTTCTTAGTAGCTGGTACAGTGCTGTGTTTTGGGTTTAGTGTGAGAATGATGTTGATAACACTCTGATGTTTTAGTTGTTGCTAAGTAGCGCTTATCTTAAGCCAAGGACTTTTCAGTTTCCCATGCTCTGCCAGCAAGCAGGTGTGCAAGAAGCTGGGAGGGAGCACAGCCGGGGCAGCTGACCTGACCTAGCCAAAGGGGTATTCCATACCATGGAACGTCATGCCCAGTATATAAACAGGGGGGAGTTGGCCGGGAGGCGCGGATCGCGGCTCAGGAACTAACTGGGCATCGGTCAGCGGGTGGTGAGCAATTGCATTGTGCATCACTGGGTTCCCCCCCCCTTCCTTTTTTTGTTATATTTCTTTTCATTACTATTATTATTATTATTATATTTCATTATTACTATTGTCAGTATTATATTTTACTTCAGTTATTAAACTGTTCTTATCTCAACCCACGAGTTTTTACTTTTTTTCTCTTTCCTCCTCCTCACCCCACTGGGAGGGGGGAGGGGGAAGCGGCTGCGTGGTGCTGAGTTGCTGGCTGGGGTTAAACCACGACAACTAGCACAAAAGATTTTCCTCTTCCACTAAATGGGAAAAAGAGGCTGATATTTAGCTCAAAGATTTTTGGTGTGGTTTTGAAGCAACATGCTAAACTTTCTTAACGCACAAGTAAGAGATCTGGCTTGCCCCTTGCAAGAGCAGAGGATGCTACCACAGGTTGCAGCTCCTTTACTGTAGCCGGCTGAGCTGCCCATATGATCACTTTCTGATGTATTTCCATCAATATGGTTTAAGTTAATAGATGGGGAAGTAGATGGGATAACAGTAAGTCAGCAGGCAAAACAGAAAAGCCATGAGGACAATGGCAAAACCTAATGGAGCTTGGAGCGGTCTCTTCAACTAGACGATGATGTGTGCCCAAAGCCCCAAACTGTAGTAGACACAAGGCCGTCTTGACTACACTCACACACAGAGGATTGAATCCACACAGCTTTTAAATGCTTTTAGACATTAAACTCTTTGGACAAGCAAGCTTGCTGCTAGTTGGCTCCAAGCATCTGTTCCCTGGGAGGTACTATCCAAACAAAAATATTTAGTTTCCCCTCAGCCAAGTCAGGTATTTCCTTGGCTCTTTGAGAAGCGTGTAGGCAGAAAGCAGGCACGGTGTTCAAATTCCCCAAAGCCCTTAGCTTCGTGACACTGCATAACAAACTTCAAGACAACTGGCCCCAGGGGTCACATATTCAATACACCCTGAATCAGGGATGGGTGCCCTAATTCTGCATCCCGTGGGGCTAACGCTCCTTGGGATCGATCCGTGTTAAGTGCTATGTGAGACTGGGATTCAGAGCCCCCCCCAGCGTTGTTTGGTGCCTGAACAGTTCAGTGGGTGCAATCACAGCAGCAGGTCCAGCACTCGTGGGGGGTGTCAGGAAGGGAGAAGGCTGGATCCAAAAAAGAGCATGTGAGCTTTTGTGGTGCAGTGTAGGGGGAACATGGGGGACTAACCTTACAGAACAAGCCACAAAATCACACCTAACCCCTGTGTGCACCCGAGAGTTATTTCTGTTATCTTTGTCTCTCTTTCAGCCTTTAAAAGAAGGGTCTGCACAGAAGGTAAGGTAACCTTTTGCATAATAGTCAGATCCTTACATCGTTCATCCATAGGGGAGCTCCTTAGCCTGAAGAAATTCAGCTCTGCAGCTTCCTCTTCTCAGGAGCCTGCCTGAACCCCTGGTTTATAGAAGAATTGCAGGTGACGGAGCAACTTCTTGCCAAAAGTGACACACTGGGCTGATAATATTCATGGAAATGGTCTAATATATAAAAGCAGGAATGTAGTCTAGCGGTTAAAAGATTCAGTTTGGAGGGGCGGGCTTGAGCTTCATCCCTGGGCTCTGTGTTGGTTCCTTGGAGGTACGTTGCAGCAGCAGCCCAGGGACCATATGGCTTTGAGTCCCTTCCAGGGGAAGAGAGGAGTAAATACTGCTTTCCCATTTCCTGCATGAGTGCTCTATCCACAAGGCTGCTATGAAAAACTTGTTGGAATTCATCCTCTAGCTATTTCGGGATGGAAATGACTGCTGTTTGGGGTGGTTTTTTGTTTGATTGTCTTTTGCTAAATTAATATTGCCAAATACTTTAGATAAGTGCTGGGAATCCCTAAGGGACCAGGCTGTCACGACAGTAAGCAGTTTGTGAATCTCAGCAGAAGAGTTGTGATAATCTTGGCCACAGCAGTGGCACCCGAGGGCATGCACAGTGCAGAATTTTAAGCACCTGAGAACATCGTCTGGCAAATTCCTATATGCCTATATCCTCTCAGGTGTACTGTTGGGCTATGTGGGGTTTGGTAGCTTGTTTTACTGGTGCTAGTCACTCAAATTCCCCCTTGCATTGCACTTCAAGAACTCATGCACACATTTTCGCTCCCTTGTGTCCCTCGCACCAGTGCTAGACATGAGGGCTGATACAGTCATTGCCTTTTCTGGACTCACAGTAATGTAGAGGTTATAAGTGCTAGATGTGATTATAGTCACTTCCCTCTCCTATACACTGCACGCTTCCTTGCTAGCCTCAGTGTAGGAGACCCCCTGCCCAAAGCTGAGAGGGGGGAAGGCTGAGCAGTTTTGTTGCCTCTGGGAGATAGGACGTTTCCTCCAGGGGGTCTGAGCCCGGGCACCGCAGCATCATTGTCCCAGTTGCTGCCCTCACTGCTCTGCAGCACTGGAGTATCAAAGCGTTGCTCCTGTTGTAAGCTGTTTTGCAGCCTGCAGCGACAACTATCTGCTATTTATGATGAACAGGATTACTGAAATATTGCGAGATAGCACCCAACGGACTTGCCGTGCAGGCGGTAGAGC
Source organism: Gymnogyps californianus (assembly GCF_018139145.2). Lineage (NCBI taxonomy): Eukaryota > Metazoa > Chordata > Aves > Accipitriformes > Cathartidae > Gymnogyps > Gymnogyps californianus. The sequence goes on from NC_059472.1 coordinate 26,123,023, forward strand.
AACGGTAAATCAGGCTGTGGAGTTACCCGTGCACTTCCAGAAAAGGAGGGTTACTCTGCTGCAGGAATAACACATTGCCCCACTGGTGCTGGCACATTTCTTTGGGCAACGTAGCTTCTAGCAAAAGGTTTGCATAAAAGAGTTGTTACTGTGCAAGCCTCTATTTCATACCTGTGGTTACCTACATCTACTGGGCTTATTGTCTCACGCCCGCCTGTGTTAATAGATAAAGCAACAATCAAGTGGCACGCCAGCATCTGGGACACAGCTCTGGGGCTTGCAGAAGCCGTACTGCTGATGATTTCTATTAGTCACTCTTAACAGTGCCTTTAATGCAGCCAGGTGCAAACTGGTTTTTACTTTGTACCTCTTGGGTGAGTGATCGTGGCCCCGATTCTGCAAGTTTTTTAGGTTCCTGCTACTGAAATCAGTGGGGACAAGGTGTCTAAATATTTTGCAGAATGTGGGACCTTTGGGACTGTTTTGCTTGCTGCAATTCAAATGCATGGAAGGATCCCTATAAATATTTCATGGCCTCAGGGACAAACTATGATGTGGCTGCAAAACTAGGCACACATATGTCTCCAGAAGAATACATTGCTGCTGCAATGTGGTTACCCTGCTCCTAACCTGTCAGTACTTATAGCTGACAGATGCAGAAAGACAAAGTATAGTTAATGTTTCAGAAATAGGCTTTGCACCAATATAGGTTTTCAGTTTTCAATATCTTTTAAATGAAGCAGAAATTACATGCCTATTTGCCCTCAGATTTTCCTCACTAGCATTAATCAAGCACACTTGACTTGCTTACAGATGAATTTGATTAGGATCATGTATACTCTTAGGAACCAAAAATAATGAATCATGACTTGAGTGTACATGCTGTTGCAGCCAACATTGTTGCTTGGTATCTGCTGCAGCAGTGAACTAACAGAAAACTCCTAGAACTGGAATCCAAACCATTGGCAACAGGAGATGGTAAATGGCACACATGAAATAAAGAAAGCAAGACCACACAAAATGGAGAAGTTATAAAGTGCACAGTTATTTAAATGACTATATAATTGGTTGAAATTCTTTATTTTCTAACATAGAAAGAGCTATAATGGAAAACTTAACTCTGTCTACATGCATACACAAATATTTTTGCATACGTTCCAGCCTGTGGCCCACAATGTGTAGCTGTTAGATCTGTGAGCTCACTTACACTTCTCGTTTTATAATGCCAACAGATTCTTCTGTTCATCGTCTTTTAGCACTGAAGAAAGAAGATGTCTTCCAAAAACCAAAAGCGTTTGAGCTGTATTTCTCTCTGCATGTACAGAGTGTAGCTCTGTGTGCAAATCATGTTTTACGTACTCACTGCCGTACACGTAAATTCATGCAAAGCCCATGTGCACAAGCACCGGTTGAGAAGCCGGCAGGGGATGCAGCATTGCACTGCCTGTAAAAATGCTTGTTGATAAAAAGAAAAACGCAGAAGGAAAAGTGTTTCTGTTTTGATAGTTTATTGATATTCCACATAAATTATTCTGACCTTCTGTCATCCTCCTTTTTTTGTTTTTTTTCACAGTTAATTTTATTGTGTGGTAATTCTTATTCACACTCATCTCACCAGCGAGGTCCGTGAGGACTGTCTGTGTGATAAAAGGATGCAAGTCTATATGTATTATCTGTTATCCCTATTATCATGACAACTGCCTGGGCCTTTGACAGATCTGAAATCTACTGAATCGTTTACCTAAGTGCCGGAAAATGCCTGTAAGAGGAGAAGTAGACATATGAAAAGGGAATAATGCATAAAGAAACATCTGCATTGAGATCATTTGTCATTTTTGGAAAGGTCTTGGAGAACAATACATACATTTGGTATAGCGTCATGCTCATGACACTACGGGTCTGTTATTCTGCTGGCAGGCCTTACCTGGCATATATCAAGCTTTTATCAAGTTTGATAAGATCCCTGCTGTGTGCACTGACTGCAGGGCCCTCCCTGACCCTGCCGAGTTCTTGCGCTGGGTTAGGAGGCACTGCCCTCCCTGCTAGGCAATGCTTAGCAATGCTTAGGTTGGAGCAGGTGCCTTTTTCATTAGCTGTTTGCTTTCTTTCTTCTGCCATCTCCCCTGATCACCAAGCGAGCTCCTGGCGCTCCCTGTGCCGTTGCTACTTTCCAGTCTCTGATGCTGTTGCTGCAGACCTGGCTGAGGGGTGACTTCGCCCCAAGTACCCCTGTCACGAGGACATCCTCTTCCTTCAGATCCTCCAAAGCACGTTTTTAAGAACCACCTCTTCAGGAACAAAAACCGCCTATGCAACGGCCAGAGAAGGCAACTGTGCTGCTAAGGAGCAGAGGATGCCCTGGCAGCGAGCGTCAGTAAAAGATTTCCACATTAATTTGGAGCCCTGCCAGGGAATTACAGTTACCTTGAATTCTCTCCCATTGCTGTGATAGCAGTACCAGATAAATGTTCGTGGTGTTGCACAACTTCTCGCAAGATAAAATGCACAGCTAGGGAGTCACCTTGGAAGGGAACTGGTGAGACAGCATCTTAACTGGCCATGGGCGTGGGCTGATGTTGCAACTCCCGCGCTTCCACTGCTTGCTGGTTTATGAAACACCAGAACTGCCTCGGGGGTAGCTTGCTGGCAAATATTGAGCTATTAGGGGAATACACAAAGAAAGAAAAGTTTGAAGAGCAGAAACGTATTTCATACAAGGCTTTTATGGACTTTTTCAAGTGCAGATGTGCCAAAATGTTTCCACTGGAAACTTTATATAAAATGATTAATGTAAAGAGGTTCTGCAATCCTGGCATCTCTCTCCCCTCTCCTGAGAGCCATCGTGGCTTGTGACAGCTCTGTTCTGCGTACTGGGAGCATCAGCAGCTGGAAATTATCATTTGTTAGTCTCAGTCTTTCTGTAGCTCGTTTCAGAGACTCCACTGGTAATGAGGGCTCTTACCCTTTTACCTTCAGGACGGCTTGGAATTCCTCTTTTAGGGCCAGAAATCACTCAAGCGTCAAATTTATAACAAGCAGGGGAAAAAAAAACATTTAGTACAGTATTCAGACCCGTTCTGGGCATTCTTCAAATTCCTTCAAAGGACAGTCAGAGGGACAGATGTGTCATGGCAGCTCTGGGCTCTCTTTCACCATTGCTCTGCTATTGCGTGATGCTCTTCTTAAAATCTCCCCCTTGCTTTTTCACACTTCCTTGCCTTTCTAAAGATTTTACCCAAGAGTTTTCAGATGCCTCTTGGACTTATGGTTACTTTTTAACCTCAGGGCTCTCTAATGAAATCCCGTCCCTTTCTTGCAGAGCTGGGCTGCTGCGTGCAAATTGACCATCCTTGGCTGCCCACTGCAGTTCCCGAGCCGCGGTCTCCTGTTTCAGTGGCCACGTGGTGGAAGGCAGCTTTCTCCAAAAAGAGGGAGATTGGGGACCTCAGAGTTTGGGAAACACAGCATCTCCCAGGGCTTCTGATAAGGTGGATTCTGGGACATTTATTTTGATTACACCTTTACTGTACTGTCAAGCTGTACTGGGCAGAGGGTTCTCCTCGTGGCTATTTGCCTTCTCAGGAAGGTGGGAGGAGTATATTTTCTCTTCTTCCCTGGCTCACACGAACTATTTCCATGAAAAGGCCGAGATAAATTGAATCCATACATAGTAACCAGAGAGACCACAGTGACGGTGTCAGTCCTAGTCTGCCAGCGTTCCCTGTATGTCAGAGGAGTTCTTGGAATAAACAGGGTGAAATAGAAAAAAGCTGTCAGCTACAGCCAGTGACAGCCAACAAGGTGGCCTTTCCCTCCTCGCGTTCCTCAGAGCGCTGTCTTCGCTCCCCCTCCCGATGGCTGTGTCTATGCTCTCGAGCAGCGCAGCATCCTGAGGTCCTCGTCCCCCAGATGTTTAGACCCAGGGCCCATCGTGGCTCACATATGTCTCTGTGCGGGATCTCCTTCCAGAGGGGAGAGGGCGCTCGTTCATGCCTTGTCCTCAGGATGTGACCAGCGTGCCCACCCTGTCTGTGGGACAGCAGCGAGGTGGCGTTGCCAGCAGGGACCCCGCTGTCGCTGGGAGCCCCCCTTGTCAAGCAGTTCTTACTCAGCCCTTTTTCCTACTGATGCCACGGGTGCCTGTTTAAGGAGCAGATGAATCTGCCACAGGAATCTCCTGTGTCGGGATTACATGTGCTATTAATAAAAATTGCCTTCAACTTCTAAATTGAGGCGCTTAAAACCCGCAATGAATGCATTCTGCATTAATGAAAAAAACCACCATCTTTTTTGTTGAAATTTAAATAGACCCATGAACTTTTGTATCCTGTGTGCTATTTTAAAACTGTGAATCTATTCCACTTTTTCCATTGTGGTTGTTTTCATATTTCATTATGTTCTTACATAGGCAAGTCTTTGGTCTTTTAATATAAAGAATTTTATGTTTCCAGGCACAGGTTTTCATGCCCAGCTCAACAGGCTTGGTAAGAGCCTAGTTTTCAGACACTCTTTTTTCTATGGTACAAGATTAAAAAAAGGAATTGAAGAAAGTATTAAGGCACCAAGGCATCAAGAAATTATTGCTGACTTCTGGAAATGTAGATTAAGGTGTTCTAAACATTTTTTAAAAATGAAAAAAATGAGAAAATGTAAATGTGGGCAAGTTAATTATTTTTTGTGATTTCTGTTTTTGAGAAAACCAAGCGGGACTCAGACTAACAGACTGTCTAAGGTCAAATGTTGTGATATGCCATAGATTACGAACATGGCCTGAAACTGGATGATAAATTCTATAGGCAACATAAAGGCATGCTAAAAGCCCCAAAGCTATTTAGAATTCTGTTAAGAAATGTACTCAACTGTGCTCCAAAGAAAATCTCTTTTCCATAGCAATGAAAGAGAATTTATCTACAGTTTCCACTCTTCCATACTTTTTCCTGTGCTGTTGCTTGTGCCTAGAAGATCCCTATAGACCACAAAGCTATTTCATTCTCTGTTAAAGTCTACATAAACGTCTTCTTTGATTGTTCTGTAAATATTTGATGTCTGTTGTGATGCTGATTTGCTCTGGCCATTGCCTTTCCTATTGACCAGCGCTCTCTCTTTGTTTCCTTCTGTTTTCCATGCCTCTAGTTTAATAATGAGGCTGACAGTTGTCTGGGACAAGGGCTGTATTTTTGATGTGTGTTTGTGTAATGCTTGGCATGATGGAGCTTGGTCTCTGACTGTGTATGTCAAATAATAATGATGAGGTTTCCAATTCTTTCAATCTCCAGCTTTGTAACTGTTTCAGAAGTTCTCTTTTAAATAGTTAGAAGCAAATTATTATTTTAGCAATATTTTCCACATCAGTTATGATTTCTTTTAATAATCTAAGTGCTTTTTCCAATATTCCTCGCAAGCATGGTGTTATGCCTGTATCATTTTACTGATTTAAAGCCCAAGACGTAACGATATGGAGATCTGCTCCAGATGTCTGAATAAAACTGCACAGAACAACCACTGAAACCCAAGCGCTGCTGCTCTGGAGGGAGTGTCTTGCTAACGAAAGGCAGGACAAGGAGTTCAACACGCGCCTTCTAATACCTGGCATATGCCCTCAGTGTCAGTGATAATTTAATCTTTAGCGTTATTCCCTTGGAGTATTTTCCTTTCTCGTAATACTTAAGGGATGCCCTTGTCTTAGCATAGGAAATGACATAAACATCAGAGGCGTCAGACCACTGTCATTGGTAAATATCCCTAATCAGTGAAACCCACTGGTTCATCACTGTGTTTGGGCTCTATTATTATAGTCAGGTTAATCTCTTTCTATTTCCTAAGTGGACTATCAGGATCCACTTCTGCATTAAGCCAGTCTCTAATCCTTGTACCCAGCTAAACATAACCACAATCTATTTATATATTGGGCTATCCCCAATTAAACTGAAAAATACTATAACCTAGTTCAGCCGTTGGGTAACACAGTATTAACGGTGGCTATTTATATCGTTAAGATGTTTCAGACTTGCTATGTTAAATAAAAGCTTGGACTAAACTTTTTAAGTGGCTTGCTGCCACATGGGCTTGAATATGTAACAATGTGCTGATGACCCCCGAATTTTCTGGGCTGGGCTGGCTCAGCTGTGATCTCCTGCACGTTCCCTGTCTGGGGTGGCAGCTGAAGTCCCTGGCTTGCCTGAGCCCCACAGGAGGCAGCTCCTATGGCAGCCGTGAGCGTTTTGATGCGGTTTTGAACTTGGCAGCTCCTTCCCTCTGCTGCAGCTGGCGAGGTGACAGCAAGCAGGAGGGTCTGTTCAACCTGCTCAGGAATTTCTACATGTATGTTGGTGTTTGATAAATCAGTTCTCCCCCAAATGCAATAAGCACAGTTTGTGCATTTAAACAGGTGGGTTTTGGGAACTTGCTGCTCTGTTTGCAGGGAAGTATACACTCCACAAGTGCATCATGGAAAGACAATAACTAAAGTAGTGACGCAGACTTTAAATAAACAAAAAGGTTTCTACCAGGTGGTTTGTGCAGCTCTAATTAAATTAGTAATTAATATTAGAGACACTGCCTTGCATTGGACTCTGCAAGGCACTGTATCTTACTTTCTCATGTCTGAGCTCGGGGTTATTCTGTCTTTTGCTTTGCCACAGGATGCAGAGAGCTGGTGTGGCTGCCGGTCTTCAGTCATGGCTATGTTTGTCACTGTCACTGGGTTTTGTTTTTTTAAAAAAGATAAACATATATGATTGCTACTTCCATTGCTTCTAGACCAAGCCAGGGCCAGGCAGCTGAGTTTCTCCTAGCATTGTGTGCTAGTATCCGGTGAAGGTGGAGCAGCATCTTCATCAGGGGACTATGCTACATGCAGCTGCCACTGAGAAACCACTGGCATGGTCTGGAGGTGAAATTAGAGTTGTAAGGCCAACAGCTGAGTTTTGCCAAGTACGTTCAAGATGTGGAGCAACCCCATGAAATAGCTCACTCTCCAAACATTGTATGTTAAGAATCTGCCCTTTCACTTCCACGACTTTTTTATTGCACTTTTCTAAAATTCAGGAACTTTTCCCCTCGCTGTGAAAAGTACTTTCCAGTGTCCTTCAGAAATGGAAAAGAAAATAATCTGAAAACCAGCTGCTTGCAAGCCAGATATGTCCTTCACAGAAAGTTACATTTCATGTCTGATACCTCCAGAACTTGACTGCTTCCTGGCTGAGGAAGAAGTAATCTCATCTCATCTTGTCTCAACTCTCCTCTCATCATTGATAAAATGTTGTTAGTGCAGGCTGTCCTCATCTCCACATCCTCACTTTCTCCCAGTTCTACAGACTTTGGGCCTGAAGTTGATCAGATGTGCGGGTTCCCTTTTCTGTTGAATTTGAACAAGGACTGCACATGAGTTTGTGTATTTTCTCCACAGCCCCCAGCGTGAACAGAGCAGCCGATAACTCACTTCAGGTAGAGCTGCAAGTGTTTTGGAGTCAGCCAGTGCTAGGGCACCCATGGGGAACTTCTGGTTTTTCAGAAAGCTGGAGAAAGGCCTCCCCTGCCTGTAGGCTAGGTAAAAATCCATGATGAGGACGGTTATGTTACTGATGGTTGAGGAATGCTTTGGAAAGCCAAAGTGGTGGAGCTCTTAGGTGTCTCCTAGTTGTTTTGGGCTCAGGAGGCTTGGCTCCTTAATATAGTTGCATTACTGTGAGCAATCTGAGACTGACACCGGGAGCTGGGAGTCTAAGGACTTCCAAAGAGAGCACTTTACTGGGATGCCAGCAATATAAAAAACTGTGAGTGATACTCTGCAAATGATATAACATCTTCAAATAAGGGACAGTGCTTGAACCTGCACGATCTCAAGAAGGCTATTCTGAGAGGAGGGCATCTCTCTCTTTGTCTCTTTGTCTCTCAACATCTCTTCCTCTCCTCAGTTTTTATTTTTTTATTCAGCTAGAAGGTTAACAAGTTAACAGGTTATATGCAACATATAAGGACAAAACTAATCATGTGGTTGATCAGAAAATAATCCAAAGGTGCCGTTGAAGGCCTCCTGCAATGTGAGGGCAGACAGCAGGGAGAATCCAGAGTAACAAAGGCAGTAGATATGGTCTGTCCTTTGTGTGAAGTGTGAGAAGCATCCAGGCACATGTGTTGTACAGGTTTTGCTGAACCAGAAATGTGCAGGTGTGTGGGGCATGAGGTGTTCATCCCCTGTGGAAAATGTGGACTTTCACTGCTGTTTTCCCTTTACGTAATTTGGACACGTTTTTAAATCTCAATTATGCTTGATTTTGACTTATTTTAAGGGTGAATTCTGATATATACCAGTGTGAGAGGAGAGGGAGGCATTTCCTAAGAGCAGACATTTGAAGATGTTCAGGTAAGCTGTCAGACAGAGGTTTTCCATGGGATCCTCTAATGAAAGAACATTTTGTCCCCTAAGGGTGCTGCTCATTTTAGCTTCATCTTCTCCTTAAGCTGCGAGTGAGGGAGAGCGCGGGAGGCAATTCAGCGCCGAAGCCTACCTTAGCTGCTCTGCCGTCCCTTCTGAAGGAGCCCATTTCCCTCCACTGACTCACTGAGCCAAAGTTGCCCTTGTGAATACCCTGCTAATGAGGCAAAGAGCTTCTGGAGACAGCGTTACACTGCCCAGCAGTGCTGATGTAATTGCCGGCGGCATAGTCTTGGGTCAGAAGTCAAACAGGAGTGGGCTTGTAACTAGGAGATCAAAATATTTTCTCTGCCTTTTGCAATGGGATGTGTCCATATTGTTCCCCCTCGTGTCTCTCTTTGTTCACTATGGTATGTTTTATCATCTCAGTTCGTGTTTGTGGTACATTGGGTCTTACTTTACAATGTGACAGAATTGTTTAAAATCTGTCAGACCACGGTTGCAGAGAGCGCGCAGTGCGGGAGGGAGGGAGAGCGTGGCTGTGCGGCTGGCTTGCTCGCTCTGCTCCGTTGGCCAAATTGCGAGCTACATAGAACTGAGATTTGTAGAACATCAACAATCACATCTAGTTTATGAGTCATGCTAGAATTGCGTTCCTTGAGCTTGTGGCTTTGAATTAGCTATTTTGCTTTTAGCTTCTAAATCTGCCAGCCTGGCCATTGATTAAACTTGCAGCAACACAGAGGATTTGTGAAAACCAGGGCTGCAGCTAATTCCACAGGCTCAAGAAATCAAAGTTTTTTCCTACCAGTTTCTCTAATTTCATGCTTCACAGGAACAATGTGTGTCGGGTACTCAGCTTTGGAGCAGCTCACCTGAGAAATGTGCTTAAGCAACTGATGGACATTCTCTTTTCTAGCCACCCACATCTTTGAATTAGTAGCACGCTCAGCGTCCTTGGCTTCATGAGAACAAGTCCTCCCTTATTAATGTGAAACTTTAGTAGCTTTCAGTGTAGAAAATGCACAGAAAGCATTAAATAACATGTTGATTACCATGAAGAAGGAAAAATGTGTGTGACAGAGACCTTGCAGTCCACTGCTTCTGAAAAGGACAGTGTTGTCCCACACATTATCACAGAGATGTACATTTTGCAGATGCACGATTTGCACTGGAGCACAATGCAGTGAAAGTATTAAAGGTTCTGCTAGCCATCAAAATTGTTGATTTTAGTTATTAATGATGGCTTTTTAATTATGCCCAGTTCCTGTGTTTACTGCCTGCTTTCAAAATGAATAAATTTTATTAAAACAATAGAAAGAAAGCAAAAGATAAACACGTGGTGGTTGTAGGAGGTCACCCAGCAGCTTGAGCATGGACATATGTGTGTGCATGTGTATGTCCCAGCTAGAGGGCTCGAGAAGAGCCTGCTGTAGCTGTGCCACCCCTTTCTGGCTCCTACAGGAACGCAAGAGCCTTCAGTGCCAAGGAACTGGCTTTGCAGAGTAAGATTGAAGCTGACAGCATTGTAACTGCTGGTATTTTATTGAGTATGTTCCCTGAAAAACATGCTGGCTGTGATCTTCCTTTTTTCACGACGCTGGCTGGCTGGACGGAGCAGGACGTGTCCGTGGTGATGCACAGTGATAGCACGCACTGGCTTGCAGAAGCAGGGCAGAAAACTCCAGAAGCCATGCTGCCATATATCAGAGGCTGTGAAGAAACAGCAGTTGGTGCTCGGTCAGCGTGGATGGCAACAGAAGTAATTCCTCCCCAGAAGTGTCCCAGCAGCTATTGGGAAAAGACCCCAGTTGCCGTCCACACTGAACATGGCACATGTACTGGTTTCTCCAGTTTTGTAGCCAAGTTGCTTGTGCATTTATGCACCTCCTGTACTACAGCAGGATAGTTTTATTCAGCATTGCATATGTAATGATTACATCTTAAACCTTGTATTACTTATTGCCCTTCTGAAAAGGCATTGGTAAAAATTAGCCTTTAGGCTGTTAGGGATTTCTTCGTTTCATTTGACTGCCAGTCTGGCTTTCAGACAGTGCAGTTTAAGGCTAGCGTTAGTGCAGAGACTCATCTCCCCGTTCCTCTGTTGTCAGTGGGGGGAGAGAGACATCTCCATGACTTGTGCAACCCGTGTTAGATGAATCACCCTGGAGCTGCCTGGTTAACCCTGTCTGCTTCCCCCTGGGAACCAAGGCAAGTAGTTTAAATGAGGTGAAGTGAATCCTACTTGCAGGCCCCAGAGCTCAGTTGTCCTGTCATGAACACAGTACAACAGAGATGAAGAATTAGATCTTCAAAAAGAAAATAAACAACATATCTTTACTTATATGTTCATTTTCACATCTTCCATTTTGGAAAAGTGGAAAGTACATGCTGAAAGACATGGGAGTAAAGCCGTGTAAATAAAAGAGGTGCCATTGTTCAATTAAATAGACATTAATTACGCCCGACTGTGTAGAGCATCTCTCTCAAAGGCATTTCTTATGGCTCCAATCCACTTACAGCCTGACGCTGCAGAGAGCGTGTGTTTTCCTGATAACCATGAGCCCGGGAGCCAGAAAATCCAAACAAGGCGGTGAATCACCGAGCAATCGCATGAAGCCTCACTTTACTAGGTGCTGGTGCGGCGAGCGGGCAGCCGAATGCTGAACCAGGGGCACCGGATGGACGATACTGTAAATGGGGAAAGATGAGAGCCGTTGGCTCCCTCCAAGCAGACCATATTTAGCTGTGGTTTTGTTACTGCTAGTCATTTATGCAGTAAAGAGAGAGCTGGGGAGGGATATGATGCCCAGACGCCATAATCCGGCTGTGGCCTGATCTTCTTTTGGAAGAAGACCGTAGCTGGTTTAGCCACCATCATGTGTTGTGCGTTTTTACATGTCACCTTTCTCCTGATGCAGATGTGAATAACAGCCCTGGCATGACCTTGACTGAAACCGGCCCAGCCGAACTCTGCTCTGCCTCAGCTGAACCTCAACCATGTGCCACCGCCTTTCCTCAAGGAGTGCGCCAAGTGGGTGCTGGGGCCCTGAGGGCACCCACAGCCCTGCCTGCCCTCCTAGGGCTCTCCCACCCTGCCCAGGACCCCATGTTAGCCCCTGCCCCAGCAATGGGATTCCTCCACTCAGATAATGAGCCCAAAACACCTTTTAATGATGTGAAACCAGCAGGAGTTTTGCAAGCCGAGGTGGGTCAGAGAGCTCAGTGGTGCTCCCTTTCCATCCCAGGCAGGCTTGTCATGTAGATAAACGCAATCAGGACCTGAAAGTCAAGCTCTGTCCATCATGTGGAATATTTTGAAAGTAAATTTGCTTTTATTGGCAGGTTTTTGAGGGCTTCCTTTGTATTTTTGCGTGCGTACGCCTGAGTATTGGTAATTATTGTTGGTTGCACTTGGTGTAAGAGTCTTGGGCACAACAGTGAAGAAAAAATTGCACTTGGAGCTGAACACCCTTTTCTGGATCTCCCTTCAACAGTTCTGAAGATCAGAGGCCCAGATTATTCTGCTGAAGTTTCTAACCTACGGTTTGCTGATGCAGAAGTTGCCTATCATTAAATTACCACCATGACTTAGTGTTATAAAATCAAGTTATTGAAATCTGTGAATCCTGCAGCTGCAAAGGAAACTGTGGGTCCTGAACCTGATTGTGCTGAGGACCATGACATACTACAAAGATCCCAGCTGCAGAAAATGGTCTGTGCTGGTGCCATTTGTCTGAAGGGTTTTTTTAGCTCAGTATTCGAAGAACATTTATGGCTAGCTCACATCCTATTATTAGTATGTTATAATATTTTTTTATTTGCATTGATTCCGTTTGAAAAGCACATTTATTTATGTCGTACACAACTTAATCCTGTTCCTTGAACAATTATCAGCAGAATTTGTTAATGTCATTCACTGTAAGGGTGGCAAATAGGCAGTCCTTTTTCAAAGTAACTCTTACTGAAATAATCCGGTTTTGCCATTTGCTCTTGATCATTGTTCTTTTTTTCCCACAGCTGATAGTTGTTTTAATTGTTTTTCTTTTCAGTTAACTAGACTAAAAAGTAACTTGTATTTTATTATGAACTGAACTGCATTACTTCCTCTGGCTGCTCATTTGTCACTCTGCTGAGTATTTGTCTGTGTTGGCTTAATACATTTAATGGGGAAGACACCTTTTGGACACCCGTTACAGTCACCAAGGCTCTGCAGTGCACGGATATGGAGTGCACCTTCGTTTTGGTACATCAGAATCCAGATTATCTGCACGTAATAGACTAATGAGGGGTTCTCTGATGAGGTAGCTGATTAAAGGCAATCCTATTCCCCGAGAGCTCTAACGCTGGCTTTTACTGTTATCTTGTGCACAAGGAGTACAGATCAGTGCTTCTTCCCTATCCTTGTGCTCCATCACCAAAGGATCATGTTCTGCTTTTAGTGCTCAGTTAAAGAATTGTAAAAATGCTGCTGTGGTGTGGGAGAAAAGAAGGTGGTAGAACAAATTCAGTACCCCCTGCAAGCAATTGCTGGGAACAGAGTCTACCAAATCTACTCCTCTGAAGGGAGCAGTGGCTTTTTTTTAGATAGGGGAGGGCACTTTCAGGTGCTCCTGATTCTGTTTCTCTAAAAATAAATCAAAGTTTTATTATTCCTTAATTTCTGAGTGTCTTTCTCTGCCCTGTCCCCCTCAGTAGTTAGACATTAGTCATTAAGACCCTCAGTAGTTCTCCTCAGGCACAAAATCCTTCATTTCCCTACCTCATAGCTCCCAATTTCAGAGTATTTTATCCCTAGTACCTTTCTTACTCAGCATGAAACTTCTTACCCGGTCATTGAGACGTGAAGCAGGAAAGGCAAAGGCAAAGCTGTGGGCATGAGCTGGTGTAAATAAGCTAACGGTCCCATTGCTATGGTCTAATGCAGCTTCATCGCACATATATTTTTGCTTTTTGTTCTACACTTGCTCACCGAGCTGCCTGTGGCCCGCTGTGCTGCAGGAATGGACGGTGACACTGGAGCAGTTCCCTTAGGGCGTACAGTAACTGCGGGTATGCCCAGCACTATCCAGCCCGGCATCGTGCCTAGACCCAAAACCATTTCCGTCCATAGCTGATGCTATTGGTGGGGCTGGGAACTGCCAAGGGCCAGCCAGTGCTGACGGATGTGAGAAGCAGAGCAAAATGTGAAATGCCACAGTGGTCTGGAGGAAAGGAAGGCGGTGGACTTCATTTGTTGCCTTCGCAGACAACTAACTGTCGGGAACACAGTTGTCTAAGTCAGGTCCTTTGAGGGGAAAAATGGAGAGGTACTCTCCTGCTAAATGCATAGGGAGAAAGTGCAATTTCAGACACTCTGCATTCAATTTGTATTAAAATAAATCTGAATTTTGTTTTTCCTGGGGTTTTTTTGAGGGTTTTTTCGAGGGTTTTTTCCCCTTGCATTTCCCTCCCCCTCCAAGTTGATTCAGGTCCTCTCTATGCACGACCCTTATGCTGGGAAGTGATTTGAGGAACTACTTGTGCCTTCATATACATAAATACAAAATGGCTAATTAAGTGTCAGCTAAAAAGCACTGCTGTTTTATATCCAACGGAAAATTTCTGCCTAATTGCTCTGGGCAACACCTGGTCTAATTGTAACTGGCTGGAGAAAGATTGCAGAGGTGTTACTCTGCTATGCTTACTTCATCCTGGCTACAGGGAGCATTCCTTTAAGACGTGATTACTGAAGCAGAGAATGGATAAGATGGGGGAAAAGCAATCGCTCTGAGTTTTAATATTGGGCCAGGCGGTAACATCCAAGCACTTGTGTGCTTTACGACAGCACCTGGCCTTATGGTTTGTCTCTTCTTGTGCCTGTGTCTCAGGCAGTCTGAGTCGTAGAGGTGTTGACCAGCAAAGAGTGCAAGAGGGCTGAGCAGTCCAGGACTGCATCAGCCTCCATCGATCTATGGGATTGTATTTGGAAATCCAAGCCTATAGTCAGCCCTATTGAGAAGGGCTCAGTTCATATATTTCATTAATCAACCTGCTGTTATCCCTTGCAAATAAGTACCAGGAGGCTGAAAATGCTGCACCTCTCCCCAGCTTTAAAAAAAAAGTAAGGAAAAGTTTTCCCCACAGATATAGTGATTGAAATTCATGAGTGCTGATGGCATTCCCTGAGGAACAAGAGCTCTTCATCACGTGGAGGCAGACAGTAGTACAGAACAGGACCTGGACAGTTAATTGTCCAGTTGGAAAACCAGAATAGGCTCAGAAGAGGCAGTACAAAGGAAAACACACATGCAAGATTCCCAAGTGCAAGAGCTTCATGCCACGGTTGGGACAACCCTTATGGATGGCTTTATAGAAGAGATATATTATGTGGTCACTGGAGAGCTGTGTTTTCTTTGTCTGCCTTGAATTTTATGAAGAGGATATGGAAGATGAAGTCTAGCAATTCCTAATCTAACATTAACCATAACTAAACACAAAGGCTTTTCTGACTTTGGTTTATTTTTGCTGTCTGTGCCTTCTACTATGATATATGTTAAACATTTGGGTGAGACGTTAGAGCCTACAGTTCTGCTGGGATCAATCTGGCCATAAATCTCTCCAGTCCTGCGGTGGATAGGTTTTGCTCTTTTACTCATGGTGACAAATTACAGACAACTTAAAGAGAGCTAAGTGAACCCGAGGTGCAGAGCACAGTACTCCAACCACCCACTCACCTTCTGATTTCCAGCATCTTTAAAGAAAATGAGCAACTTCAGTTGAGTATGCTGACAGCAAAAGTCTTTTTGCAAATCACTGGCCATGCCATAAACCTTCCTCGACGGAGATGTTGTTGCATTTTGTGCAGTAAGTATTAAAAGCCACTCTGTACATCCTACGCAGAGGGACGTGGCACTTCATGCTCTTTGGGATTATCACTCAGCAGCAGAGACTCAGAGCCTGATGTGTAAGGGACAGGTGAGGTGGAGATGCAGGACTTGGGGCCGGTTCAGCTGCTGCCAAGCACTGAAACACAGGCGAAGGAAAATCAGGACATATTTTTGCTCAATTCTCCCCTTGGTAAATCTGAATAATTTCCACATACATTGATGAGTGCATATTACCTTAGGAAAAGCTCCTGGCTCTTCAAACTTGAGGATGGACTCAGGAGGTCCCTGAAAATCCTCATGAAAGACACAGGAATGCAGTAAAGCCAAAGGGGAAACAAAGCAGGCAGATTTCAGTTGAAGAATTTCATAAAGGTCTGCTTTTTCAGGGGAAAAACAATCAATTTTACAGCAGAGGAATGTGAAATAAGTGCTAGGCTGCAACCATAGCAAGAGATGTTCTTTTCTGCATATCACTGCTCCCTTTAATAAAGGTACGTTGTCAGTTAAAGACTTGCTTGCCTGTAGCAAGAAGGGTGAGAAGAATGGGCTCATGAAAAAAATATTCTTTCCCCTGCTCAGAAACAAAGTTGTTCAGACTTCCTATGTGTGGGATAAGAATTAGTCACTCATCAGATTCAGGGGCTGGTAGAGTAACTAGGAGATTGTAAATATAAAGGAAAGCTGTAGGAGCTTGGTTTTGAGCTCATCATAGTTAATCCAGAGTCTGCATAATTGAGAGCTGACTGTAGAGTTTCCATATACTTTTATATAAGTTTTGGTACCCCTACCAAGTAGTTCTGTGGCAGTTTATTACTCTTCATTTGTTGATGAAGAAGTATTTTGCATACATTGTTAGAAGTGTCACCCGGCAGCACACATTACAGGTTTGGATTTTTTTTCCTTCTGGCAAAATTTCTTCTGCCAATGAGCTATGAGATTATAAAAATCTAAGGAGCAGACCCTGGGTTTGTGGCATGTACACTATATATTCATCTTTCCTGTGGACAGCATCAGCATTGTGCTACTCCGACTCTGTGCAGACTTTGTGTGTTCTGATGCATCTTTGCCACCATCCAGCTGGAGTAACACTGAATTTGTAGCTGGAAGTTTTTTCAAGCCCTTGCTAATAAAGGGTTGCACCAGAAGTGAGAGCTAATTGTGCAGTTCAGGAAACTGGGTGCAGTCACTTGGAGGCTGACAGAGAAAAATAGGATTGTATGTATCAGAGCTTTTTTTTTTAAAAACAAAAACCCAAAACAGAATAATATTCCTACTTCTAAGATAATTCCAAAATAACATTCAGATATTTTATTCCAAAGAAACATTTTGTCCAGCAGAGGGTTAAGTGTATTTTGCAGAGAGAGAACATAATACATTTACAGCATTTTATGCATTAATGAAACTTATGTCATTTTTTAAACATCATTAATTTTGATAAGGTTTGAATGAAAAACTGAGTGAGGCGAAATGGCAAGTATTATTTTGATTTTTTCCACTTTCCTGTTTTCATCATGCAAGAACCAAATGTGTTTGTTTTACTGGCAATATTAAGGCAATCATATGATTTTGAGTAAGCCTTTTGACATTGTTTGCAAGTTTTTGCTCTTCTGCCTGTCTGCTTCCTCCCAGCTGGGGGCTGGCTGTTGTATGGAAAGGCCAACCACGTCACGGAAAAGCCCTGTCTCTGATCAGATGGGCTTAATATAAACCAGGTTTGCTGAGAAAGAATTAAAGAGGCAGCTCCAAAGCAGGAGAGGATTTACTTCGGCAGAGCAGCTCAGCGTACCGCAGCCCACCAAGAGAGAAGGGCAGCGCGAGCAAAGGACCCGGCTGCCTGGAGGAGCCTGGCAGAAGTAAGGCAGCGTTGGGTCGGACGCAGACTTTTACTGTCGGTGCTAGAGACCCAGGCAGCTAAATGTGGTACGGGGTGTCAAAACCGGCTTGAACTTGGAACGCAGTGTGTGATAGGGACTCGTATGGCTTTGTTTAATGAAGGACGATAATTTGTTAGGGGCGAAATTGTAAAATGTTCATGTTTGTGACAGTTTAGTGAATGACTGTTTATTGCAGGTTGTGGGTTAGGCTCTGATGTTTGACTGAATTGGAGCTGGCTTTTCTCATCTGGTCTTTTCAGTGGGGAAACTGCAAGGAAAAAATGCATTTTAAAATTCAACCGCAGTAAATATTTCATTTTGTTTGTGAAGCAGCCTTTGCTTGGTGCGTGATTTCTAGTTTAGATATATTTCTTGCTGACAAAGTTAGTGTGACTAGGACCATGCTAATGATCTCATTTTGCCCCTATGTACTGCGCATCACAGAGAAAATATTGCGTATGTGTTAATAAGTTCAGATAGAGTGTGCTTTTTCTGTATATTTGTCCTATGTCCTGCTGTGCATTTATTCACAGAAGTTTTCAGACAGTCTTGTGTGAAGAGGAATAGCAATTTGTACATGTTGTTTAGATGCTTTGCTGTACTTTTTTCGTTCACCACCTATTATTCAGGTTTGAAAGCGGTCGGGTGCATTTTACAGACAACTATGCTATTTACTACTATGGAGAAGAGAGCCAAGAAACATCAGATATACAACAAAAAGCAAAACGTCTAAATAACTGTCACTTTGGGAAGTGGAATGCATCAAAGTAACTTTCCTAAAAATGGTAGCTGTTGGCCCGTGAGAATGACATCACTGTCCTCTGCCTCCAAGCAAGGCAAAACAGAGTTTATTGAGTAAAATGTAATTAAGAGCCATGCTTAGATAAGAAGAGTGAACCTATCTAGCTGATTGTGCAGTAAATGAAGTTGTTGATTTAATATCTGTAAATTTATGAGCTTTTTCTCCCAGCGCTACCTCCTGTAGCGGCTAGAACCTGTAACTCCTCAGAAAAGCTGTTGGACTTGACTGAGCCCCCCTTCTTACCAGCCAAAAAGCCACTGTCTGAAGCAGAGTCATTCTTTGTTTACCCAGCCGTAGACGAGACCCAAATCCACCCCATCATAGCAAGACTTGCTTGCGTGGCTCTTTTCTCATATCAGGGTTGTCTAAGGGTGCAGCGAGTGATGCCTTATTGCTTTCCCAAAAGGTTCAGCTCTTAACTGAGACAATGTGAAAGATGCTGTACACCCAGCTGCATTGGGGTTGGAGAAAACTGAGACTGGTGCCTCTGTTTGCCTCCAGTTAAGTACAAAGGATGGGAAGCAGTACCTGTAGGTGCTGCCTGTACCATAGGCTGCCTCTCAGCAGGGATGCAGATCCTGTGTAGGACACCTCTGGTGAACATTGCCCCTTCCTTCTCCTCCTGAGACACAGCAATGCCTTGCTCTCTCCAGGGCTGGGCTGCACCTAGCACAGTCATGAGCTTGTAAAGGCTAAACAAAGATAGGATTTAGCATGTGAGGGTGGTATCATCCCTAAGAAAAAGCCTCTGACTCACTAACTAGAAATATTTCTTTGTGTACCAGCAACTACAAAAGAGTGCAGAAAGTCTCATTTTTCTTTTGTTGTATACTAGATCCCTACAGAAGAGGTGCTGCCTTGAAGTTAATAAGAGAGCGTTAATGCATTTCTAAATGTTTTGTGGGTAACACTTGTGATTTCCCTGTTTCTCACTAGGGGTAAAAAATGACCCTCAACAACGTTACCATGCGTCGCACCCACAACAGCAGCCTGCAGCAGCAGCAGCAGCGATGGAGCATCCCTGCTGATGGAAAGAATCTGCTGATCCAGAAAGACTCCAACGAGTACAACCCGCAAAAGCGATACACCATCAGTCCTGATGAATATTACAGAAAGAGCTGGTCCTCGGAATCATCCGACTCCGTCATCTCCTCTGAGTCTGGCAGCAATTGCTACCGGGTGGTGCTGATCGGGGAGCACGGTGTAGGCAAGTCCTCGCTAGCCAACATCTTTGCAGGGGTGCATGACAGCATCGACAGTGACTGTGAGGTGCTGGGAGGTAGGTCGTTATGTCCTGGGGTGTTTGTGTTTGCTTGCAGTCAGCTCTGCCAGTAGTAATTGGCACAGAAAAACAGAGAGGCCATTTAATCAAAAATTGAGCTAACAAACATTTGGATCTGATGATCAAAACTGATTCAACTCATGCATCTCTCTTAAGAAAACAAGAAAGCAAAATAAGATGAGTAAGATACTCACCAACAATGATTGAAAGCCTCTGCAAGAGAGCAATTCAGATTCCCATGCTATTTCATTCCAAAATACCTGTTGGAAGCTGCCTCATTCCTGCCTGTGATGATGCTACACAAGAGGCTGGTTCAGCTTTCATGCTGGTCCAACATTTGTGTCACCACTGGCTCCACAGGGCTGAGTATTTCTATGGGGGAGAGAAAACAGCTGAAGGTCCTCATGGTCTACGAGAATGAAATGCTTAGAAATAATATATAAAGAAAAATAGAAAAGCCACTCCAGTCACCTCCAAAATATTTGACATTAGAAGTCATCTCAGCCTTTCTGTATAAACACATTGCCTCAGCATAGGTTGTATGGAGTTTGAGTAAAATATGTCACCTTGTTTCATGTTACTTGCACAGCATGGGATCCCCCAGGGGAGAAACAGAAAAAAGGTCCTTCAGCAGTGTAGGAAAATTCCTATTGCTCAAACAGAGGGAAAATGCACAAGCTGTAGGGTTTTCTTTGATGCTTCCCCCTTGCTATCCTCCTCTGCTTTGTTTAGGTTTGCAAAGCATTCTTTAATCCCAAAGATCAGATCATGCAGAAGGTGAAGCTGTGGCACCAAGTCCTGAGCTATATTGTATGCAAGATGTTGATGTGGAAGGGTTGTGCTGCAACAGAGATCTGCTGTGGCTCTAAGGATGCAGATGCTGTCACCTTTGGAGGACATGGAGGTTGCCGGCTGGTTTTGCTTGTCAGTATGCAGGAATTTCAGCATCTCTCCCATATCCCTTCCCTCTCCTGCCTGTACTCCCTTGGTGTGATGGTGCCAGTGCTAGTACAGAGTTTCTGGGCTTCTCTTCCAGCCTTCAGTGGAGCACAGGCAGGACAGCCTTTTGTGCCTTTAACTCTCCAGTTAGGAGAGGTTTTGCCCAGGATTTAATACAGCCCAGCATCAGGATGGTCAGACCCACATTTTCCTTGCTTGCTGTCACAGACTGCGGGCATAGATCCTTGTGCCTTTGGGGGATTTGAGGTTCCCCATGGTGCAGTCACTCTGAATCAGTTACTCAGGTGTGCTTTGTCTTCAGCTTCTACCACTGACCTTTCCCATATTCCCACCAGCTCCTCAGCCTGGAGTACCTCTGATAAAAGTTTTCCTAGTGCTGCATGAGCGAACTAGAGTAGGACCCTTGGGCAAGCAGTCAGAAAATGCAGCTGATTTGCTTTGCACACCCCTGTCAGACAGTTTTCTTCTCCTCCGTGCGAAGCCGTATGGTTTCCTCTTTCCTTCGCATTCCCAGCAATATTGCTTGGAGTGTAGCAGTGGCAGATTTTCAAGGCCAGCTCTGCTGAGGTATTGGAAAATTTGCTTTTTTAGTGTCAGCTTTGAAATAAGCATGAGATGAACTAATTGCTCACTTTCAGTGTGTTTTATATCCTATGGAAGTTCCTTAGGATTGACCAAGGTGCAAATCAGTGCTGAATATGACCCTTTGGGCATAATATTTTCAAGGAGTGTAATTACGTATTTGTAGCTTCTCCATGTGTAACAGAATGGAGAAGGAGTCCTCTGGATGTTGTCCTCTGGTGTAAATGGAGCTTGTTCCCACACAGATGCTTGGTCAGTTGAAGAAACTATTCTCCAAACTTTAGCTTGCAAAACTGGAAATTTTATTACAAGAGAGGATGGTTTCAGGGTAGCCAACTCACAGTGGGAATACCGCTGCTTTTATGGACAGGCTTTGCTACTGACTGTAAGATTAAGCTAACTCACGAACACGAATCTCATGCTATTGGGCCTGCAAGGGAAATGGCTCCTATTGATTAGCTCTGTCTTTTTAATCTCACCATTTTAAGCTGTGTCAAGCCTGGACTCTTTTTTATTTTATTTTAAATGTGTAATTTTTTTGGCTCATTCTTTTGCGTGGATGTAGATTCCTGGCTTTGAGGAAAGGCTGTGATTACAATTTAGGGGAAAGTTCACTCCGTTAACGCCCAGCAGAAGTTTTGAGGCAAGGGTTAAGACACAGTCCTATCTACAAGCGTGGCTGGGACAGACCCCTTAAACACTGCAGTGAGAAGGATGGTTTCCTCAGAAGCCCAAAACCTGGCATTTTTCACTGACCAGCAATGCAAGACTAGAGATGGGTCCAAACCCCATATTGCTCAGCCAAATGTCCCCAGGTTTGGGGGAAAGAAGGAAGATTAGTATTTGAAGCAGAAGCTAGACTGAGATTTCACAGCAAGGCTTGATCGAAATTATGAGTGGGAACAGCCCCCCCAGATCTAAGCAGAACTTTGTCACATGGCGTTTATAATCTAGGTAAGAAATTTTGTGGCCTCAGTACAAAATAACTGAACTTCTGTGGTTTGTTGATTCCGTTGCTTTTCGACATCAAAGTTAATGTGGGAAACTGTGAAATGGGAGAGAACTAGGATGCAGCAGAAGTCTCAGCCTCTCTAAAACTCAACAGCTCTTGTCTCACAAACCCTGTCCTCATTGCTTGGTAGGCTGTTAGCTGATTGCTCGCAGCAGCAGTGACTGTTCACCCGTAAACTGTCCCTGCTAAAGCGAAAGCAA
The DNA here is from genome assembly GCF_018139145.2 of Gymnogyps californianus. Lineage (NCBI taxonomy): Eukaryota > Metazoa > Chordata > Aves > Accipitriformes > Cathartidae > Gymnogyps > Gymnogyps californianus. Next base: position 26,144,981 of record NC_059472.1, read on the forward strand.
ATATTTTCCATTACCTCAGCCTCGCTGGATTCTGCTGCTCCCATGGGGCAAATGTTCAGCCTTTGGTTATTTCTTCCACTGGTTCTATTTTCTCTCTCCCACATAAGATAAAGAGACTATCAGCCAAAATAATGAAAATTTCGTTTCCTGATCTTTCAGCCTCCTTCATATATCATGGATAGTAGGACAACCAGTAATGAACAGAGGGCAGGTTCAGTGCTGATGGAAATGAGGAAAGAACTGAATGTGAGCCAGCGTAAGATTTGGCTCAATAACTTGAACTGTGGACAAATTATACATACTCAGCTACTTGTTTTTTGTAATGTACATGATGCCATGAAATAATATATTCCCAACGTTTCTGCTTTTCTTTCCAGAAGACACATATGAAAGAACCCTGATGGTGGATGGGGAAAGTGCAACCATTATACTGCTCGACATGTGGGATAATAAGGTACTTTTATTTGTTCTAGTCAAATGCTAAAAGAACAGTGCTTATGAGTGACTGCTAATATCAAAAGTAGGTATCTTTTGGGAAAGAAAGTAGATGTTTTCCATACTTCAGCATCAGGGAAAATATAGGATTAACCCCACCCCCACACCAAGCCAAGCATGCCTAACAGCTTTGTAGTGTAAGCCTGAGAAGCGCAAGCCTTCTTTATTTTTTTAATGATAAAACAAAACATTCAAGCCATTTTCCAGACCATGTTCATTCCAGTCTAAAGCCAGCACAATGAATTATTTGGGGCAAGTTTTGCCCTCCTTTGTGGTGAAGTATTCATACCATCACCACATTGGAATTACTTTTAGTATAACTGTGATTCAAACCATACCCATTACAGTTACAGCAGGAATGTATTTGGATTGTCTAATGTTATACTTTCTAAGTAAAATCTGCTTTGGGCATAACGATGTCTGACTGTTTCATTTGAACAGCGTGAGGGAGAATGGATTCGAGACCACTGCATGCAAGTGGGAGATGCATACTTGATTGTCTACTCCATCACAGACCGAGCAAGCTTTGAGAAGGCCTCCGAACTCAGAATACAGCTCCGCAGGGCACGCCAGAAAGAAGACATCCCCATTATTTTGGTTGGCAACAAAAGTGACCTTGTCAGGTGCCGTGAAGTTTCAGTGGCAGGTAAGGAAAATGGTGAGGGTAAAAACAATGTAAACATTACGAGTCATCTAGTAGCTTTTGAACGAAATGCAGAGCTCTGGCTGAGGGAGTACGCTGTGATCAGGACTGGGCAATAAAAGAGCAATAAAACAACAGAGGACTGGAACAGAGGGCTGAGGACTGGGAGGGGTCTGCCAGGTCCTTAAGCCTTCCTCGGTAATGCTGTTACATGTCAGATAATCCCTTTCCTAAATTTATTAAGTACCATCATAAAAGCAGCTTGAATTTCTTCCCTTCCAGATCCTAGTGTAAGACCACTGCAGTATGTGATTTCTCTGGTAGCTGGAAACCCTTTGGATTTCCAATACATGTTTATGCATAACGAGTTTATCCCCCTTTATTCTGCTGCCAAAGATTATCTCTTTTTTATAACCAGCTGGCTGTCCTCTCTGAGTTAAAATTCCCTCTCACCCTTTGTTTTGCTGGTCTGGGCAGGGACTGTGCAGCCTTTCAGGAGAGGTCTCCTTGCTGCCTTGCTTTGGGATGCTGAAACAGCCCTCCCTCTGCTGCACACAAATGAATAACCACTAAGCCCATAAACAGGAATAGAGAGACTGCTGGGAAAGCTGCTGCCGGCTCTCAAGGTGTGCAGTCAGTGAAGTCTCTTCTTGGAGAGTCTTCTCTGAGGCTTAGGTGACACAACATAACACACAACAATGCATTAGATGATCTCATCTTGGCCCATCAGAAACATAGATTCCTCTGCTCAGCATTTTCTTCTCTCTGCAGCTGTTCCGCTCTTCTGTTTCCCAGTTGATCTAGACTTTTTTTTCACTGAGGATGTGCACAGTTCCTCTGGCCCCCGTCACAGTTGCCCCAAGAGAAGAGGTTGAACTGAGGTAGCTCATCAGGAGCCCAGGGATGCCTATTTACCTTCTCATTCCTCTCTGTCCCACTTGAAAAATCTTTTGAAAGATGGCAGGTGCATTCATGTCACTGTAGTCATCCTGGTGATGAGTCCACAGCAAGCCAGAAGACAGAATAAATTGGCTTGTGGGTGAGAGACAGCTGTCACGTTTAGCTTAGGCTCATGTAATTAAGCATAAGAACTATGATTTCAGATGTACCTCTAAAGCCATAGGCATAGTTCTGCCTTTTTTAAAGGATTCTGTACATGTGTCTGTTCACACCAAAGCACCTACTGTCCCAAGACCCTGGTTTACACCCATGACCCATGGAGGAGGACTGGGCCCTGCCTCCTATGCTGTGCTGTGCACATGGAGGGTGCTGTCATCACCCTTTAAGGCGACTTGAGGGAGTCTGCACGTAAGATGACCAGGTGGTTTTGAGTCATGGCTGACCTCTCAGCCTTCGGTGTCTCAGCACGAGTCGGTCAGCCCCAGCTCCCTTCACAGCTGACAGCGGGGACTGGACTTTTCCAAGAGGGGATTCACCCTGCCCTGCTGGGCAGGGAGTGTGACACAGAGCAGATGAATCATGGGCTAGCAGGCAGCATCAGGTGATTAAAGACTTATCCGTGCCTATATTAGGCTTGAGGAATTCCCCCGGTGGCGCTGGCTCCCCGTACGCGGCAGCCTGCGGCTGCTTTGCCTCCCCCCTGCTCGTGATGCCTCGTGACATATCCACCTTGCAATTTTGCAGAGGGACGAGCCTGCGCTGTTGTGTTTGACTGCAAGTTCATTGAGACCTCAGCAGCCGTGCAGCACAACGTGAAAGAGCTGTTTGAAGGCATCGTGCGGCAAGTCCGGCTCCGGAGGGACAGCAAGGAAAAGAACGAGAAGCGGCTGGCATACCAGAAACGGAGAGAGAGCATCCCCAAGAAAGCCAGGCGGTTTTGGGGCAAAATAGTTGCCAGGAACAACAAGAACATGGCCTTCAAACTCAAGTCCAAGTCTTGCCATGACCTATCGGTACTTTAAGAACACTGGACTCTGCCAGAGCTTGTGGCATTTTGCGGACGTTATCTAACTATGTCGTGGGACAATCGATCAATCTATATTAGATTGGGCTATCAAAGTGACAGGTTCACAGTTGTGATTGTGGTGATATGTGCTGGCATAAGAACAGCACAATGCATGGAAATCTCTCTCTCTCTCTTTTTTTGTTGGTAGTTTTAAAAGAAAAGTATGGACCAGAATGACCCAAAGTTATGCTGGGAAGTGTTCTGGAATATACCCGTTGTTTCTCCTCTCACCTTTGGATAATAGTGTAAGAACCTTGAACCATCATGATTTGGGAAGTGAATACTACAATCTTTACTCTTTCTCCTTGTTATTATTATTTCTTTTTTAAAACTATATAAAGAATTGATGAACTGACTGCAGATTGGTCCTTTGCCAGTTGGCTGGTCAGGCTTGAGCACCCACAGCTGAAAAATCTGCATTTTCGTAGAATAGCCACCAAGACACTTTTTTTTTTTTTTATTTCAAGGATTGGTTTTAATGAGTTAACACATGTCTTACTTTGAAAATATTTAAAGGAAAAATCCTATAATCAAACAAATTTTCCTCTCATATTTTCATATTATGGGACTGTTTAAAAATTGTAGTAAAATTAAAGTGCAAGTTGTATCAAAGTGCATCAAGTGCAGGATGCCAAACCTGTATAGATCACCTGAGCTTTTTTAAGAAATCACATGGACTTCTTGTATCCAGCCTTGGCCTTTCTCTATGCCAGAGCTGTGCTGTATTTATTGTTGTGCAAAATAACAAGCATTGTAATGTTGAGGGGAAATGTATTTATTACCAAGTTTCTTAAAAGAATAATGTTAATTTTATTACTGTTTTCTATCTAATATCTTTTTTCAGATATGCAAGTTTTTACTTACGTACCTTGTAATAAAATAAATAAAATATATGACTGCCTTTGAGCCTCAGTGGGAAATCCCTAAGAATTTTTTCAAGTTGAGAAAATATTTTGAATGCTGGGTAAGATGATTGCTACATGACAAGTACAGCGAGGATTCCTTACATCTCTGAACACAGGCTACTTAGCAACCTAGGATCACAAAGCAAGAACTACCCACAGCCCCAAAGCTATGAGTGCACGGTATCTCTTATGTGCAAATGTGGTTGTGGTGACAGAGGTAAAAATAAATCATTCTTAAAAAAGGTATTTGGCCCTAAGCATGAAAACATTTTAGAAATGTAGATGAGTACCATTACCCCAATTTTGGAGACAAAAAGAAGTGAAATGCTACATTCAGGGACAGAAAGCAGGTAGCTGGCATGGTGTGCCCTAATCCTCAATTACTGTTGGGCATAATTGTGTTATTTTCCTCCTGACTATGCTGGTTTTTATGGGCACACCACAGGGTTTAAGGTAGAGGAACAGTCATTGCATTTTGCCCACAGATGGCTCAGAAAAGCCAAATCTCCAGCCTGGCAACTCATCTTCGTTGATTACGACGACAACAAAATACGACACTAGTAAGGTGAGAATTGGGTTCCCCATCTTTGGCTGCGCAGCTTTCATGCACCAAATGCTCTGGAAAGGAGTGAGCTTGCTGAGTGTTTGCCCAAAACTGCCTCTGCTGAGGGTATGACTTTTAGCAGTTCTCTAGGGGTAAAATATCATGTGGCAGGATGACTCTCTGCTTGTGCTGTATTCAGATCTCCCTGGAAGGGAATTCCTGATGTAGAATAAACAGTTGGCAAGAACAGAAAACAACATTTTGAATAGAGCACAGACAAGATCCCTGTCGCTGGATTTTGAATGGATGCTTTTGAGTTGTCAGCATGCAACTTAAGGTCGACCCAGAGCAGTCTAGAGAATGATACTCACTCCGATGATACCAGTTTTCAGAACTTTTAAACTCTCAGAACCTTTTCCCCATTCAAGAATGGAAACAAAATCGCACAAATTAAACACATTTTTAAGATTATTTTTAAGAACTGAAACACAGCCAGTACATTTCCTTAGTCTGTTCTATATCCGTCAAGCTATAGACGCAACAAATCTAAACCAAGCAGGTTTTGAAGAAATATGAAATGTCCATGTTTATCATACAGCCTTTAGGAGTAAAAGCCATCCACGTTCACAGCATCACTGAATGCATAGACGGTATCATAAAAATTTGGAGTTGCCTAGTAAGTTTTCATGCCCTGACTCATCTCCTTCCACTCCTTCCCAGGATAACAAAATTTCCTTCTAAAACATACAATTTTTCCCCAATGTAGTAGGCCCATTCCCCAGAGCTATCACAAGCTGCCACAAAGAGCCGTACAGGGGTCATGTGCAGCATGCTGTATCACCATGTTTTTCCCGTGGCCACGGAGAACAGACATCACTGCAAGTCTGTCTTCTGGGGCTGCTGCTGGACCAGGGCTGGTCGCTCTGAATAGCACAGCACTGCCTTTGGACCAAAACAATTTAAAGAGCTGCCTCCACCTTGCATGTCCCAGTTAACTGCACGCAGGCCTTCTTGGTCCACCATGTAGGCTCCTGGCTTGCCCTGAGTTTTCAGGGAGAGCTTAGAGGAAGCTGTGGGGTGAAGAACCACCAGCAGCAGCATCCCCTCCATGGAGTTGTTGCTTCAGTTTGCTCAGACACCCTCGGGGCGTGTTACTGTCTGACCTCTGGATGTGGAATGCGAGAGTTGGTGCTGAGCATCCACACTCTGCATGTTTCAGAGCTTTTCTTGCTTTGGACGTGGTCTAGCCTAGTCCACGTGGACTGAATGTCCACCTGGGACTGCAATGCCTGAGTTGCACTCCTGAAGGGCACCGTGAGTTTCACCTGAAAGGGACCCTGGTCATCTGCTGTGATCTGCATGGCTCCAGCGAGCTGGGCACAGAGGAAGGGCCAGGGCTTTCTTCTGCAGCTTATGAGATGAATCTGAGTCACGGTTTTAGCTGATCATCACCAGATTATCATCAAATACAGAAATGCTTACTATATATAACGACTAGTGTACCTGGAATGACTAATTAATACTAATTTAATCTGGAATGCTGACATTTCAAACCCTTAATATCCACAATCCCTCTGTTCATCTCAGATGTGAGTGTCCAAAACTGTGGAACAGATCAATCAGCAATTCTAATCACTGCTCTGGCTATTTATTAAGTCAAGGCTACAATGACAGACCCTAATGCGATAATTACAATGTCGGTCCCAGAGATCTGGCAGTAGCTATGGAATACGTGAGTCACAGCAGTGAGCGCACCAAGGCCAAAATGGCAAAACTCATGGAGTCCAAACAAAATAAAATAAATACAGCAAAAAAAAAAAGCCTAAGAACACACAAAATGCCAATTATAGTGTAATAGCTGTTATAAAAAGCTCTTTTTAGGAAGATAGATCAGATCAGCAAGAGGAATTAGGGGGCATGTCCAGCTTTAATTAATTTAATCATGACAGATTAACTGCAAGAAGAAAGGTTTACTTATGCTTTTGGACGAAACTACACTAAGGAATTATTCGTTATTATGCCACTACGTGGATTTGCAGGGTGCTACGTGCTTTTGGATTTGGGAGAATTATTGATAAAATTTAGTCAAGTAAAAGAAAGACATTTTCAATAAAATCAATGGATGCACTGTGGATTTAACTCTTACGTATACAAGCCTTTCAACATCGCCCGCTTGGAAAGCTTTAAAGACCATGACCAGAGTTACCTCTCTTGGGCTGTTTGGAGTTCAGATATAAATGGGAGAAAGGGCTCCTGACAGCAGCAGTCCTGGTGATGATAATGTGATCTACAGAGGGCTGCAGCAGAGGAAGGAAGCAGTTGATTTCTGTGCAGTATTGCCTCTACAATCAGCTACAGCTCTTCTTTCTCTCTGGGAAGGCTTTTTAGAGAAATCTGTGGCACCCAGAGAAGAGACGAGGTGCTAAGGAGTACTAACGCTGTTTGACTGGTGAGATCCCTGGACTAATAAATTCTTGAATCTCCAAAAGTGAACCCTGCAACTCATTCCTTGCAACACCTCTGAAGACTGCAGAGCTGAATGTATTACATAAATCATTCCTGTGTCTGGCCCACAAGCACAGGAGATAAAAGCCAGTGAGAGTTGTGGGGCTGGTCCTCCTCTGACTCTCTTTTCTGGCCTCACTAGAGACAATTGCTCAGTTAGGAGGGCAAATGCTGTGGCCTGTGGTGGTGTTCAGCACACCGCTGGTGTTTAACAGATGTGGCTTCCAGACGCACAAAATAATATTTAATGAGAACTGTCCACCTTGCCTGCAGTCCCTGTCAGTTCTGGTTCAGTGGGGTAGCACAGGACTGACAGGGCAGGACAAAACGTGGTTTCTTTGGTGCTTGTCCGCTTGTAGGACCCAAGCAATGCTAAGCGTGTGGTAGCACCCAAGGCACATGTGGCATCCTATGTTAAAATTATGCTAAATGTCACATTGCTGGTCATACTCTACCAGCACTTTTAAACGTGGCAGACTCTGTAGGAGATTTATACAGTGACCTCTAGGTCTCTGAATGTAGCCCCCTCCAGTTAAAAAAGGGAACACCATGTTATGCCCGTCACTATGCTCCAGAAAAGCTGTGGAGAAGCCTTGCTCCTGCCGTTGCTTCCAGAAGGGACCATGGGCCAGTGACCTGCAGGTGTAGGGACCAAACATCAGGTAGGGACAGCTGCAGGTAATAGGGTGAATCCCAGCACCTGCCACGACCAGAGAATGTATGATGTTAGCGTGCAGCCTGACAGCCTCCCCACCTGCCCCCTCCTTGTGGTGCTCTCACCCCAGAAATCTCCTACAGATGTAGCAGTGAGCCCGACCTCCTCTCTCAGTGACCACCCCACACAGGGGCCTGCAATATTTCTGCGTTTATCCTCTGTGATCACATAGGTAAGATCACCAAAGTAGTGGGGTTTTGCCTAGAGACACTGAAATTCAGTGTACTAATTACTTATGATTTTAGCAATTTTGCTGCAACAGGTTCCCTGCTGTCAGACAACGAGGACAATGTACCCACGTGAGAGCACACTAGTCCTGTGTGGCTCGCTTTACAGTGCCAGCACTGCCTCATCACCTGGTTAATAATTTGCTGAGAAAAAGATTAGTGTAACACACCAGGTTTTGAAACTTATGCCCGAGTAATTTTAAAATCAAATTATTTTCTAAGTGGCAGTCATTTCTAAGCAGATACTCTGCATGTGTGTACTCAAAAGCCTCCAGTTAGACACGGGTTGCCTGGAGCCGGAGTCTGACTGCTCTTTGGGCCAACAGGAGAAAGGGAGGTGGGTATTTTCAATGAGAAAATTCAGACTATCACATGGATACACTGAATGATGTCTGACTTCAACTGCTGCATCTGTACATACTACATACAGGGAGTAGCGTTTCTTCCCTGCTTGCACTGCTGTCTTGGTGGGTATGGCCAGCCCCAGGATGCCACATTCCCCACGGACCTGACACTGCTCACCTGAGGCAGGGGGAGCAGCGGGGGAGCCGGGGGGAGCACTGGGCGGGCACTGGACAGGCACTGGGCAGGCACTGGGCAGGCACTGGGAAGGCAGCGGGTGCCTGCACCCTGCACCCGTGCCTCACCTACAGGCATGCAGGGGTGAGAAGGAGCACAGCGATCGCCCCTCTGGAGGAAGGACCTCCAGATCTGTGGCGTTTTGCACCCATTCTCCTCTGACTCTGTGTGGGTGTCACTGAATTGCTTAGTGGTTTAACTTCCACTGAACTCAGAACGGACCTCAATAATTTTTACATGGCCAGGATGCTATTTCTGTGTCTACCTGTGGCTTTCACTAGCGTCTGTGTATTTCTCCAATTCACAGCTTTGCTCTGAAGTTGCTCAGGATGTATTTCCTCTCTAAATACTGGTGAATCACTGAGTGATGCCTAGTAGGATGTTCTCAAGCTTTGCCACCATAATATCGTTTCAGTTGCTTTTTAGCTATATTTTCAGTCTTCTGTGTTTTAAGATTTTCCTCCTCCCCTTGATGCAATCTTGTGGCATGAATGGCTGTATTTGCTCCTCCTTGACTTGCTCCATTCAGAAGTAAGCCACTGGGGCTGGGATGCTCCCTTAGCACCCATGGCAGGATTTTTGCCAGCAGTTGTACTTAGGAGCTACCCAGCCCCACCAGGATATGCATAAAATCCTTTGGCATGTGGGCTTCCACTGGAGAAGCTCCCCTGGCATCTGTGCAGTGGCTGGGATCTTATGCCCAGCTGATGAAGCCCTGGGAACACAGCTGCTCAGTCCAGCTGTATTGACACAATCCATCAATAAATGCAAAAGCACCTTGGCAGGAGCATGCCAGGCTCCTGTCCATGTCCCAGGTACCCCTTAGGCTGTTGAGAGAGAAAGTGTGGAAAGAGCTTGCAGTAAATAAGCCTGCGGGTTAGAGAGATGATGGAATAAATATGCCCCCCTCACGTCCCAGATAAGTACTCTACCCATACAGAAATCCATTTTTTTGGCAAAGCAAATTGATATTCCTTGGTTTATGGACTTCAAACTGCCCCTGGAGAATTATCAAAAAGGAATCTAAGGACCCAGTGAGAAGAAATGGCCTACTGCTTTGGCCCAGTGGTGCTTCCAGCCCTGTGCTGTCTCTGAGAGGGGAGGCAAAGTGGCAATAGGAGATGCTGTTTAAGGATATCACCTACAGGATCTTATGAACAGCAGTTTTTCACTCACTTTCTCCACTAGCTTTGTGAAACTGAAATTATCAGTCCTTTCCCCCTCAGTCTTCTCCTCTCCACACCAAAAAGTCCCAAACCTTTTAGTGTTCCCCCTAAGGCAGCTGCTCCAACCACTTCACTGTGGTTGTTGCCCTTCTCTGTTCCTTCTCTAATGCTCTCCTCCCTGACAGGCAGAGGCTGCAGCACATACTACTTGAGATGCTAGGGTTTAGAGAGTGATAAACATCATTTTCTTTCCTGCTTTCAGTACGCTTCTTGATTATGTCCCACGTTTGTTGGCATATTTGGCTGCCATTACACACTGTTTTCAGACCACAGTCAACAGTGACTGGTCACCTGCCATCTTTTTACCCACTCGTTTGGTTTTATGAGATCCTTTATCACCAAAAATAGTTTTTATGTAAACTATGCTCCATTTAAATGCATTGAACATCTCTTTCATGCATTACTTTTAAAACGACCAATTTGTAATGCACAGCTCTTGTCCTAATTAGGGATTTAAATACATTTGTTTGGCCGCAGGATACAACTCCTATATTCTGAGTGCAATGAAACTTGTCTTCATAAGGATTATCTGATCAAGGCCTTCCTGCAGATAAAAAAGTCTTTTATATGGAAACCTGAAAAGAAGTGACAAGTTGGTAAATGGTAGCAGTCCCTGCCAGTGTTTGGGACTGCATCATACAATGAGCAGGAAGAGGGACGCCTGCAGCTAGTCCTTGCAGATGTTTGCTCAAGCAAGTAGTCAAGCTGATGTTACTCATACTAGTGGTGTTTTGAGGACTAGACAGTGTCCTTTTTATTGAGTCAAGAAAGGACTAAGTGCCAATAGAGGATCTATTGTTTTGTTTGTGAGTAAGAAGTTATGTCATTCTTACACATGAAAAGGAAATACGTCATGGTTTCATCTGGTCCATCTGATACTTTCTTTAAGGTGTGCTCTTACCTCTGATGGGTGCGGCCTGGAAATGTTCTGTACTTTGGCACACACTGAAACAAGATATTGTATTGAGACTAAATACAGACTTTTCTCTAAACTGCTCAGAGCTGGAGGAATGTTGGATGGAGAAAAATAAAATTTCTGTGGAAGTATAATTTTCCATTTAGGTTGTACAGGCAACCTCTTCCATAACTTGTGGTTCAGATTACCAAAAGCCATTAAAAATGGCTACAATCCATGAAATAGCATGTAGATCCACTAGCTGACTCACATTTGCTCTGAAAAAGTAATTTCATGCATAGAATTTGATTGGAAAGAGGCCTCTCTGAGCTTACAGCAACCTCAGGGTTAAGGATGACATCTTAATTTTATTCCTGATCCCTTACTTGACTTCAGATCCGATTATAGCCAGGCTACTTAACAAACATGTATCTCAGTTTGCCCTCTGCACGTTGAGAGCAGTACTGCCTCCTTTTCTACCATATGTGGTTGAAAGATGCCATTTTGAGTGCCTGTGCAGGACTCAATGCTGCCTGCTGCATTTTGGGAGGTGCGTTCCTCAGGAAGCAGTAGGTGACCTCCAGCCCTGCCAGCCCCCATGCGCAGCACAGGGCATCTGCTCCCCAGGGACCTGAAGATGATAAGAAACATGGGCTCTGCCACGGGGAGGCTGAGGACTTCTGGGCCTGCCAGCTGGGAGAGGTCCAGGCAAACCTTGCCCATGGTCCAGCTCTGCATCCAAAGGCCAATACTTTAATAGTTCCTACCCGCAGTATTTCATCAGCATGGTGATTGAACACTTCTGTGTGACCAGAGTGCTTTAGATCCACAAAAGATTTTGCTAAACTTTTGCCAAAGTTTACTGAAATACAAGTAAACCAACAAACTCTTCCCTCTTTAATTAAAAAAGGAGTTTAGCATGATGGCAGGCCAATGTATGTAAGATATATATAGTGTTGAGATTTTGACCTTGAACCACGAGATTAAAAACTGCATGTGTCTTCAGAAGCCACATTATTGTCTGCGTGCAATATGTATTTAAAGCAGTTACAGAAATATTAACCACATTTACAGAAACAGAAGACCATAGTCAGCTATTGACACATATGCTAGCCTATTATAAATAAGTCTAGCTAAAGAAAATGAAACTACTTTAAATCTAAATAAGAAAAAACTACAGTGTTTCTGATGTGACTCTCCACAGATCTGCAAGGATTTTAGCATAGCAGAAGCCTCCCTGCACAGCACCTCTAAAAATCCCCTGGAAGACCACATACCGCTATCCCCCTGCTTTGCCCACTGAGGTCCTGCCATCCCGGGCTGTGTAGTAGCACTAATGCTGCTCACTTCATGTGGCTTCTTTCTCCCTTGTCATCTTTGCTATTTTGCGACAGGATTTTGCATCAAGAGTGATCAGCAAAAAACCTGTAGCCAGAGCTGCTGCCCAACTGTCTGGCTACCATCTAGCTGGGCGGACAACCAGCTGGATGGTCTGGCTCTAATGGCTCAGCTGGAGCTGACCCCTGCCAGTCCATGGCTGCTCAGCGAGCAAGGCATATATGTGTAACGACTATAGACTCCTTGTCAAACTGGCAAGTGAGCAAGGACCTTGAGGGGCATATGAGAAGTACTGCTCTGTTTGGAAAGAAAAATAAAGGAGTGAGCCAGCGATCTGTTGGCTTTGAATTCTCCCAAGCCAATATAATTAAGGTCCTTGAGAACGTTGCGTTTTCTTTTTTCTTTTGTTTTTGCCTTTTCTTGCCTTCCTTTATGAGTCTTCCCTTTCGAAGTGCATGTAAATGTGAGTTAGATGTGGCTTGGAACCATAACACAGCCAACCAGAAAGTTTCCTTTCTGCCTATAAAGATAGTAAGGCAATGGCAGGAGTTAGATAAATTATTATTTGAATCGGTAAGCAATGCACAGGGCCAGCATCCGACTCAGAACTGATGAGACAGCAGCAGCAGATGAAGGGGAGAGCAGGCTTCCTCTGTGCCAGATGCCTGCTTAGCTCAGCCGTGCTGGCTCCTGTGGGCAACAGCTGTGCCCTGGCTGTCACCACTATGGCTGGTCCCACACGCTCCTCCTGGAAGCCCTCTTGGAGGCACACAGGATGATCACAGCTCTTGTCCTCAGAACTGAATTATCTTTCTCATAAAATAATGTATCTATCTGTCATGCATCCAGAAGCTTTATTCCTCCTCACAAATAGCTTTGCTCTTCCAACAAAAAGCCGACCGCGTGGTTTGTGGCACCGGCCAAGAGAACTTCCCCAGCGATCAACTGAACTCCAGCTTTCAGCAATCGGTAGAAACCACCGTGAAAGTCAGTCTTGATTGCAGTCATAATCTGCATCTTGTGTAGATCCTCACACAATAGTCACTGTTGTCTAAATACAGAAGCAAAAGTCAGTTACAGAAATCCCCAATGGCATGAAAATATATTTCTGGGAGACCTCTGATAAAATCTTTGCTAAGTGGGGTTTTTTTTTCAGATTGGGTAAAAATTAGTAACAAAAATTTGAAACAGTACTACAGATAAATGGAAATGTACTAAAGATACAAAGTGTTTATATTAGCCATATAAGAGATAAAGAACTAATGTTTACAAATAAATTAAGAACACATGCATTTATATGAATAAAATCTTTATTATTTATAATAAACAGTAATAGCATGCTATTTAAATAAAACTTATTTAACATTTATGTAACATTCCCTTCCATGTGTCCTTCGCAGCATTTCTACTATGTCAAATACTTGTGCTTACTCAACAAACTGCTTTCCTTCCTGCAAGTATCCTAGAAAATATCTACATAAAAATATACACACATAACTTCCATAGTAGCTAGATATTAAAAGCAAAGAAAAACAAACCTAAAACTATCAAAACTGACATTCGTTCTTAAAGTGTAGCAGAAAGTCTGCAAATGTGGTATATTTAAAGCTGGATTCCATAAGCAGCCAAAAATAAGGAACAAAAACAAAATAAGGAAAATAAATTTGCTTCTGTCATGCTCACCAAGTTTAATTTAGTAAAAACTTGCAGTGACATAAAGTTACCAAGTCTAAGAGTAATTAGTACTTTGTAGGAATTAACTGTAAAAATCCTGTTGTAGTCAAACTATATACACACAAGTTCAGCTTTTATTTTTACCTGAAATGCTATACCATTGTCAAAACCTGCTATTTCTCTCATGCCTGCTTTTAAAAATAAACAGAGTATCAAATGCAATAATAATATTCTTGTGTTCCCTTATTTCTTTTTGAGTTAAGATGTTACTGGAAGCAAAAGGGCTCTTAATGGGAATTAATAAAATAACCTGATTTGCATTTTTTTAAGAAAACATAATTCAATTCTTAGAAAAAAAAGACCTTTAAAATAAAACTATCATTTAAGAGAGAATTAATAAAAGTGTCAACATATAACAAAGGTGGTCTTTCCACCAAAGGAGGGAATGATTCCTCCTTTGCTGTCCGCTCCACTGGAAATCACTGACTTTGGAGCAGAGTAGAGGGAAGATGTCCAAGTATCTTGGTCAGTGTGGTGCAAAGTGCTGCGAGATGCTGTAAATGACCTCCTGACACATCTCCTGACCAGCTTTTCTCAGTTTCTAAATATGAGAAGTAAAAAAAAAAAAAGTATTAGACACTTTTGCACAAGTAATGCAGCACAGTAACCAAAAGATGCAAATAGGTTAAGGCTAAGATAAATTCAGCAAAAACCTATTAAAGGCAGAAATCTAAAGACTGAACTAAAAATTAAAATGTTTCCAAAATAAATAGGAGTGTAGCTAAACATGTTTTGGGCAACAAAGAACACAAAAAACCTCTCCAGTTTTCTTAAAAAAACCCAACAAGCTACCACGAAGAGCAACACCCCGTCCTCATCCCTGTGGTGATGGGGTGAGCAACATGCCCTCTCCTCTCTGTGATCTTGTTACAGTAGATTGCACAAACATCAAAGACGTTGGACATGCATTGTTTCTCTTTCTACATTAGCCGCTCACTGTGCTGTTTAACTTTCCAGCAAAAGTAATTCATAAAAATTTACTACCAGCACTACTGTTTCACGAATGTAACTCAAAGTCCTGAGACTGATAACAACCTCTTTAAGCTTTAGATTAGTTAAAGATAGGAGCTAAATATCTCTGTAGTTCCAAATGGCATACTAATTCATTTGAAAAATACATAGAAAGTTCAGACAAAGTTATATTTTTGTTTTCTGAGCACATTGTGTTGAAACAAGCTTATTTTTTGTTTGATAGCTTCTACAATTTTATGAATATGTGAGAAGTTTCCTTTTGTTCAAAAAACCTCTGATCTTCATAACTATAAAGAAACATTATGAGTCACACAGCAAAAGGTGAATAAAAAGACATTCATTCATGTAGTTGTTCTTATTAAGACCTTCTTAAGCCTATCATGTTATTTTGGGGCCTGAATTATGGTTTTTGAATTCCTGGAATTGGCGGCAGCACTACTTTTGTAGAAAGAAGATAATTTTTCTTACAGAGATCTTGCAGAATTGGATTAATCCAAGTCTATAATGCATTATCTAAATGTAAATGTATCATTAACCAGTAATTGATGTGATTTATTCAATATCCTATGAACTGCTGGGTCCACTCAGCACTTACAGAAGACCCATTAAAGCCAAGAAGTTCAGGCAAACTGTTCTTCAACAGGCTGGGTTTTGTTTTATAGATGTGCTAATAAAGTGTGCTGGTCTCCCTTTGGACTGGGAGGAGAATCCGCCTGGCAGCAGGGAGCTTGCTGGGCGCCGAGGCGCTTGTTTGCTCAGCCCTGCCCATATCCTGTACCTGTGCTGGGGATATGGTCTGGGAAGCAGCTATGGAAAGGCAATGCAAACCTGAAAGCAGACTAGAGGCGATGCTCTGACGTGAGCCCAGCCGAATGCAACACCTCGCTGGAGTCTGGGGTAAAAGCAAAGGGCTTTGCACTTCTGTTTCTTAGTGAAACCTTTAACCTCGTGTTTGGGCTCCTCAGGAGGAAGTCTGTCCTGTGTTCCTGTTGTCTTTGACCATGAACTTAACCCCTGAATGCACAGCATTTAGTTTCAGCTTTGCTGGTCCTGGATCCCTGTGGTCCAGGATGGATGGTGGTACCGGCACCCCAGGCCAGCACCGCTGCACCTCTGCTCATGGGCACTGTGATGTTAAAAGCACTGGTTCATCCTCTGGCTGCACTGACCTTGAGATGCAAGAAGGCAGAGGTAGCTCTGAATTGATGAATTTATCCTACTGACCGCCCTTTTAACTTGAAAGGTAATGAGACAGATGCAAGTTTGAGACTTTAAGGTGGGAGATGAGGGAGGGCATTAAGTTGTGCAGTTTCCATTAATGTCAAGCAAACAGAGGTGTATGTTCAGGGAGGCATTTCCATATAAGTAACAAATGAGGCAGGGAGAGAGCTAAAATGGTTGCACTGCAATCTTTGGAAGTACAGAAGTGAACATGAAGTGCATACACTGATAGCCCAATACCGCAGCTATTTAGTCACAGAAATAGTCCCTTGAGGTCCTAGCTTGTGTGTGGTGTGCCAATGAAAGCTGGTTATCCACTGCTGGCAGAACTTAAAATTATGTGGTATTTCTGACATTTTCTATTCTAAGCACAGGAATTAGTACTTTAAATAATATTCATTGCAGGTGGCTGCAACACAAAATGTG
Organism: Gymnogyps californianus; assembly: GCF_018139145.2. NCBI lineage: Eukaryota > Metazoa > Chordata > Aves > Accipitriformes > Cathartidae > Gymnogyps > Gymnogyps californianus. Next base: position 26,161,372 of record NC_059472.1, read on the forward strand.
TACAGTCCTCTCTTGCAGACCATAGGCCTTATTCTCTAATGGCTCATCCGTGTGACTAGGTCTTGATCACCAAAGTAGGTAATTGAAATAAATGAGATTATTTATGTTTGGCTTGGCCTCTAATGCATGTAAAATTCCTTCCAGTAGATAAAGGTCAGTCTCGGCATTGATTCAGGTTTATGATGTGAACCATGTAATTTGACTCTGAAATGAAATAGCCAGATCCCTAGAAGGCTCAAGTCCACTTCTAGCACTCCTCTGGGAGTTCATAATACTTCCAGTGGAAAGCATGGCTGCAACCAGACCTCATGGTCCTGCTGAGATGAGAGGTAATAGAACTGGTTTGTGACAATTTTTCCAGCAGGAATTACGTTTATGGCCATCTGGCAGTTCCTCTGAAAAGAATGTGCGCTAAAATTAACCCTGAATTTGATATTTAGACATAAAGTACCTTCATTGTTAGTCAAAATCAATGCAAATATTCAGTCCCTTGCTATCTATTCCTACTCTTGTCGAAGGCTTTAAGGAAGCCAATTCAGTGTTGGAAATGCAGATATTATTTAGGGAAACATACTCTGGGAACTCAACTATCAGTACAAATTCCTGATGAGCTGAAGTTTGCTGCTCTTCTTGCTGTTACAGCTGCTGGTACAAATATTTATGAGAGGTACTGTGCTCAAGGGAGCCACTTGGTATCTTATCAAGCTGTAAAAGTTCCACCCTGTGATGTAAAGCAGTGTCAGTCTGAATACTGTCTACGTGGGGAAGAGAAGAGCTAAAACCAAAGGGAAAATGAACAAGGATTGTCTGATCCTTGCTTAGGGAAAGAGCGTGATTTCTTTTAGCCCATCCCAGCAGAACAAGATGGTTTTAAACTATAAAGCTGAAGCAGTTTTGTCTTCACTGGTCAAGCTCTCTACTTCTTAGGTTTATATTAGCAAGGCAACAATAAATCCTGCCATTTAGAGGACTCATCAAACTTGAGATAAGGGTGTTGGACTGATGCCCTGTTGCTGGTTTTACACAGCCAGGGCAAAGGGAGAGTCAGGAAAGTCTGAGCAGCAGAAACTCATTTTGTATTCAAAGCTGGACGGGTGGAAGGGAGACAAACGGCATCAGCTTCCAGTCGCTTGTGCTGGTTTTTGAAAAATGTTTTCATTCAAAGGCTAGTTTTCCAGATTCCCAGCTGAGCAGTGGGACATGGGACTGCCCAAGCACTGCAGACTTGTGTGTATGGTCCACTGAATTTCGGTTTGGCTTTACTTTGTAAGTCAGTCACCATATACATATTGCATATATGCATATGCACCATATGCATATTGCACCATATGCATATTGCATATTGTAATAGCAGTTTTTAATAAAGAGGCTGAGAACCAGATATAACAAAAAGCTTAAACACTGCTGGGCTTTTTTCTCAAGCACTTGGAGTAAAATCCAACCCCCAAACTCCAAGACCTTATTCCTGACCCAGCTAATAGGGACAGGAGGTGAGGAGGCGAAGCAGTGAGCTGCGCAGTGCTGGGGACCAGGGAAGCCTAAGCACAGGGCTGGATGTGAGTGCCTGCCCTGGCTCTGGGGCCTGGATGCTTGCAGGAAAGTGTTTGTCCCTACACCTGGGACCCAGAGCCTCAGGTCCCCCCCAGGGTCCATGGGGATTGCCTGCCTGTGACTTCTGATGAGTGGAGAAGGGAAATGAAGAGCACCTGAGTCCTGCTTCAGTTTGAAGGGGGAATCTTGGCATCTGGGCTTTGCTCCCGGGCTTATTTCTGATTTTTATCCAGTGACTGCTGTATGTAACAGTCCAGGCAGCAGAATCTGTGATCACAGTGATAAACAAAGCCCTAGAGACTAGTTTTTGTTTTATCACGCCTATTTCAATGTCCTACACGTGGGCACATACGTCCAGATGATAGAGTGCTCTAAGACCATCTGCTTCACAGGTCCTAGGCCATCTGCATTTACATACATGTGTGAATAACCAAAAAATAGTGTCAGCCTGCCAGCTTGATGGTTGTTGCATGTCATAATACTATCATGCTTTCTAAACAGACTATAGCTGGGTAAAGACTTGGGTTTCCTATTTTGTTTTGACACAGTGTTGTATATTTTGAGCTGTGCAAATTGTGGACATGTCTTCATATGTATTGAGTAATGAACAAAAGGGGTAAAAAAAATGCTTCTTCTGCATTTATAAGGAAAAAAATGTGATTTTGAAATATGCCGTTCATAACTTCTAATGCATATGCCACCCTAAGATGTCATGAGAATTAGCTAGAGGACACCAGCACGCTGAAAGAATGTGAGTTTCCCCGTGCTTCAGTATGGTGCTCAAGTTTTAATCTCCTTTGGAGGTCTTACAATAAGTAGTGTAAACACAAGTAATCTCTAGAATATGCATTGTTTATTCCAGAAGAGCCATTTGGTTCCATTGTGTCATTGCTTGCAAGAAGAAAAAGGGAAACTAAAATCTATCATCTTGACCTGGGCAAGTTTAATAGCCCAGGAGTTTAACAGCATTAGCTCAGCACCTAACAGGGGCCAGGACCTGATGGCAGCAAATGGGGGAACTTCTCAAGAGGCCTCTTCTGTCAGCAATGAAGAAGGCAAGCCAGTACGGTCTGTCTGTTTGCAGTGGGAGAGGTCAGACATCTGTGCCTGGGGAGGTGGGGACTGTGGCTGAGAGCACTACATGTGTGGGGCAACTTCTGCAGGGATGGGGCTGACCAAGGCCTTCAAGGAGATCCCTGGGAACAAAAGTAGGGACGTGCTGCTCAATCAGAGCCAGGCGTGCTGCTGATTCAGCTTCCTCCTGCTTTGAGGGTGGCCACATGTACCTATGAATGAAACCAGCTTGGGATATCTCTGCCCAAGTCCTGGTGGGGATTTCTTGAACTGTGAGGTAGCATCAGTGCCAATGCAAGCCAAGAACGAGGTACCATGTGGGTGAAGGGCTGCTGGAGGAGGTGGCTAGGCTGAAACACAACGGTGGCTAGGAGAATTGCATCAATATAATGGACATGGAGTCCTCCAAGGATAGCCAAAGGTGCTGGAGACAGAGAGCAGCAACAGTGGGGAAGAAGCATGCCCCTCAGTGGGGTTGAAATGGCCTGCGAGCTTCCCTGAGGAAGGACAGAGCCCATGTCTTCCAGCAAATGGGCAATTCACAACGGCAGCTCCAAGGAAGAAAGCAAGCAGAGAGTGTCTCTGCTTCTGAGACAGTGTGGGGGAACCTTTTTAGGTACCTCACCTGAGCTCCTGGTGGTCTGTTATCTGCTTCCCCAGACAGGATAACTGATCCAACTGAGAATTAAGGTTAGCAGGTCAAAACTGAATATCAGGTTCTGGGAACAGGGATGATTCAGGTAAGCTTCTCATCATCCAAGGCACAGGCATACGTGGGCCAGTCAGAAAGCCGTATCTCTGGGGCAGGAGAACAGGATTGCACAAGTGGTGTACCTTCGTTCACCCTGGACATCAAGCATTAGTACCATGAACTGTTGGATACATCTGCTTACCCTTTTTTGCAGGGAACTTGCTGAACAGTCAGTGCCATGCTTTGTTCCTATCCCAACACATGCCTACATAGTTCACACCCACCCCTTATGCCCTTTACCATGGTCCCTCCTGTTTTGGGTGATTGCTCACAAAAATGTGTTCATGTGATCTTCTTGGTTTGTGCTTTTTGTCCAAGTTCCCTCTCCCCAACACCACATCTTGAACCGTTGTATAAACATAAATTATCTCAACGTGAACAGGGGTATGAACAGTAGAAAGGGCAAGGCTATCAAAATAGAGCGAGAGATGTAAAAGGAAGGTCTGAAGAACGTCTTAAATGCAAGTAATATGGGGCCCTGTAACACTTAGTATGTTCTCAAGATTGTGAGAACCACAGAGATTTGGCTGAATAATTTGAGACTGGACTGTCTTTATAGAAGGGTAAAGTGCTTCAGAAAGAACTGTCAGGAAAAAAAGTGAAATGTTGATGAGGATGAATATATTTATTTTGAAGTGCAGAGTACAGGAAATAGGGGTGATGTAAGTGTCTGGTAATTATACCATGATGAGAATCCACAGTCCTTGCAAAGGGAAAGAGGGAAAGGAAAAAAAATTACAATGGACTTGAAAAAAGCAGATTTCTATAAAATAAGATTATCGATAACAAGAATTTCACAGGAAACAAACCAAAGAAAAGCATTAGCAGGAATGATCACGTCTCTATATAAATGGAATGAATGGCATAATATGTCCCGATGCAGAATTAGTATTAGGAAGTGTAGTAAGAATAAACTACTTTGTTAAATCAGAGCTCTTCAGCGTTCTCAAACTCACAAGGAAACACAAAGACAATCATAAGTAGGTTACACCACTAAAGGTGAGTATATAGCATAGGTAAATACAAACAAAATCAGAATTATGTCAGTGCAACTACCAATGCAATGAAGATAACATGAAAATACTTTATAAGTGCATTGGTAAGAGTTGCATTGTTTGGGAGATACTGTTTGTAGGAGCCTGTCCTCAGCAGCATTGGGAAGTCTCACCTGGGAGAATCTGGGGGCACAGCTCATCAGCAAAGGTGGAGAGTGACTGAGCAGTGTCTAGAGGACAGCAATGTGAATGAGCAGATGTCTGAAAGTACCATAATGGATTACCTATGGAGACTAAGAGTGGCCATTATTTGCATTTTTTACAATCAGAGAGGTTGCAGGTGTAGCTGATTCTGCCTCAGGATAAGTAAAGGAACTAGATGACTAGAAACTTGAGTTTCTTTTAAGCATTATTTTTCTATGCTTCTTTTTCCTCCACTGGTGCTAGCTCATTTTGACACATATTGATGATGTTGTGAAATTATTATGCCCTAAGAGATCCATAAAAGAAATATTTTCTAAACAAACAGAAAGGGAAAGAAGCTGAGGTCAGGCAGGTCCCGTTAGTTTTGGAAGTGGAAGAGGTATGTGGAGAGACATCAGGTGAATCGAAACAAGGAGTAAAAGTAAAAAGACAAAAAGAAAACATGAAAAAGGAGCGAGGGAGGAATGACAAGGCTGATGAATGGGAAGAGTGAAAAAGATGTGACTAATGATATGAGAAGAGTTGTTTCTGGAAAAACTGACTCGTTGAACAATGATTCACACAATAAACACCTGGACGTTTGCCTTCTTTTCATCAGATTTACTCAGAGAAACAGCTGGCTGAAGGAACCGGTCTCACTGCTGAGTTTCTTGTGATCTGTGGCACCATGTTATGACTGTTGTAAAGCCTTAAGTACTTCTGGACTTTGTAATGTATTTGACATGGGAGATTTTTTTTCCTGTGTGGTTACAACCTGTAAGCAGTTGCTCTGCAGCTGGGAAATTATTTCAGCCAGAGAAAGATACTGGGGTTGAGCAGGCTCACCTCTTCCAGTGACTTCAAAAAATATAGGCATTCAAATAAGCATATTAGGTACCTTAAATTTGTATTTCAACTACCACACTGCACTTCCTAATAATTGGACTTCCAAGCAGAGACACTAGCATTTGAAAGACAAACGCCTAACTTTTTTATGTGGCTCTGACTTCTGACATCATGACTTGAGTTATTCTGCACTTGTCATGTAAAGGAGGGCTAAAAATGGCGTTAGGAATTTGTTTATGTGAATTTGTTATTGCAGCATGAATTCTTGCTGTTTTGAAATTTATACTTCATCCTGAAAGTACTGCTCATTCATATCCAACTAGTACACAATTAATCTGCATGTAAGTCACTTAAAGTCAACATATTTCCAAGAAAGTTCAATTCCCTCCCCCTTATTATATTTACTTTGAAATCATTAACAATGAGTTCTAATGCTTTAATGGAAACTGTTGGTTTTGAGCTGTGCTCTAAAGATAACTCACTGCTAGCAGACAGCTTTGAGAAAGTCTGAATCACTCTGAGTGCATGAGCAAATGGAGAACAGTTGTGTTTGAAAGCATGCTGAAAGCACAGTCTAGAGGTTTTTTCCTGGAGAAAGAAATACTGATTTCAAGGGAAAAGTGTGATCTGAAGCACAAACAGAAAGCTCACCTTTCCCAGAACTGTACACCTTCCAGCTGTAATCAATTCTAAACACTTCTTTCTTTGGATGCATAATTCAGAAAATATTTAATGTGCTGCACAAATAATTTAACAATGTTCAAGAGCAATCTAACATACTGAGGAAATTGAAAGCAGAAGTTAGAACCTGGATGCAAAGTAACGTTTGATGAGAGAATAAAATAAGCCTGTTCAAAATTTCTGAAATAAGCATGATATTAAAAAGTGATTTAGCAGAAAGCATAACATTTTAAGGATGATGATTTTTTAAAAACTTCTGTTTTTTTCCAAATATATTTTATTTATTATTTATTTTACCATAGTCCTTTACAGTCCAGTTGATTTCAGTTCCCCTTACTACAGGTGCTATAATGAGGAGACTAACAGGGACTAGTTCCCTTGAAGGGCTGAAAACCTAAACAGACATGAAAGATGACACACGAGGGAAAGGAATGATTACATCTATTATGAGATGAGTATCTGGAAATGGGCAAATAGAGTGATTTGCCCAAAGTTACCCAAAGTAGATTTGTTGCAGAGGTCAGACAGAATTTGAACTTTCTGAATCGATGACTGACGAATTATTCTCATAAGTAGGCTGGGTCCTCTCCATGCACAGATCTGCTGTGAAAACAAGCCACCTTTATGTCCAAATTCTTGTCTTCTGAACGTGAATTATCCCTGCAACTAGGCAAGTAGCAAACGTGATCTCTACCCATGGCCCATGCCTTCTTCTTTCTACCTCCTCTCCTACAGAAAGGATAACTTTCCCCCTGCGGCTCCAACCTGTGCCCCACGTGTTCATTTCTCACAGCCCCACTGGAAAAAATGAATTCAGAAAGAAAATCCCAAAGGATATAAAAATATTGAAGGCTGTAAATTATCTCAGAGCTACATTGCTTCCTTCCATGGCTGCCGTTTCATACCACACCTAGTCATTAAGAATCAATAATTCTCCATGCTGTTAATGTTTGAGCCGCTGAACCTCTAGGGCGAGTCTGAGGAACTATAAACTGTGTGGAGAAGCACAGACGGACACTACCAGCCTGCGCAAAGGTGATTCCCACAGCTGAAAGAAAGAAGCATTTTTAGAGCAAAATAAGCTTTTCATGTTACAGGTAAGGGATGATCTAACTGTCATTTCACAGAAAGATTTAAAAAACTAAAGCGAGGGTTCTGCTGAAGGCTTTTCAGGCAGCGTTAGGAACTCAACTGCCCTTGTAAAATGGATGACTGCTGTGCTAAGGCTTAGTCTGGTTTGTATTTGATTTGGATCAATTTCCTCTGTTTTCTCTTTACTGAATTTGAACATCTGAAATCAATCATTTAAAGAAAATAACATTTTTTTTTTCATGGAACCAAATACTTGTGATTGTTAGTGATCTTTAACCTCCGGGAATATTCTTTGTTCTCTGTATGTTTATTATTGAAAGTTGCTGGGATATTTGTATGATGGTTATCCTGGAGATTTCTGTTCAGGCAGGGGAACCATAAGGGATTATTAGGGATATAGCATTGACATCAAGCTAAGAAATGAAGGGGAAAATATGGCTCGGGTCCTCAGCCAGATCTCAGGCTGCTTTTAGTTAAGCTGATCCTATTCTAATCCTGAAACTGTCTATTATTGAAAACTTTGGTATGAATTTATATATACTGAAACTCTATTCTGAGTGACAGAGGAGTATGTATTTTGGGGCTTTGGTCCTTGGCAGTGCGATGCTTCATGAGACTTGGTAACAGCTTCCAGCCCAAAATGAATGTTCAAGGGCTGATCAAGCCACTCATCTGGGCCTTGCAACAGGCACCACAAATAGCACGGCATTAGGGAATGATGTTTATGTTCAAAGAGAAGGGAACAGCAAAGGCACTTATGCAAACCCATAACCTACAAAATGGCTGTATTTCCACTGCTGCTGTTTTGTAGTCGGATCTGGACAGAGAAACCTGGCTTAGACACAGCGCAGTTGGGCAGCCACATGAAGGAGTGCATTTTCCAGCGTTTTCTGTCCCCTGTACTAAGGCTGGACGTGTCCCCTCCTTAAACTTTCTCCTCACCATGGTAGGTCTTGCTCCTTCTCTTTTCCCTGAATCCAGACCATGGTATCCCCAGACCAGCCCATACCCTTTTTCCTCACCTCTTGCCAGCCTCCCCCAGTACTTTTAGCTCCCTGGTGTCCCTCCACCACTGGCTGGCCGAGGAGCACGTACAGCCGTGCCTCCCCCGGAGGGGCAATGAAACCGTGCAGGCAGCCCCTGGGCACACACTGCAGCCTTACCCGCGGGGAGGGCATGCCTTTGGGTCCTCTGTCCCACCTGCCACCCTAAATTAATAAGGAATATTAGTTTTTTGAAGTTCCCACCCTGCTATTAAGCGCAGCTGAAACTGGCCAATGTATTTGGAAGAGACCAGGAGGAGAGGAGCGGAGAGGCTGTTGGACAGATGCAGGAGCTGAATGAATTTGCGTCGACTATCTAACTGAAATATCAGCAACGATCTTGGTTCAAAGTGTCTTCCCAGGAGGTTCAAAGCGTCTTCTCTACCCCTCTGTCCTGCCTGTGCCAGGCCCCAGCTCCTCTGGCTGCAGGCAGGGCAGCAAGGGACCCACGCAGCAGGCATCACTGCCAGGCAGCTACAGGGGGTTCACCTTCACCCCTCGTTTCCTGACAGATTTGATGGTTTTCCTGATCACTTCCAGTTTCAAAGGAGTGTCATTTTATTTTCTTCCAGTACCCATGCAGCCAGCTCCAGCCCAAAGAAAGAGCCCAGTAATTTCAAAGGGTGTAATTGCACACACAAGACGACCCTGGTCAGAACGGGATTTGCAAGATAAAGTCCTGTGGCACGTCCTGAAATGAGTGCTGGAGAGAACAGCAGTGTGGGCAGTAGTTTCTATATTTCCAGGTCCCCTTTTTGGTCAGCCGTTGAGGAAAGAAAAGGAGGGGGACAAAAAAGGTATGATGGGAAGCCCAAGCAGGAAGGCGTCTGGAGGGAGCTGTGCCTCCACACTGTCTTTTTCTCCTTGGGAACCTCCATGGGACAGAGCTGTGGTGGCTGAAGTATACCTGTAGGTGTGAGCCACATAATATGGAGCACCACTGAAGATGGCAGCACTGTACGCCAGCTTCACCTCTCTCCAGAATCGGCCTTGTCCTTTTTGTTAAAATCTAGAAGTAGTGAGAAAGCAGGATTTTATTTTTAAGGAACCCATATAGTTTCCAGGAGGCTGTAACACAAGTCACGGCAGAGTGTGCTCAGCATTTTTTTGAAATTTGAGGCAGGCAGTGCTCCTTGGACTTGGAAATTTCATTTCCAGTAGCCATGTTGTTTTAAGGGGTGCATACACCTCCGGCTTCCTCTGCCTCTGCAAGCTGCACTGAAGAGTTGTTTTTTTGTAACCAGAAGACAGAGGCCTCAGGATGCTCCCTCGCAAGACCTTAATCTTCTTGCGGTTATAGTGTTTCCTGTGAACCGGTTGTTGCCTTCAATAAAGCAAAAATGAACATGGGGCTTGCATGACACCATAGAATCATTGCAACAGTGAGGTTGCACGCTTGAAGTTTTGTGCCAGTTTCAACCTCTGACAGCTGTTTGAGGCTCTCACAGCATGTGGCACCTCCTGCACCACTGGGGACAGACCTGATGGGCATGACCTTCCCAGCCAGCCCGGGGACCCCAGCGGTCTTGCCTCCCATGAGCTGAGTGGCGCCCGGTCCTTCAGAGCTCACTCCTCGGCTGCTCTCTCCCTACGGCTTCGGGAAAGCTTAGCTGTAGCCTTTACTCGCAAAGAGATTGGGCCAACTCTATGGGGTAAAAGTGACTATCACCTCTTCTTTGCAGGAGCTGAAGCAAAGCATATTCCAGTATGTTTAAGCTATGTGGACTTCAATTTCTGCTCGTCATTCACTTGGTGAGTTACAGCTTTTCCTTTGTTTATCTGGGAGTAAACGGCAAAGGTTGCCTGAGAGCCTCTGAGCTCTAACCCATGGGGCGTCCCAGTCTGCAGGTCAGGCTGGCAGCATGTGCCGGCAGAGCGGCTGTAACTCTGGGTGTGGGAGTGCGGCCCCAACACATGTGTGACCCCACAGCCAAAAGTTAAGAAGACACATCAATCATTAGGAAAAAAACTTTTAAAAGCCTAAAAGACACAAATTTAACTATTTTGCCTCTTGTACTTCCTCCTTAGATATTGCTTTTTCTAATAAGTGGATTTCATGCTAGAAAAGATTTAAAAATACTGCAACAAATCACCAAACAGTGAAGACATCTGTATCATGTGTTCTGTATTATAATCCATACATGTACTGACATATTAAATATATTCTAAGACGTATAATGGCACAGAGTTTAAACCATGCATATTAATTTCTTATCCTCATTATTCTGTCTATGTGAATCCCTTTTCAGAGGATTTTCTGGAACTGAAATGTATTAATTATGCTATATATGGACCTCATCTATTAAATTCAATAGATTTATTGATGTTTGTAAAGGCTACAGTGGTGGCTTCTACTTTACAATTGAAATTAACAGAAAAGATAAAAAAATGAGTCAAATTCAAGTCCATTAAAAAATGCCTCAGAATATGGAGACCCTGAGGGGTGGGACTGATGTGCAGTAGTGAGCACCTCCTTTTTCCTTCCCATTGCAAAAGCTGCTGCCCGTGGCAGTGCCAACCCCCCATGAAGCCACTCCTCAGGCATTATAGCCATCTTCAAAAGGAATGCCAGCCAGATACGGGCCAAGGAGAAAACCCTATTTCCCCTTCAGTCCCCTGAGTAGTGATTCATGCTGTAGAAATATGTTTCGAAATATTTATGGTCCACATAAAGTAATTTTAATCGACAGGAAGAGATATCTCTTACTTGCTTCACAGCCTGCACTTTGAACCTGTTGGGTTTTATAGCATCAGCCTTTGTTCCTCCACGGCAAGGAACATGACCAAGAAAATCACCTCCACAAAATGGCCCTGGAAAAAACCTCCAGGAGCCAGGTTGTGCCCACCATTGTGGGACAGGAACAGCCATAGCAGGTCAGATCCAGGATCCTGCTGTCTTGTTCCTGGCAGAGGCCAGCAGTCAGCATTTAGCAAAAATAGTAAAGGGTAGCTGTAAAGTACACTTTCGTGGTATGTGTACCTATTACATGGCTTTTTTTGATATTTTTCTACTGTCACTAGTGTTCATTAGCATCCCTCCCCCTCCTTCCCCAGTTCTCACAATATTCTAGTTTTTCTGTTTGCAAAAAGAGTCACAAACCCTTGTAGGCGAGGAGGGCAGCATGTCTGGCTATTATTAAGCAGAATCTGGCGTTATTCAAACACCACTTGTGACACACACACACAGAGCAGTGCTTTAGGGTAAATTGCGCTGAACTTAGCTATGTTTTTGTCATAGGCAGAATTAAGTTTTCCCTTGGTAATATGTAGACTGTGCTTTTCTGTGAGAGGCCGAATAGCTGTCCCAGCAGCAATAGGACCAAATCCAGGGGAAAAGTCATGCAGCAGAGAACATGCACTCCCGGAGCCCGACTCCACGGGGTCATGGACAGGGTAGCAATGGCACTCCAAATCTGTAAAGCAAAATAAAGTCATTTTTAGTCCGGAAGAAAGGGGTTTTTACCTGTGCAGCCAAATGATGGAGCCTTAATTCTGGCAGGCAGCTCCTCAGCATTGGCAAAACCTTGGTGACAGGGAGAGAAGAGTAGGCATTCAGGGGAGTTTGGTCTTGCCTTTGGAGAAACAGGTAGATTATCTGAACTGTAGGCTGAATTGTCTTGTGTGCAAGGGCTGCTCTGGGAGGCTGATTTTTGCTTTGCTTTTTTTATTTGAAAGCAAGAACAGCCCTGAAACATTAGGACAGGAGTGTGTCTGGAGGTCTTTGGGCACTAGAGAGGGGGTGGTTATAAAACGCATACAAAACTCATACAAAATTTGCCAGAAAAAACACCATGTGAAGACATTGCCAGCCATTAGGAAGCAAACAGAGGCCGAGACATATTAGCATGGCATTTTTGCCATGAGGTAGAAGCCAAAGATCAGCAGGATATGTTTGCTCTGGCTGTGGTTTGCACTCACATGCAACTGATGTGAAGGCACAGGGCTCGAGTGGCTTGGCCAGATGGCTGTGGCGCTGAGGGTGGTGGGGTAGGGGACCTGGGGAGGTCCCCCTTTTTCCCTTACAAAAGAGGTTTGGATTTACTGAGGAAATTACAAGGGGTGCAGCCCAATTCCTCCCCATCCCCAGGTGTGGCGTTGGGTCTCCCGACACACTTGTGGCCGCAGGACTGTGCAGCTCCTGGATGGGACGTGGCTGGTCCTGCCGGGGACACAGAGGTGATCCAGAAATGCTTTTATGAATTTCCTCTTGCTCTCAGTCTACATTCAGCTCTTTGGTGTTTCTGTTTGCTCTTGAAGGTAGATCTAATCTCATTTAATTATGTAGTGGTTAGAAAAGGGCAGGGCCCAAATGTTAGTTTTCAAATTAATTAATAAATAACACTGCTTTTAAAAATGGATGTGCACTAAAGAACCCGGAGATGTTCAGTGCAAACCAGCAAGAGTCTCCTCCATTATACCACAGCAAAATAACTTGCAAGAGGCTCAGTGATGGAGAGCTGCTGTTCGTGTGTGGTGACAGCAGACACCCCTCAGCTGCTTTCCTCCATCCCTTTCGCTCTCTCTCACAGGCTATGTGCCAGAATTTGCAGGACCTGCATGTAACTGGGCCTCTGAAGGACATGAATTTCTCTGTTCCAGAAGGAGGGGGAGTGCGCTTCATTTACCAGGTAATCAAGTGTCTCTTGGTATCCACTCCGGTCAAAAACCCCATAGTTTGCACAGACTGACCTCACGGGCAGTGTTGTCATCTGTGCTGGTGGGAAGAACAGTCCCCCGAGAGGATCTGAAATTAACTTTGACTTCCTCTATCTGGGAATTCAAGAGTCTACATGCAAAAAGCAGGAGACAACCCCTTCTCTCAAACACATTTTAAGAGGATATCCTAAGAGAGGGATTAATAAAATCAGCATTCCTAGAGAATGGGTTTCCGTGTAACTTGTGTCATCATTTTCCCTCAGCTCTGAGGTTTTCTTCCCAAAGCCATAACCACAGAAGGACAGATCCAGCTCCCAGGCAAATGGAGGATGTGTGTCATTTTTTTCCATTCCCGTGCTCAGACAAAGCCCTGTCCTAAGCAGACGTTTGCTTTGGAAAGAAACCACAGTTGGGATTTCCTGCAGCATTTGGGAAATAATGTGAAAACTCCTCTGTTGAGGATCAGAAAAGAGCAGATTTGTTTGAGCAGACTCTTGGAATATCATTCCCCCAGCCAAGCACACTGTTGGCAATAGATTTTAAAAGACACAAAAGCATGAAATTATTTCGATTATGGTGAAAATGCTGAAAAAAGGATGATTTTCCCTCTGATTTTTCCCCATTCTAGTTCACATCTGAGCCACCTGCTGTGAGTTTCAGAGCAACTGGTGAAAAAGATGGAATAATTGACATTGTGCCAAGGACAGGAATCCTGTATCTCAATGGGTCTCTGGACTGGGAGACCAAAGCAGTGCACAGGCTGCAGGTAAAAACTCAATGAAAAATAGGAAGGGAGGGGGTTATTCATATTCGCTATTTTTTGGTAAACCTGAAATTAATGGAAAACTGTTGAAATTTCAAATTCTTTCTTTTGTGTATATTTACAAACAGCTTTTCCATTGTTAATATTGAGCTTTGCTGAAAGACGCATGGTTTTATAGTTCTGAAAGACTTTGCACAGGAAAATGCTCCTTAGCACAGGAAGGTTATGTTGAGAAAACAAAAATTACCCTAGTGCCAACACCAATCCTTTAATTGTCCTAATATGAGGAGGACACTTGACTGGGAGTGAAATCTGGCCCCATGAATGAGATTCACTTGTTATCTCTGAAGACTGATAGGGTGAATTCCATGGCTGGAATGGGAAAATAAACTATTGTAATCTATTTAGGAAGATTATAATCTATTTAGGAAGATTATAATCTATTTAGTGACAAATGGTGTGAGTAAATGACATTTAGACACAGAGGCACAGATCTAACCTCTGTTAGATAACAGCAGAAAGCTGTTTGGCAGATATCGGAGGCTATTAGAGGAAAGAACATTGTGTGCTTGTCCTGCTATTATACTCTTTTCGTAAGGATCTCATCGTAAACACTGTTGGGAGTGGGACAGCAGGTAGGCGATCTTTTGGTCCCAGTATAGCCTTCTGCTCTTATTTTGTGTCAAAAATGGTATTGTTTTTTTCTGAGGCACTAGCAACTGAGAAGGAGATGATCGTGAGAGGATGAATATCTGAACAGACAAAGTACATGATGATGTTTTAGCTAGCCTTAGCTATCTTTCTGAAGTCTAGCATTTCAGGTTTAATGGTTTCATGTTCTCAGCTCTAAAACACCCTTGGATTGGAATTAGGGAGGACAATTTTCTAGCCCCAGAAGTTACTAACCCTAAACATGGGAATCCTTTACAGACAAGAAGAAGTGATGACAGAACTGAAAGATGATGCTTGGTTAGGCATAAATAATCATGATTTGATCTATTATGTGCAAACAAAATAAAGTCTGACAGACGTGATATATACTTGGTGCTTTAAAGTCAAAGAAGGCTGAAAAATAAGAAGTCAAATTGTTTGGAAGAAAAATGTAATCAGAACTAAGAATTAAGTTTTCCTTACAAACCCTTAGATCAGCCTATTTTTCTGGTTGACTATCAGTGTGTTATCAACATTATTCTCATCCTAAATCCAAAACACAACACTATACTGGCTACTAGGAAGAAAATTAACTCTATTCCAGCCAAAACTAGGACAGACTGGAAGTGAGAAATTGCCCCCTGTCATCAGAAGCAGGAGTAGGTTATTTTGTTTTGTTGGCATTATATACTGTGGTGAATTTTCATCAGTGAGCTACTGTGGTAAATTCGTCCTTGTAGATGGAGCCACCCAGTGATGGCTCTCACCAGATTTACGTCACAGTAAGAATGACTTGGCATTTGACATCCTGATGTTCATTTCTGTCCTTTAATTTATCTACATGAAAATATTTCTTTGCTGTTCCTTCTTTTTCCAAATCAAGGTGGAAAGTCTGGATGAAAAAGGAAACATAGTGAAAGGTCCATACGCTGTTACAATATATGTGGAAGATATCAATGACAACCCACCAGAATTTGACCAGATAAAGTACACTGGAGTAGTGAGGCAGAACTCCCGTCCAGGTAACCGTCATAATAATTGAACATTGTAGTTAATAGGAAGCTAGGTAGATTAGTTAAACAGGAAGATAAAGTGGGTGCTATACTTCAACAAGCTGAAGAAAGCTCAGTTTTTCTTCCCACAGGATTGTACAAAACAAGGATGCAAGCATGTATAATATAATGAAAGGGCAAAGAGGTGACCACTATGTGGTGTAAAGGGATGAGTGTAATCAGAAATATTTCATAGTACTTGTTGCTTTGCAAGTATCACTTAACAGGCAAATATTGCTGCCCTCTCCATTGCACTGAAAAAAAACCCTATGCTAGAGAGAGTTTAAAGTTTAAAGGCTCCCAAAGACTATACAGAAAGAGAATGCTAAGAATTTGTAAGTCTTTCCACATCAGTGAAGTAAAATGCCAGTGTAGATACAGGGTATATGTTTAGTGTGACTGATGCTTCTCAGAACGTGGGCTGAACCTTAGTATTTAGGAGAGAGTCTTAGATTATGGATTGCAGTGATCCAGTCCAGAAATCAAGAAAGTATCGAAGTGCAGTTCAAGACCCACATCTTGGAAATGAAGGACGCAGCCAGCTGTTATCACTGTGACTATGGACTCAAGAAGAAACTTTCACTAAAGAATACGCATATAAAGCTCCATGGGGCCAGAAAATCATTCTGCAATATTTTACTGTATCTTCAACTGCATGCAAGTCAAACAGATTTTGAATGTTGCATTGGTGATCAAAAGGCAAAAATTCACTTATGTTACCATGCATTACCATATTTTTTTTCACTGTATTATTGTTCCTTTAATTATAACTGTGTCACAGCTGTAGGGCATTTTTCTCAAGGTGCTTTGGGTTGAACTGATTTGTATAAGGACTGCAAAGTGGCCTTAAAGAGAGATACCAGTGAGCTGCATTCCGGGTGCAGGCATTCTTGAGTGGTAGATAGCTCTCTGATTTAGCTCTGTCACCTTCTTCATCAACTGGTCTTCACACCTATTGTGATCCTACTAAGCAGAGCTGGTGGAGGGGAGACCTGTGGGATGGTACACAGGCAATGTAACCTCCACACACAAGCATGGCTTACTATGAGAGATGCATTATGAAACAACGGCAGCTCCCCATAAGCTGCCTTCCTGGCTTGAGAGCTCTGCTTGAATGGACTATGTGTTGAGGTTTCAGTCTCCTGTTTCTTCTCTAATCCGAATAGGCAAGCCCTTCATGTATGTCCACGCCACTGACCGCGATGATCCTACAACTCCCCATGCACAGCTGACGTACAGCATTCTCCATCATTTTCCCAACCCCTATACAGAAATGCTTTTCCAGATCGATAGTGTAACTGGAGCAATCTCACCGAGTGTGAAGGGTATGTAAAAAGATTCTTGTTTGTCAAAAAGCAAGCATGAGTTCCTGGGTGTACATAGGAACAAAACAACAACACAGCTCTGATGTTGAATTCTGAATAAATGTAGTCAGTGGGACATACTCCACTGAGGCCCTGGTTTTGGGGAACTTTGTTTGTGTCCCACCAAATTCAAGGGCAGTTAGCAGAAATGGAGATTGGGATCTAAAAGTACATTGAGAAGAGAGGTAGATCCTCTGGCCCTCAGGACTATGCTGAGTCATATCTTGGGATTAATCCTCTTCCTTGAAATCTAGAAACCCAAAAGCAGTAACATGAAAAATGCAGAGAAAAACTCAGCCGGCCATATGATCCCAACTGAACTGCAATGATTTAAAAACCCCGTCTCTTCTGCTGGGCTGAACAAGTGCCTAACTGGAGTGGGGGCTGTTCAGTGATGCATCGGCGCAACATGAAACCACAGCACAGAGGTCTCATACGATTACGTCCACATGATGCTGTGCTACGTCGTTCAGAGAAGCCAGAGGAAATGGTTTGCTGAGGTTTGGCACAGAGGTCCATCTAAGGAGTGAGTCTGGAGCAGATGAAGAAGCATAGTGCATGTAGGAGGCAATGAGCAGATGAACCATCTCCACAGCCTCTGCTTCATTTCACTTGGCTCTTTGCTCTGTCTCTAGGCTCTTATTATTTAGATCCTCAAAAGCAGGACACCTTCACGCTTGTCGTCACCGTGAAGGACATGGCAGGGATGACAATGAATGCTTTCACCAGCAGTGCCGATGTGATCATCACTGTGAAGGAGAGTCTGTGGAAAGCTCCCCCCACCATCCACATCCAAGAAAACTCAACCCAGGTCCACCCTGTCAACATCAGCCAGGTAGGGCCCTTGGCCATGCTCCCTGCACCTCTCCTTGGTGCCACAGTGTTGTTTTCTCCCAGCTAACTGTGAAGGTGTCCCCACTGCATTCAACACCAGGCTCTTCAGAAGGACTTTGGCACCTCCCAGTTATTTTTTATATGATATCCTTTGGAAATTATCTTTAGTGCTGGTCTCATTAACTTATTGTTAGTATGAAAGTTAATGGTTTGAAGGTGACTGAGATATACAGTCAATACAAACATTAGAGGCACTGGACTTTGCCCTTCAGTTTGGAGAAGCTGTTAGCACTGCCTGTGTGTGAGAATATCCCATAGATAGAGGAAACATTTAGAGAATTTTGTTACAGAGTAATGACTGGAAGAAAAAAGGTGCTTTACAAGGCTATTTGGCACAATATGAAAGATAAAGCTCTTGAGACACCCCAAGGGAGCTCCTAGACAGACACGTGGCAGTTGGGTGCCTCTGTGGAGATGCTGCTCTTCTCTCCCGATGGGTTTCTTTGAGCACTTCCAGCCTCACTCTAACACCATGGGTGCTCCAGGCTTTGGGCAAACCAAGAGCTAACCTGTTCAAGGTTATTTTGAAGTTAGCTTCTTCCATTCGCAGAAGAGCCTGGACCAGCTCCACTGCAACCCTGCTGTGGGCAGTCCCCCGCACTTGGGGACATCTGCTGTGGCCAGTTTTGTGTGACACAGCACATCGGCTATGTCAAAAGTACCTAGGAAGGACTGAAATGCCCTCCTTCAACATCCTGCATTCCCACGGTATTCCTCTTTTCACAGTGCAAACGCAAAATATTTTGCCCATAACTGCAGACAGATAGTGATGTACACATCAGTAAATATTAACTAACAGGCCAGCAGCCTTTCAGAAATGTTTGACTTTGAAAAATGCCTTGGCACTGGAACCCCCAATGCCGTCATCCCTTGGACATGGCAGGATTCCTCGGATCCCGTTTGCAAGAGTAACTGACTCGGTGCTATTCCCACTGGCCTCAGTGACAGCCTGAGGAAGTCCAGAGTGAAAACAGGTGGAAGAAAAACTAACATGCAACAGTGCTCCCATTCTGGGGTCACTTGTACATAAATTTCACGTGGCAGCCAATGACATGTTGATTCTGCCTAGGGGAAAATTAAATGCAGTTGCTGCTACATAGTATAAAACATAAACAGTAATACTGACTTCTTCATTAATTTGGCAGTCTGTTTACTGCATTTCATTTTAAATCTGAAGCACCCCACTAAAGATCCTTCATCACAGACTTTGATGCATGTAAAGAGCATGCACACACATATGTGCAGATAGGTACTGGATATTTGTTTTGTTTTTCCACATCTCTGAATTAGATAAACCAAAACAACAGGCAGGAATAAACAGTGTAAGGAGCCGGAATAAACTAGTGTCAAGACATTCAAATACATATAATGCTGTCACTGTTTAGCTCCACATACCAAAACCCTTCCATAAAAATATAAGTGTTGTAGCCCATCTGGACAGCTGGAGAAACTGGGGTAAAAGGGCTTCACCACAACAATTCAGAGAGCAGAGGTGGATTATCGGGCTGGTTTTCTGCAGCTCATCCCAAGAGCCTGCCAAACTGTTAATTTTCTGGTTTATGAAGCTGACAGAAATGCAATCTTTTCTGTTTGTGGTCCAGAAACGATCCCTGTTAAATCTCAGTCTACACTTCTGACTTCCTATCCTGAGTTATTTTTGTGTTTTTAGGTGCACTCAAATGAGCCAGATGTAATTTATGGCCTTTTTGAAAAAGAAAAGCTGCCCAGGCTCCCATTTTCCATTGATCAGAATGGGGTTATTTATGTGACCGAACCATTGGACAGGGAAGAAAAGGATACTGTAAGTAAACACATAAAACCTCACCGATGGGAGAGACCATAGCAGGAAGCTGATTATTGGTGTGGGAGTAAATATGACAAAGCTCACTAGAATGGACAGAGGGGAAAAAAAGAAAGAAAAGCTTTGTTTCTTGTAATTTCTCTTTGGGAATGACTTGATAGATATGAAAGCACATTCATCTACTACACTGTACACAGCCTTCAGTTTGGTAGCCTACAACATTTCTCCACGGGTCTGGCAGTAGCAACCACTGCCCACAACGTATGTATAATGTACAGCACGGACCAACCATGGCAGGATTGTAGGTGCATGAGCAAGAGGTAGGCAGGGGCATTTGTGGAGGGCAGGAGATTTGGATGTTTCAGATCTACTCCAGATCCCAGGGGCCTCAGGGATCTCTCCACAGCAGAAGCAGAGTTTAACTTGCAGTTGCAACTGTAAAGTTACCCTGAAGTTCCCCATCCGGGGGTCTTTTAGACAGAAAACCCTCTGTCCTCTTTTGTTCTTGGAGGAAATTTGGGCACAGAATAGGCCAGAGATCAGATATGCTGGAGGAATCCTATCTCTGTACGTGACAGATGAATTTGCAAAGTGACAAAAATGAGAGATTCCTGTTTTTCTTGAATTTTTGCAAGAGCAAGTTCACAGTGCAGTGAAGTATTCAGGACTTTTAAATTCTTTTGAGAACTCAGCCCTCAGGCACTAAGGGGTGATGGAAAAGTCCTGAATTAAACAGGGTGAAAATACTGAACAAATATATGAGAGGATATTTCATTTGCATGGAACGCTCCCATAGCACATGGGACGCATATTTAAATGCAAATGCGTGTTGTGTATTTAACGCTTTACACATTTAAATGCAAAATATTGTCACAGTGGACATTCAACACATCTAATCTCAATATTCTTATTGCAGTATTCTTTCTTTGTGGTCACAAAAGATAACGAGGGAGAACTGGTGGACAAGCCTCTGCATGTTCATGTTATTGTGGAAGACATTAATGACAATCCCCCTGTGTGCCAGCAGGCCCTCACTGTAATTGAAGTTCAAGAAAACGAAGGTGGAGGTAAGCAAACAGCTTCTACTCATTTATACACATCATTCTATTCCTGTTATTGTTTCCAGCGGGGTGCAAATAAAGCTAGAAATTCTGATCACAAAGAGTAAAATGTAGCTCTCCTAGAGAAATGTTTTCCTGTGCAAATAGTCCTGTTGTTTTCACTTCAATAATTCATGTGGAAAGGTTTTCAATAACCTGAGAAGAACAGACCCAAGACCCCTACTTAAAAAATGCTATTCCATTTAAAATATAAAATTGCATTTTCCCACAACCACAGTTTTGGACAACTGCTTAGCACGTAAAGAGAAAAACACCTCTTTTATTACTAATACAAGAAATACTGCTCTAAAAGTGTCATGAGCCCATTTTCCCTCATCCAGATGCTCCTCCAGCATAATGCCTTTGACTTCAACGGACCATTACCAAAATCTGTCCCTAAGCCTTCACATCAGTTATTTGGTTTCAAGGCTGAAGTGTCTGTTGTTACAGTCACTTCTTCTGATCAAAACACGTAGCCCAGTCCTTTTGGACTGCCCCAAGCCCAAAACAGCTGGTTGGGATGCTAAAGGAAAAACTCCCAGAAGTCAAATGATTGTGTCCATTGCAGTGTTTTCCACACAGTTTTATTTTTATTGCCCCTCTACTCTTTGCATTGGTATCATTGTTGTCAGTGTGTACCTCTCGGGAGGAATAGGACCACTGCATTATCTGACTGACTCTGGTCTCTCCTCTGCCACAGGAAGTAACATTGGCACCCTGTTTGCTACAGACATGGATGAGAAGGACACCCTTAACTCTCGTCTGCAGTTCAAAATCAAAAGTCAGGTTCCTGCTGTTCCTGCAAGTAATCTGTTCTTTGTTCAGCAAGACACTGGGATTTTGCAGTTAACGAGCCATTCGTTAAACAAGCGCATTGCATCCAACTATTCCTTGAAGGTGCTGGTGACAGATGCAGGTATGTAACACCTGCTGTTACACAGCAAAATTATTTTGTTCACACTGGCATCCCCCTGTGCTCAGTGTCCAAGGGATGAGAGGAGACCTGCAGGATTCACTGGACAGGCAGCAGCACTGAGAGCTGGCTTGCTCTGGCGTGGTACTGCCTTGTTCCCGAGATGCATGGAGGTTAATCATGATTCATAATGCAAGTATGGAAGGAAACCAGCTCGAGGGCAGAGTGTGGATAAATTGGGAAGCTTGTTAACAAGTACTCCAGTAAGAGATTTCCTTCCACAGGGGAAAAAAAATGAAGAGATCATGACTGTGGTTTTCCCCCAAAATCTTTCAAAGGGACTCACTGAAAAAAATCAAGAAATTAAACACAGCTGCTCAGAGAGTCCAGATAATGTATTTTAAAAGATTAAGAGCTGAAATTAATCTTCAAAAAGAATCTTGTCCATTATGTAAGTTCCCAGGGGTCCTTTGTGGTTCACTGAATGGAAAGGAAATCAAACTCCATACTAAAGCTTAAAGCTTTGTGCTGGAGTCCTTGTAGTCAGGCAAAACTTGTGGATGGAGGAACTGGCATGTAAAGAAAGCAGTGTGACATGTCTGTAAATGAAATAGCATCACTTAGGCAGATGATATGATAACCTTGCAGAAGCTGGTGGTTTGTTTTGGATGCTTATTTGAATTCCATCCAAATAGTTTTGTTTAGAATATTCATTAACTTTCAGCTCATGAAACACGTCCGTCAAACACTGAAATGCAGCTACATCTGACTAGCACATGACCAGACAGAATATGCTTTTAAAATCACAGACCCCCATTGCTATGGGTGCCCCTGCTCAGGTAGCACTTAGATTTACGTAGATCTGAAGTTTAAGTCTGGCTGTAACGAAAATAAGGGTGCTGCCTGATGGCCCAAGAGGACAAGGTAACATAACAACCTGGGTCTTATTTTTTGACATGCAAAAGTGGTGTTGAGAAAGCTAACACAACTCATAGCTATCATCGTCCTGGTAAAGGGATATGGTTTTAAAAAGTGAGGGAAATGAAATGAAACAGGATGCGACAATGCTGATGGAAAGGTGAATATTAAGATAGAGAGTGAGGTTGCACTGACTAAGAGATATTGGAGATTAAGTGCTTCTTACAACAGCAGGACTTTGCTTGGATTGGGCAATTTAGCAGCGCTCACTTTTGTTCACAGTGAACCCTTTTGGAGGAAAGTTATTTTCGGCAGAAGGGTTCCCGTGACAGTGTTTGTTCTCTTTCCATGCAGTATTCCAAACAATCTGTGACGTGCAAATACATGTCATTGACATCAATGATCGGATTCCCATCTTTGAAAAATCGGATGTGAGTATTGTTAACACCATTTTTGATGTCCCGATAAATTTTGAGCATACGTTCCGTGTCTATAGAATGTCAATGGGAAACTAACCATTTACAGAACAAGTAACAGAGCAGCCCACTAGTGAAAATAAAGGCAAGGTATTGCTGCAAAGCCTGCATATAAGCTCTATCTATATAGACAGTGAACAGTGGGACTGACTCATAGTTAATTCTGAAATATAAGGTAATTTGCTCAGTGGTAAACTATGTGTACAGAAATAAATGATTCTATTAAAGCAGTTTATTCCAGAAATGTAAGTTCTGGAGGAAAGGGGGAAGAAAAGGCTTTAAAATTAATTAAAATAGCTAAATGGAAAAAAGCTAACATCTCCCAAGTTCCCTTCCAAACACAATATTAATGTATCCAGAAAAGCCAGAAGGTGAATGGAAATGAAAGGCTCTATTTGCTGTAACCAGAAGCAGTGGTCCAGTGACCCATGCCCAAATGCATACCTGCTGGCCCTTGGTTCCAGGATGGGTGCCAGGCTCTTGCCTCTTCCTCTGGTGGAGGTGCTGGCATCTGGCAGAGAGACCTGCAGACCTTCCGTGACTTTTGCCTTCTGGCCCAAGCCTCCCTGCAGACGCTGCAGTGGCTCAAGTATCTACATTTAGGTGTCTAAGCTCCCACCATACTTGCAGGCAATGTAGGCGGTGGGCTCAGGAGAGCTGTCTGGCCCATCAGGTGTAGGTGTCCTCTTGGGGAATCTGTGTTGGTTTTGGGGCTTTGCTGGCTGCATTGCCCAGCTCTCTGTTGATGATAATGGGAGCTTAGACACATGCAGACCACGTGCCTACATAGCAGGCTGTTGACTTTCTCACCTCAAGGTCTCAGTCCAGGACCTGGTCTCAAGATGAGACTGCTGGGTCAGGGCACACATCAAACAGAGTAAATGGAGCTGGGCTGCTAATGTGGCAACGGAATATGGTGCGTGGAGCAATTAAATATTTAACAGTCAGTGGCTAGGGTGCTCACTGAGTACAGAGGAGCTGTACTGTCCCTACTGCTGTGAGCATTGCAGGAATGTGGAGTGGTTTCAACAGAGGAGGTAAAGGTTTGGGATCGTTGCTATACTAGTAGCTTATGCACTGACAGAGATCCCAGCACCTTTGCTAAATGTATGGCTAAAAAGGGGGATATAGCAACTTTGCAGAGACTCTAGTGCCCATCTTGCAGCTCTGGGTTCCCCTGGGCAGCAAGGTAGCTCACCTGTACTGCTGCAAGGCACTTCACTAATGCTTTTGTATATCTATCTAACCTGGTTGCATCTCTGCTGTGAAGTGCACCCACTGCTTCCCTCCCTCACATGGCTGCTGTGGGTTAAAATACATCTGTGCTTGTGAGTCGCAAGCTTGTTGTAGCGCTCAAGTTTTTATCCACGGATGGTGCTCGCTGTGTCATGTTTCAATGATCTCTCTCTCCTCAGTATCACAGTGTGACTGTTGCAGAAAGTCTCCCGGTAGGAACAGTGATATTAGAAATTCAAGCTACTGATGGAGACGAGCCTGCCACAGGGAGCTCCTACATCATTTACCAAGTGAAGGAAGGAGATCCAAACAACACGTTCATCATAGAGACAGATTCTGAAACAAACCGAGGGTTCGTCAAGATTAACAAGGTGAATAGATGGGTTTATTCTTCTCCTTTATATATATGTATATATATATATTTGTCATAAACAGTAACTGCCCTGGTGATAATTTGTGGGGGAGGGGTGTTGGCTGGTGGTGGAATGAGGACACCCTAAGCATGGTGCAGACTGCAGGAGGCCCCACTCTTGGGCTCAAGCACTGTGCCTGTGCAGTGCTCAGGCACACCTATCCTCCTCCACCCACCGCCACCAGCAGCTCCCTTCGCTGGCTCTGCTGCTGGCCCCTTCTCCAGCAGAGCAGGCTCTGGCCGATGAAGTAGGTCTTTATGCACCATAAAGAAAAAAAAATGGCATTATTTGAGTGATTTTGCAGCAGTGTTTCTGGAAAAGAGAAAGCCAGCTAAATGCTTCCATGGGCTGAGGTCGTGGTGGTGGGCTGTCACGGGGCAGATCCTCCTCCCTGCTGGTGCTCTGGGCTGTTGGTGGCTTTTGCAATGGGAGGTGCAAGTGATACCAGCACGTCTCAATGTCAAGATGGAGAGGTAGTTTGTTCCTGCTCAGACAAATATTAACTGCGACAAAGCCAAGGTCAGCGTGTGCTGCGGTGGGTGATACATCCCATACGTTCAATGCTGGAGACAGGAATATAAGGAACACTTCCTGCTGCATCCATGAATTTCAATAGCAAAAGTGCTCTCCCTTTGAAATTAGCCTTCTCGAAGGTGTTTGAACTACGGGTCCAGAAAACCTATCACTCATTTTCCAAGGGGTGACATGTTGTTTGCATCCAGTTCACCTGCCGCCAGCCGGGCCAAGGGCAGGCAGACGCCGCGTTTGGTGGACCATCTTCAGGCTCAACCTCAGCGTCATTTTTTCCCAAGGAGGCAATTGTGAGAAACTCCACAGTGTAACAACCCTCGCATGACTTTTGTCACCTGGAGGTCACCCGAGGCCTTCTCGTACAGAGCTATAAATACTGTTGCTGTAAGCAGGATATAGTTATTAAACTTAGGCAGGTGGCAACATTATTAGGAAATGCAGTTGCTGAGGAGGCCTCCAAACAGGCATATGGTTTCATTTAAACTGACTGTTCCCAGTGTCATTTTGCTCCTGACAGCTCTCCCTTATTTCATCTGTATCTGGGATGCAATCTCCTCCTTGAGAAGAGGGGGACTTTGTGGTTTCCCATGGGAACTCCCCGTGGCAGTGGCGCCATTGCTTAAAGCACCTTTTTTTTCTAATTTATCCAGACTCTTGATTTTGAAACGGCTCCAGTGTACAACCTGGTGATCAACGCCACAAACCCCGAACCGTTGGTGCCAGGCGTGCAGTACAACTCAAGCTCCCTTACCTTGTTTAAAGTTTTCGTAACAAATGTGGACGAGCCACCTGTTTTCCTCAAGACAGTTTACAAAGGAGTAGTGTCTGAAGACATTCCTGTCAATACCCTGGTCATGACGGTGGAGGCCTTTGATCCTGAGGGGGTTGCTGTACGGTAAAAAAGAGTGACCATTATTTATTTATTGAATTTAGGATTTAGACAATTGTTCTAAAAGAAGTACAAGGAAAATACACCCAATATTTGGCATGCAGGAAAAGACTTTTTTACAAAAGTCTTATCTCCTAGTAGAAGGTGAAGGTGTGGTGGGGTGGTGGCCAGTGACCCACCTGCAGCAGACTGCTGGGCAGTGCTTTTCTAACCAGCATTCTCTCTGTGCTGTGACAACCATCAGCCAGTGGGGCCCTTGAACCAGGAAACTAAAAGGGAAGAAGGCCAATATATGTCTTCAGGAAAAAGGCAGAACTGGTCTGAGAATAACAGGGTTTCCACATTCATGATGCCTTTGGTAAACAATTGAAGTATATACTGTGTACCCCTAGGAACCAGTAGGACAGTAGCTGCTTTTCATGTCGCACAGGAAACCGCACAGGGCTTTTTCTCCACCAGAACACGCAACCTGTAGTGAATCTCAAGTCTATAATTGAGAATTAATTAATCTTCTTTCCCAACTGCCAAAGATGATATGCCTGCTTCCGCTGCGGAGGCAAAGCTCTGTGCAAGACAACTCCTATGCTTGTGAGTGGGATGCAAGACCTCAAACTGGCTCATTCGGTGGCCCAACGCCATGTTGTACGGTCAAGTCACCTTGAGTCTCTGCCAGCTCACGAATCTATGCACAGTGCTGTGTTGCATGGGGTAAATGTACCTTACACAGTAGAGTCGGATAGAAGAATTATTTGTGGCTCTTGCTGCACGATTCCCAGCTGGGATGCTGAACAGACCAACCCAAAACAAACAATCCTTGAAATTTAACTAAAATTCAGCAAAACACCAAGTAGTTAATGGAGTTGCAGAATATGACTGTTAGGCCTCCTGTGGATTTTTATTCCCAGAGGTTTCTCATCTGGCTTTCTACTTTCCCCTACTTTTGGGAACTTAGCATGTTTGGCCTTCTGTCAAGCTGGTTTGAAAGTGAGCCACATAGTCCAGAAGCTCTGGGGGATGATGACAGAGACAGATTACAGGAATTCATATATACATAAACCACATTTCTGCTAAAAAATAGGTTAAAGGACCTAAAATAAAAAGTATAAAAAGTAAAAGATGTACAAGCATGTCAGCATGCTGTTTTTAATGCAAGGGGTATGGAAAGAACAAAAGCGTTGAATGAGAAGGTCAGGTCACATCTACTCAAGCAAATGCCTGTGCTTTAACTGGGTCATATGTTCATGGTTAAATTTGTAGAAGTAAATACCCAGAGACCTTGGGGTTTTTTTAAACAATAATATAAAGGCAATTATCTGGTGATGTTTAAAGCACTCTCTGTTCCAAGGCTGCCCTGATGGTAATTACAGGCTGCTCCAGACTGGCAGCAGATAACCACTGTAGTCCACCTTGGGGTCTCAGCCCCTTGCTAATCCGAAAAAGGGTGCCTGGCTGCACTGCTCCCTCTGCCCCCCAGCCTTTGGCTTGTGCCCCCATCAAAACCAAGGCGTAGGAGATGTGATGAGGAGAGAGGGACATGGGGTTGGGACAGAGTGCACTTTGGACCAAAAGGTCAGGAACACCCCAGATCTCCCATTTAGGAGGAAGGTGGAGTTGCAGTACACAGGCTGGAGGAGTGGTGGTGTTCCCATGGTTCTGCTCTCACTCTTATTCTCAATGATTTTGGCCTCCCTTCCTCTGTCTGTCTCTCCTGGTTGGCTGTAGTATTGGGACTCTTCCAAGAACCCTCTCTTTGAGTACAATTGTAATCAAGCCACTTGCCTAGAATCAATAAAGAAGTATTTGCTTTGACAGCAATTTTTCCTGATTTGGAATAGTATATGTGATTTTTTTTCCTATTTCTTTCCAAAGATACTCCTTAGAAGGTGACGTGAGGAAATGGCTGAGGATTGATGCAGCCACCGGGCAGGTATACACTGCTTCCACTTTGGATCGAGAACAAGAAGAAATGTACACAGTTGAGGTTATTGCATCAGAACTAAGTAAGTGATGAAACAATTACATATACATACAGAGGAATCTTCTGCCCTTACTGCTTTATGAGGAACTATCATACTTGCCATGACTAAACCCATGAAAAGTACAGGAACATGTGATGTATCCTTAGAAGTATATATTTGTTAAGAATTCAACTTTCTTAAAAGAAATCTTGATGTTGTAGATAATGAGGATTAAAATAGCTTTCATGAAGTTAGCTATCATATGCTGTTATATTTGCTTGAGCCACATGGCACATAGAGAAGGTTAGAATTTCTTCTTTTCAACATCAACATTTTCTGCCACTTTTTTCCTCTATAGCTTGAAAGATTTTAGTCTTTCTTGTGGGTATGTTTAGGCTTCCTGAAAACATACCTGGAGAGTAACTTGCAACCTTGTACAGAATGTCACTTTATTATGAATAAAACTAATACACTAGTTAGTGTATACACTAATACATATGTTAGGGCTCCTAGTTCCAGCCATTAGAATCTTTCAAATAGTCCATCTGGGGAGATTTCGTTATGTGATTTACATTTAATAGGGGTTAAAAATTCTGGACTATATCTGATTGCATGAGGAATAAATCTAGATTTCCCTTATTAAACACAGATGAACAATCATGCTGGCCACTCTTTTGGGGGATATGGGTAAAGATGCAGTTCCTGTGTGTCAGAAAAAAGGAGTGCTTCCTTGAGCACCAAGATGGAGTGGGGCTGTTCCTGCAGGAACAGGCTGGAGAAAAGACAGGGCTCTGAAAGCTCTTCTTGGGCTCCTTGTCTTGGCCCAAAGGCAGAATATTGACTTGCGTTTCCTATATATAGAAGAGAGATGGGAAACTTAAGGAGTTTCACCCTTGAAAGAGTGCTCCAAAGAGCACCGGCCACCTTGGATTTGACCGCTTACCAGATATGATGGATGTGACCACTTACTAGATACGATGGTCTGTCTGCCTCCTTTCACTTGCTAGTGTTCTATAGTTAGCAAGAGTTGGGGGTAAATAAACCATACTTTTTAAAAAGTGGTGGCAGCTACCATGAGTCCCTCAGGACCTCCTGAGACCTTGCCTCTGCAACCTGCAGACAGGATACCACCTCCCACTGCCTGCCTGATAGTGTACCTATACAATAGCTGCAAATGCAACAACCCAGCGTGTAAGTTCAAGATGTGCATGTAACGTTGCAGTCTGTTAAACTCTACAGATAATGCAGCTCAGAAATCCAAAACAACCTTGATACTACACTTACATGATGTGAATGACAACCCTCCACAGTTAGCTATGGATTATCCTCCTTTCTTCTGCCACCCACTCAGTGGAGGAGAGAGAGCTTTGATTCAAGCTGCTGATGCTGATGAACAGTGGTATTATTCAACATTTACTTTTTCTCTTGCGGATGATATGCATACAAGAAATAATTGGGAAATCTCAAAAGCCAATGGTAAGTTAATAAAGCTATTCTTATAATGATATGGGACTCTCTAAGTACTCTGGGAAATATAAAGAAATATTGAATTCCTTTTCATTCCTACTATTGCATATCGAGTATTCCATGTAGAAAAAAATTAGGTTGTTGAGAAATTACATGCTTTTTGGCATGTATTTATTTGAACACCTAACATTATTTTTTTCAAGAGCTGACATCTAGGATGTTGCAAGCTAAACCTTCACTAGTACTTAAGAGAGAAGAAACATGTAAGAATAAAATGTACTGTGTGCTTAATGAATACAAATCACTTCTGCTAAAGAAATAGAGCAGTTTGTAAACTGTCTATTTCTGACATTTCATGTGCAAAGGGAAGTCGTGCCTCACAAACCAACTGGAGTTCTTTGAAGAGGGTCAGTAAGCACATGGATAAGTGCTTGGCTGACAGAGCCTGTCTGAATTCCTAAAAGGCATTTGATGAAATGTCCCACTAGAGAAAGTGGGTTGCCATGATGTGAAAGGGACAAGTTTTGAAAGGATAAATAATAATTTAAAATTCAGGAGTTGGAGTAAATGGACAGCTCTTGCGGTGAAGGGAGTTCATGTGTGGTTTTCCAAAAGGTTTTTTTGCTAGGACCTGTGTAGTTCAATAAATATGGGTGCGCAATGAGGAGGCAAAGTTTACTCATTATACAAAGTTATTTGAGTAGGAAGCAAGTGTGAAGAATTGCAGAACATCCTTGCAAGACTGAGTGGGCTGAATAATAAAATGGCAGATTCAAATGCACCCCAGACTCCCAAATTCACAGTTGAAATCATGGGTGCTGAGCTGGCCATTACGAGTCAGGAGTGAGACCTGTAAGCAGTTCCACAAAAATGTAAGATCAGATTATCAGTAGTGTTCAGAAAAGCAGATCAAATATTGAGAATTACTAGGAAGGGACCAGAGAAGAAATCAGAGAACATCATTATGCCCCTGTATAAATCCATGATTTGTTCAAATCTTGAACTCTGGTCTCTCCATCTCCAAAAAGATGCAGTAGAACTGGAAACAGGTTCAGATAGGGCAACAAGGATAATCAGAGTTATGGAGTAGCCTGATATAAGAAAGTGTAGGGAAGCAGCAAAGTAAGCTACTACTTTTTAGCTTGGAAGAGAGTAGGGAGAAAAATACAATAGAGGTCTATAAAATCATGAATGCTATGGTCAGGGTGGCCAGAGGTTCATCGCTTGCCCTCTCTTCCAGTACACAAACCTGAGAGCCTCATATGAAGCTTATGGGAGTTATTTCCAGTGCAGATAGAAGGAAGAGGTAGTTGACTGTAGAACTTGTTGCCACAGGGTGTTGTGTATGTAGAAAGTTTCTACAAGTTCAAAGCAAGAAATCACATCTTGCTCAAGAAGTCCCTGAGCTGAAAATGGTTGAAGGCTGGGAGATCATTAGGAGAAAATAAAATACATACTTTTTTTTTATTGCAATCTCCACTTATTCTAGAGACAAGATACTGACATTGATAGACCTTTGGTCTGATCCCAACGGTTGTTATAGTCTTACTTTTCCAAGTTTTAAAGAGTCTTAGATGTGACAGTGTAAGTGCGCTGGAAGGATGGTCTGTCCTACTAAGTTATCTTGGGAACAATTTAAGTTGGTTATGGCTTCTATGAGTATGGGGGGTTGTTCTTGGTTTAGAAGTGATGCTATCAGTGTAGCACTACCCAAGATCAGATTTGGCCTGCTGTAGAAACTAGGAAGGAAATTCTCTGACCACATTATGCTGAAGGCCAGTCTAGGCATTTAGATGATCCCTTTTGACTTAATGCCTGCAAACCAAGGAGACCTGGGAAGACATGGGGGAAAACAGGAACTATCATCATGTGCAAAGCAGCCTTAAAAAAGAGCATTTGCAGCTGGCATGAATGTTGAGCTAAATTTCTTTCTTGTGCTGACATGAATGTCCCATTTCCTACTTACAGCTACTCATGCTTACCTCTCTCCGAAACATACTAACTTTGAAGAGAAGGTGTATAATGTTCCAGTAATAATTAATGACAATGGAAAACCACCTTTGGAAAAAAAAGTGAATCTTGAAGGTATACTATGCACAGAACTATTCATTTCAAGACAACAGTTACATTTATGAATAATCTGACTGGACTACTAAACTTCTCATTAATCTCATGGCATTTCTTTTTGCAGTAAACATCTGCAAGTGTTCAAGTGAAAAGTCGTGTTTTATCGAAGTACAGCGTGAGCACTACTTGCCAACCGCCGGCCAGGCAATTGGGCTTCTTCTTGGGGTCCTGCTCGTCATTGGTAGGTCACTTTTTCTTGGTTGATATGAAGCCAGGTCTCTGAGATATGATGGTACTGCTGCATTTCTGACACTGATTCACTTGTTGGGTGAAGAGATGTCATGAATGTTGCAGAATGAGCAAAAGAGGGAAGATCTCATGATTGTGTATCATGATTGCTGCAAACTTGTAAGTTTTTGGTCATAGGAATAACTTTCTTTGGCCTATGCTTCTTCATCAACGTACAATGGCACAACAAGCAGCTATGACAGAAGAAAATGCTGCACTTGTAGCATATTGTCACTTCACTGCTACCTACTGCCTTTTCCCTGTCAGGGAAGGGATTGGAGCCTTGTCTTGGGCTTCCAGATTATAGTGAAAATAGCGAAGCGTCCAGGTATGTCATGCTTACAATGTCTGTACCTGTAGCTTACAATTACGATTTTATTCACCTATTTCAGCTATTTAGGTTTCCATTTTTCATATGGAGAATTGCTTTGGGCTGTGGGAAACTGGCATTTTCATGAACAAAGTACAGTTATATTGTTAAGCAGTAGTGAACAGTATTATGTTCTTATAGGCATGAGCTGATGCATCTTCAACAAGTAGCTTAAAACTTTTTCCAAAGTAAGACAAAACCTTTTTTAGT
Organism: Gymnogyps californianus; assembly: GCF_018139145.2. Classification (NCBI taxonomy): domain Eukaryota; kingdom Metazoa; phylum Chordata; class Aves; order Accipitriformes; family Cathartidae; genus Gymnogyps; species Gymnogyps californianus. Next base: position 26,193,605 of record NC_059472.1, read on the forward strand.
ATTAGAATAGAATAGAATAGAATAGAATAGAATAGAATAGAATAGAATATTTCAGTTGGAAGGGACCTACAATGATGATCTAGTCCAACTGCCTGACCACTTCAGGGCTGACCAAAAATTAAAGCATGTTATTAAGAGCACTGTCCAAATGCCTCTTAAACACTGACAGGCTTGGGGCATCGACCACCTCTCCAGGAAGCCTGTTCCAGTGTTTGACCACCCTCTCGGTAAAGAAATGCTTCCTAATGTCCAGTCTAAACCTCCCCTGGCACAGCTTTGAACCATTCCCACGTGTCCTGTCACTGGATACCAGGGAGGTATCAGCATCTCCCTCTCTGCTTCCCCTCAGGAAGCTGCAGAGAGCAATGAGGTCACCCCTCAGCCTGCTTTTCTCCAAACTAGACAAGCCCACAGTCCTTAGCTGCTCCTCACAGGACATTCCTTCCAGCCCTTTCACCAGCTTTGTTGCCCTCCTCTGGATGCATTCAAGGACCTTCACATCCTTCTTAAATTATGGGCCCCAGAACTGCACACAGTACTCAAGGTGAGGCCGCACCAAAGCTGAATACAGCAGGATTCTTTTGACTGGCTGGTTATACTGTGTTTGATGCACCCCAGGATGCGGTTTGCCCTCTTGGCAGCCAGGGCACACCGCTGACTCCTATTGAGCCTGCTGTCGACCAGCACCCCCAGATCCCTTTCTGCAGGGCTGCTCTCCAGCCACTCCTCTCCCAATTTATACTTGTGCCCAGCATTACTCTGTCCTAGGTGCAGAATCCAGCATTTGGACTTGTTAAATTTCATGCCATTAATCATTGCCCAATGCTCCAATCTATCTAGATCCCTCTGCAAGGCCTCTTGTCCCTCAAGAGAGTCAACAGCACCTCCCAGTTTGGTATCATCGGCAAACTTGCTAATGGTGCATTCAACTCCTGCATCCGGATTGTTGATAAATATGTTGAACAGAACTGGCCCTAGAATTGAGCCCTGAGGAACACCGCTGGTGACAGGTCGCCAGCCAGGTGTAGCCCCATTCACCACAACCCTTTGAGCTCTTGCCCTTCAGCCAGTTCTTCACCCAGCACAATGTGAACCCGCGCATCCCACAGCTGGACAGCTTGTCCAGAAGGATGCTGTGAGGGACAGTATCAAAAGTCTTACTAAAATCCAGAAAAACTACATCCACCACCTTCCCTTCATCCATGAGGTGGGTGACCTTATCACAGAAAGATATCAAATTAGTTAAACAGGACTTTTCCTTTGTGAACTCATGTTGATGGTGCCTGATGATTGCATTATTCTATAAAAGCCTTTCAGTAGTACCCAGTATGATCTTCATAATTTTTCCAGGAACTGAGGTTAGACTAACAGGTCTGCAGTTCCCTGGGTCTTCCCTCACACCCTTTTTGTAGATTGGAATAATATTGGCTAGCTTCCAGTTAGCAGGGACCTCCCCAGACTCCCAAGACCTTTGGTAAATGATCGAGAGGGGTCCTGCCATAACGTCCTTTAGCTCCTTCAGTATTCTCTTTATCAATGTAAGTGCAAAAGTAGTGAGGATGACTGTTGATGGGATCCAGTCCCCTAGGAAGTGATGAGCAAGAAGAATTCAGTGCTCAGTCCTGTCTGAGTTTTGAATGTGATGGTCACAAGAGCCAGACTGGGAAACTGTGACTCAGCTGTAGAGAGGGGAGGGAGTGTGAAAGACCCATGGAGAAAATCAAAGAAAAGGAATTAAATACGTTACAGACCTCATATTCAAAAGAGTCAGATTAAATTAGAGGATAAAAGGGAAAAAAACCCAAGAACTTATGTAAGTTACCATTACTTCAATTCTAAAAGAAGAATGAGCCCCCAAGAACAAGTTCAGTACCTAAAAAGACAAAACCAAAGCTGTGTTGATTTTCTTTTGTAATACACAAACCCCTAAAGCAAGATAAAGTGTCGATGCATATGTGATGCATATGTGTTTGTCTTTTGAGGATAAAAAGAGAAAAAAAATCAAAGAACTTAAAATGGAAGAGGCCATACTCAGACCATGCAATTGACAGAGAACCCCCTTAAACTGCATCTGTATCATGTCCGTTCAAGCTTCTCACATCACTTATTTCTGCACAATGCCTTAGTCTCATCCCTCACTTAGTATAGTGCCACATTTAAGTGAAAATTATGTTGGATAACTGACTAAAGATGTTTTCATTACAAGAGAGCTGGTCAGCTTCAGAGAGCACAGTAGAAGTTGCTACTGCTTTATGACTTTTGAAAAACACAGTGTATGTAGCTCATAAAGGATTTTAAAAGAATTTCTGAAATGAATGTACAGGTTTTTTCAATAGCAAGTTTTTTTCACTGTAAAGGCAAAATCAGATTATAGCCTCAGGTGGATTTAACAGGAATCAGAGATGGGCAAGGAAAAAACAATGAGAAGTATATAAAGATTTTATGAAACCTGGAAAGACTACAAACATTGAGTTTGACCATAAAACCAGCTGTCTCTTGGGGGCCTGTCTGACACCAGAATGAATTCCTGCATGAGCTAAGGACTCTCTCAGACCTCAGCACCTTTCGTTCCAAGAGCAAGGATCCTCTGTAGTCTTACTTTCTTTAAAAGAAACACAGAGCATAGACACTGGAAAACAAAATACAACCAAACAAAAAATACATCCCAAACCCTCAGCCAATCCATTCTGATGAGAGAAACTCTTTCATTAAGACAAACTGTCTCTCTCCTGGAAGGTATTTCTCCCACTGAGAAGAGGGTGGGAGAATAAATATCATGTGGCAGGTACTAGCCATGTTCCTTGATTAACTACTCAGATACCACAAATATGAATGTAAAGTGAGAACAACTACAGAACAGATATTCAGAGCAATGAATGGGGCAAGGGGAGTAGCTGAGCACTCCTATATACTTTAGTAAAGGAACAAAGGGATGTTGAAAGTGATACATAATCTAACACTGATACAGAGGAAATAAATTTACATACAGTGTAACAAGCTCATCATGATTTAAAAAGATCAAACATATATATACACATATAATATGCATATTTGATGTGTATATATACATATATATGTATATATGCATGTAAAGACATCTAGACACCTTAGATTGGATATGACAAGTGATGATAAAAGGTACAAGCACTTCTAATCCAGGCCAGAAGAAAATCTCAGTCATTCTTGGCCATAGGTGCACAAATCTCTGGGGTCCATCAGCTATTCCTAACAGATACCAAGGACTTCCCGAAGAACAATTTTGCTGTCAGTAGTCTCAGCTTTGCTGTGACAGAATTGCCATTCCACTGGGAAAAAAAACAACCAGGGACTACAATTCAAGACAAACATGACAAATCACTGCTCAAAGGGAGGAGGGCTAAAAAAGACACTTTGCCATCTGGTCAGATCCTAGAGGAGAAGTTCTCCTTTGGGGGAAGTCTCCTGAGCCCTGAGGCATCTGATCCTGCCCACCAGTGCCTCGGGTCCCTGAACACGCTGTTGGTCCAGTGCTGCATGGTCATTCCCCAAAGCCGTTTGCTTCTGTTGAAGAGGTAAAGCAGTATGGATATTACAGTGTGGGTGTCAGATCCTTTGCTGAAATATCTTTTTAGAAAGATTTCTCTTCCCTTTATTAATGAGTGCTCTCTGTTTTTCAGGTTTCATTGTAGGGGGTGTGTTTTTGCACATGAAATACAAACAGAAAAATGAAAAGAAGAGCCATCAGAAAGATGTAAAGGATAGGTCTGAACTCAATAGACTGACTTAATGACTGTTTCATCAAGAGACAAAAATGCCCTTTGGGTTGGGAAGGAGTGAGCTTTGTAGCTCCCAAAGTGTACCATCACAAACTGAGGATACAAACATGCAAAAGCAGGCTCCCAGGGTTTTGTTCTCACTTTTGTAGGTAATACTATTCAGACATGAAACAAAAAACATACGTACACTTCAGCAGCAGCAGCCATTAATAAGAATATCAGCTTTGACTGAAGTGTTAACTCATGACAACACCAAATGCTGAGCTCCTGCAAGGATCAATACCTGGGACCAGCCTTCTTTGTTGGGCAGCTGAAGTAAATACGGACTTTCCAGAGGACTACATTTTATCTAACTGCACATCTTTGGCTCTTTCCATCTCAATAAATTACTGAATAGCAGAACAGGGAATAACATCCTGTGCTACATTTGAAGATGTCCCATGAAGTTGCAGGAATCCCTCTGACTCTCAGCAAAGGAGTTCCCAAACTTATTGCAGTCTGTAATCAGCCCTGGGTCATGCCTGCTTACATTATACTGGTGAATTTCTGCTGGCAATATTCACTAGCAATGTGACATTTCAGTTTTTCATTTTTGATATCCACAGAGTATAACCAGTTTGTGAAGCACTATGGCCTTTCATTACAGTTTCTAAGTTAAAAAATACATGCTGAGTCATGTGGAATTGGGTAATGTGCTTTTTTATTGTTCTTGCCCTCTACATATTGCATAAGAATAAAAATGTTCTTTAAAGGTTTTAGTGTCTGCTTATTTTATAAAAACAAGAGAGAGTGCATGAGAGCAAGCCATTGCTGCTTGGTTATCTATTGTATTTAACCCTCACTTTTGCATAATACAGATTAAAGATGGCTCTCAAGCCAGACTGATACATGTCCAGCTGATTCAAGACGCAATGATTGCTGGAGGCACTTGTATCCAAAATGTATTTGAGCCCAGGATGACACTCAGAGAAGGCAAGACTTTCTCCTGACAGTATGCCTATAGAAGGGCATTTTTGGTGACAGTTTGAGGGAGGCTTTTCTTTTAAGCTATAAATAAAAGCTGACAAATATTGTGTTAAACTGAAAAGACAATATACTTTAGAAAACACTGAAGAAAAGGTCATATGGAAAAGAGTATGTTTGTTTATGCAGGATTTTTTTAATAGCTTTTGCATGCAGCACAGAACTAGAAAGAAAAGAGCACTTTTTTGGTAGCATTGCATTATAATAGGTTTTCCTAGAATGCTGCCAGCAAAAACTTTGCTTTTGGGCTTCAGCGACACAACCCAATTGTTATACCTCTTACCCCAGCTTCCCCAGCTGTTGGAGCTCTGTTATTTGCTGTAGGGCTCACTGCTGGAATGTATTTATTTTATGATGGGAATGCAATCCATTATATTTGGAAAGTATGACATTCAGTTACGTCAGTGTGTCCAGGGATCAGGATTAGTATATTGTTTTATAAATAAGGGAGCCAAAGTTCAGGAGTTGTTGTACTTGTGTATACCAACACGGCTTTATCTGAAGATGGGGAAAATGTGCAGAAGTTCCACTTTGCTTTAACTCTCTGACCTGTCTTTCTGTTTGCTAATTTTACACAAACGCATCTCTTATTTTCAACAATTTCTTTTCTGGAGAAGGGTCAAAAAATTTCTTGTCTTATTTACCTACATTCATGGCTGGTTTGATAGGAGGACCTAATCCCTTTCCTCAGCCTACAGAGGCATCATCGCAATTTCTCGTGCCTCATGGGGTAACGCACTGCGCCCTCTGCCCAGGTGCCCTTAGATTGGTGGACAGCTGAGCTTCTAGGACAAACAAAAAAGTCCCCCCTCCTCGGGGTCTTGACCACATGTTCAGTCTTGAAGACTTTCAGTCTCAGTGTAGCTGGGGTCAGCCCTCCTGCAGGTATTACTCTACCAAATGTGGTTCATGTGTGGTAGGAGAGGTCTGAATGAAACCACCTCGGGGTGCTTCCTCTCCAGTAGCTGCCCTGGGCGAGCATCTCCAGGGGCTGAGCACGTTTTCCCCTGCTGCTGCAATGACCCCCTGACAGCCCACGCTCCTGCCTGCAGCAGAGCATAGCCAGGGCCCGCAGCACCCTGACTGCCTGACCCCACCTGCGCCCCCTTCCCCACCCCACTTGCCCAAAGTCCCCTGCACTCAAGGGACGTGTCATGTTCATGCTTGCATGGGCATTACCTAAGCAATGCAGCTGCTAGCTAACCTGTGGCTGGGGCACCATGCGCTTCTTAGTGCTTCTTGTACTGTGCATTAGTCCTACTCTCAGGGAAAAAAAAAAAAAAGAAAGAAAGAAAGAAAGAAAAAACATTTCCAACCCTGCCACAAATATTCTCATTTTCTTCACCCTCCTCCTGCCTGCCTGCCAGGACTTCACCCCCAGCCCTCCAGGGGTTTCTTTAAGCCAGTCCTGCTCTGGCTCCTCCATCAGTTCCGTCTCTTTTGGGAGCCAGACAAAAGCTCTCACCCAGCCTTAACCCTCCCCCCGCAGCAGACTGCTGCCCCTGGCCTCCTTTCCAGAGGACAAATTCAGTTTTCTTTGGGTCTCTGGAGAGAAAGAGAAGCAATACTTATTATTGTTCCTTCCCACCATGCTTCCCACCAGCCCCAGCTGGTTCCCAGGTCCCCGCAGGAGCGGCAGATACTAGGACGTTTTGCCCTTGTACATTACGTTTTGCTCTGAATTCAAGTTTTAAAGGATGAGCACTTCTTTTTGAGCTCCTCAAATTCCTGTCAATGTCTGTTAGTCACTGCAGCCTCCAAAGTAGTTTCACTGACACTTCTTGGTGATAACTAACAACACATAAACCACACTTTACACGTAAAAGTGTAAAGATACAGACAGCACTGAAAACAGAATTTAGTACAAACCTCCAAAAAATAGTTCTCTGAAGTTGACCACATTATTTTTTTTAAACGACCTTGAAATATTGGCTTACATTTGTTTTTTGTGCTTGAATAATAGGTATGACATACCAGCATGATTTGCGCACATCCACGATTCACTACAAAAAAAACTAGTAAGGTCTGCAAGCATTAAAACTGAATTAGTGCTCTAAATGCATGATACTTAAAAGAAAATGGTAGAGAAGCTAAAGCTCTCCTACTTTATATCCACAAATTATTAGAACAACTTTATACATTGATAGCAGAAGGACAGATTTTGAAAACAGTGTTGATGGCTTTGGACTCCAGTTACAACCTTTCTGCCAAGAACAATATCACACAAGAAGTCCAGTGATGAAATCTGCTGAGGATATGTCCTCTGGCGCTGTTCCTTTCCATGGCTCCTCCTCCAAGCATGCAACATCTCATTACAAGGTTCACAGATAACAAAAGATGTTTCAGTGTTTTCTAATTCTTTTTTACAAGATTAGAGACTTATCAGGGTTTTGACTATCTCCAGGATTAATGGCATACATTAATTAAACTGTCATTATGCCTATTTTTCAACCCTTTTGTAAATGTGAAGTACGAACAAGATTTTTATCTGGGTTTATAGAACAAATGCCACAGAACAGCAGCTCTTGGGGGAAAAAAAAAGTGTCCTTAATCCACGTTTTGAAGTATAGTTCATCAGCTCTGCTCACACGATCAAATGCACAAGGCTATATCCACCATGCATAGCTACTGCTGTGTCTATTAATGGGAACAAAGATAAGGCAGCCCCCAGTGGTGTGGCGACGGGTGGGGAGGGCTTTGTGCCAGCAGCGCGGCTGGGACTGCGGTCCCACCCAGCTGGCTGGAGCCACCGGCGCTTGTGGAGGGACAGACTCCCTCCAGCCCCAGGGAAGGCAGGGAGAAATGTGTCTTCACCCCTAAAACGGCTCTGTAGTGAGCTGTGCTCTTGGGGTAGGCAAGCACCATGTGGAGGAGCACAGAGGGCACTTAGGCGGGATTAGGAAGCTGACTGGTAAAGGGGAACTGGCTTTGGCTGAAAGAGGATGGATGCTCTCCCAATCCCTCTGTGTAGCAGCTAATCCTAGATGCACCTCACTAGGAGTTTGAGAAGACTTTACTTTAAAAAAAATAAACACATTTATTCCTGGTGTTATTTCCCACAGATTTGCTAGAACTGGGAGCTGAAATTAGCTAACTGCTTGTGCAAACTAGGGCAAGGAACCGCATAATCCATAGAGTTACAGCTCCTAGACACCAGAGATCTTGTGCCCAGTCTCTATATGTCATTCCAATGTCATTTACCCCCCTCAGAGAAGTCCTCCTTCCCTGCTGGCTGACTTTGGGCCTTGAACAGAGGATTCAGAAATTTGCAGCTTAAATTACAAGACAAAGTCCTAGAGCTACAGGTCTCTGCCACAGCAGGGGAACGTCCTTTGTGGACAGAGCTCAGAAAAGGGAGGCACCACAGCCTGTGACCAAAGGGTTACAATGATCTACATGAGCATCTATTAGTGCAGTAAAATACCATGGAAACGTTCAGAAAGATGGACAACATCATCATGTCAAGGATCCTAAGCCAGGAAAAACACTTCCAGTTTTTAACTGCGTATTCCAAAAGCAAAACAGAAGATTAAAGGCAAACCAGCAGCAGATCTTTGAACTTGCTGCTGAACAGCATGTTCCTCCACTGATAGCAAAAGATTGTACAGCGCAGGGAGACGAACTACTCAAGTCTGTCCTGTTTAGAGCTTGGGGGCCAGAGATAGGCGAAGAGTACAGTTGCAAAAGGATATTATGCCACAGACGAGCTCAAGGGGAAGAATTGTCATGTGTTTGCAGCTGAAAAGATGACAACTATTATTGCCATGAGTTGCATGCATATTTACATCCAGTTCATCCAGTTATGGTATCAGTATCATAAGCGGACTCATCTCGCCATTCCTGAACCTTTCCGTAAGACATATATTAATGCTGAATATGGTCAAGAAATGTGTTTCCACAACCTCCTCTTCCAGTGCACTGCTCCTCAGGACTAACATTTATCTTGCAAGTCCTCTAGGGAAGTGTAGGTCTAGCGCATCTTTCCTGGCTCTTAGAACTGAGCAGGAAGAATGGAAGCTGGAAGCTAGAAATCAGGAGTGCTCTCTGGTGCAATAATCCCATCACCAGGTGAAGAGCTGGGGTTGGCATTCAGTTGCTAACAGTCAGCATAGGCACACCTTCTGTCATTTCTCCACCTGCCAGAAACAGCCTCCTTGAAGATTTCAGACCCTGAGGTCTTCATTGCAGAACTACATTCCTACATTTGAATTATTTCTTCTGCTTGGCAAAGCCGAAGTGACACAACAACTGAGCCCGCAAGACATTTCCTCAGGTGAGACTGACAGAGGGTTTATTGCATCCCTCTGTGCAGTGCAGTGGGCTCACCCGTGCTGCTTGTCCCTTCCCAGCAAAGCGACTTGTCTGTCCTCACTCAGCACTGAAAGGCCATTGTGGGAAGACAATGGAGGACTAGCAGTACTAGAGTGGAGCCAGTGAAGATTTGCTGACTTGATTTACTGGAGTTACAGCTCAAGAAAACTCAAAACCAACTTGTCCCAGCCGGCTGAGCAGACTAACACGAGGTAGGGACTGGCATAGCTGGTGCCGTGTTGCTTTCACACGTTCAGTCTAGACAGCGATGGGTTACCAGAAGAGGTGATGGTGGGAGAGCATCAGAGGGCAGAAGAAACACGAAAGCAGCACCAAGCAAAACATGCCAAAAAATGAGAGCAGAAGCATACTCCGAGCCCAGTTGAAGACCTGCCTGAGTGGCCATGCCTGAAGGCTGTGCAGCTCCTCTGAACCACCACTGTCTTTCCTACCTGAAGGACGTCGGTGAACTTCAGGATGCACATACACCTTTCCGGGTCTGGTGGCTGCAGAAGGGTTAGAGGCAGGAAGTGCCAGTGGCTTCAGAAGCCAGGGGATTTCCAGCTGCCACCCCTCTTGAGCTCCTTTTGCTGGTGGCTGCTGCTGCCAGACCTGCCTGAGAAGGCGCCTGTTTTTCTTTCATTTTTGGCCAATATCTGAAAGGCTACAGATTTTTTTCTTGCCCTTTGGATAACTCTATTGATGTTAAAATCTACTCTTATGAAACTTTTTCCATTTCCCCAGGAAATATTTTGTGTTAATATATTCTTATCCTTTCCTTATTGATTTTATCTGCAATGCCTTTTGCCAAGTCTAATTTTTAAAGCCTTACGTTTATTGTCTTGGGTCCCAGTCATTAAGTGTTTTGCTGGGCTCCTTTTTTTTTCCATGATGCACAGTGCACTTCCTTCAAGCAAGGCACAGCTAAGAGGGGTTTGTTATTTCTGTGTAAGTCAGGCTGTCAGTGTGGGCTAGCAGGCAGCATGAATGAATAAGAGAGAGGACATCTTCCTACATGTGTACATCAGGGGAGCTGAGGCCAAAAGAAAGCTCGATGATGCCTAATTAGTTAAGATAAGAAGGAAATGAGAAGGGGACACATGGGAAGCCCTAGGCAGTGACTGTGTTTGCTCATGCTTTTGGCTACGTGGGTTCAAGCATTAGTAAACCATTTTGTACTAACAAGTCATTCAGTTATAAATATCTTGTAATTTAGGAGCGTCCTGGATGTTGGCCTTGCGGGTTTGTCACCTGCTAATGTCTCTTACCTTTCCAGAGCTCTGTGATGGTGCAGGAGAGGGTGACCCTGGGGACAGTGGGACTCTGAATGCCCCTGAGTTAGGGCATGTTATAACGTCCCCTCCCTGCATCTCTTCTGTGTTGGTCATTTGTTTGCTTTGCAGACATCAGCCCACGTGCTTGTCTCATTTTTTTAAGGCCTAGCTCCTGAAAGCTGTAAGCTGCAATTACAAAAGCAGATGTCTTCTCTGCCAGGTGCATGCCTCATCTGCAAACGTCAGACCTGATGAGAAATGCCTTTCAATTCACCTCATGGAATTTCATTATCTGCGCGGGGCTGTGGGCATCCCCTGGAGAGCCCTCGCTGGGCTGCCGGCTTGCTCACGCTGGCGCTGCCGCAACACTGCCGGCTCAGGCAGACCCTGCCTCCCGCTCACCTGCAGGGCTGAAGCCACCCAGCAACTCCTTTCACACTGTTCACGTGGATGACGTACCCAGCTCTGACAACAAAGACAGCTCTGTACGGACTGAGTGAACGCCTGACATAAGCAGCAATGAGCAAAAGTGATAGTGCGGTGGCTGAAGGTGGGGTGGCTGCCGCAGCAGAGCACCCCGGAGCAGCAAGGAGCCCTGCCTGGGAAAGCGTTGATGCTGGGGAGGGAGGGAGCTTGGCCAGAGCCACCGAGATGCCGAGTGACTTGGTGGGTGCCATGTAAAGGATGTTCAGTTTGCAGGGATGTGGAAAGAGCTGTTTTCCCAGGGGCTCAGGGAGGCGTTATCACAACAAAGCTGTGATGATAGCCACTTTCCCAGAATATTTGGAGTGAAGGATACCCTGGACATTTAAATATTATTGATACTAGCAATCTCCAGAGCCTGTTTGATTTGCAAGGGCCTATCACCCAGCCTCAGTCTGCCTTTGATGTGCATTCCTGCATACGCACAAAGCACATTCATTTCCTTTTGCAGTGTTTTCATTTGCTGCTAGGAAGCCTCTTGGCCCCTCAGACAGGCCTGTGGCTATTCAAACAGTGTCAGTAGTTTTCATATCACTGAGAGTCTTAAACAAACTCTGCTACACTGCATACCAGTGTTTTACCATGGTCCAGAGAGTTTTAAATTCCCACAGTAAGACCTACGGATTCTTTTCAGAAATTACCCACCATCACCACTGCAACTGGCCAAAATATTTGCCTGAAAATTGAGTTCTTGCCAACACCCACTGTGGAGTCCCACTTTCTAACACTATAGTATAAAACAGGGCTTCCCTCTCCAAAAGAGGTATCAAAGGGTGTCACCAGAGCACACGACAGGAGGAATAAAATGAGGTACAACTCAAATATATTCTGCAGATGCTCTTAAGCTGCGCAGATTTGCACGTGGCAATGTTAGCTGGAGGTAGTCTTAACAAAGAAGTGTTTCCATAAAACACTTCCACAAGAAACATCCCTGTGAAAACTAACATGTATGGGAGACAAAACAGTTCTCCGTCATCATGCTGTTCCCTATGCTACTTCTGCTTGTGCCATTTTCTGTCATTATACGATGCTCATAGCAGAACGACTGTAATCAACCTGCCAGTGGCATTACTGTTTCTCAGGGTGCACCACTATGCCTTCAGAAGGTGGTGACATGAAAAGACAGGCAAACATGTTGCAACTGATGTGTGTTACCAAGGATGTAGCATGGACCAACTGAAACTGGAGGAAAGCAGAAGTAATGAAAGTAGACAGTAGGGTTTGCATCAAAACAGGCTGGGACCAAAGCCAAGGTGGATGTGTGGACAAGGCAGGCTCATGGTTGAGGGCCAGGTCATGATTCAAAACATCAATGAGCCTTGAGCATGCTGCATCCAATGGGAACACAGGAGTGCAGTCTGGAGTCATGAAAACAGCAGGAAATCTAAAAAGCAAGGAGGGTAGGGAAGAGAGTGGCTGGAGCAGAGTAAACAGGCTGATCAGGAGCAGTCACTATCGCCTACAAGCCCTAAGCCTATGGCCAAGTCTGCTTCTGAGGAGCACTTGGGTATCCTGCCTGGCCTACAGGTGCTGGGCCAGGAGGGTGCAGGTCTCCCACAGATCCTGGGTCATATCTGCAAGGCCCAGGAAGATGGCAATGACATAACCCTTCCTAGCTTGTGAATATGGGAGCTTGTGGCATTAGCCTCTGGGGTTCAAGATGTGTTTAACTATAAAGCCATCATGACCATGGATAATGACTAATGGGGGAGGAAAATGAGGAGGATGTGAGCAAACAGAAAAGGGTTAAGCAGTGAAACATGACAGTCTTTCCTGGACTTTTGTAGAGTTGGGCAAGAAAACACAGCATGCATCAGTGCTTTAGCTGAAAACAGGTTCAGATAACAGTGGCAAGTAGGTCTGTGGTTTGAGGACTTCCAACACTTGGCTGTCAGCTGAAAAATTAAGGGCTTTCAAGGAGAAGCAATGCAGATATTCTAGCCAAACTTTCTTGGCGTGGTGGTTGATCAGGTTTGCTGCTTTGGGGATTCAAGTGGAGCCAGTAAGTGCAGAGTGGAAGCAGGGAGGAAACCCCCAGCTGACAAAGCACCCTGGAAAGTGAAGGCATGGAGGGCATCGTCCTGAGGAAGCATGGTCAAGGGTTAGGTGTACACCACATCACTTTGATGAAGTTTGAGAAGGCAGTGGTGTTACGTAACACTGATTTCCATTGCAGGGTACTAATTGAGAGAGCGATGTAGAGGGATTTGAACATGATGTTTGGAAGACTAAGGATTTACCACCAGGTATAAGAAATGAGTGTGGGCCTCAGCCTGAAATTACTCTGACTGACACTGAAGGGAACCAGATGCTCTAAAGGGCAGTGGGTAGCGGGGGATCCTTGCATGGAGCCATCCATCTCTGAGGAATGTGGTCACCAGATATGGAGTCTTGTGAGCAAGGCAGCTGAGAGATGATTTCTGAAGGCAGGGTCACTGATGTCTGGAAGGAACGAAGTGCTGTGGGCCTCTGTGTATTGGTGTGATCTTAGGTGGTACATGAGTCGATAGATATTCAGATCTTGGGTTCATATGTCTGGCCATCAGAAATTGTCCATGTTCCAGTATTTCTAACCCAATTTGTACGTTCAGGATGAAATCTCACCTTTTTATGGCAGAGCAGCCTTCAAGTCTGAATTGAAATCCGAGGTAGCTGCTTTTCTCTGTCAAGGTAGGGCCGATCTGTACTAGGATTTTTACTGGAACTATCTTACTAGGATAATTCCAGCAGAATGACCTCTATAAATTCCACATTTTTTCACTGTTGTAACTGGGAGGTCTCAGAACAGTATAACTTGCATTTGCCCTTTACTGGGCGTCTGCCTTGCTGTTTTGATTACTTGGTTGATAAGGAAGTTACAGAAATCTAAACACTGAGGAGAACAAGGACCATGCCGCCTATTGCTTTGATAGCACAACCTTAACTGCAGAGTTAGAGGCATCTGCCCCCACAAAGAGGAGCTCTGCTGGGTTTCAGTGTGTACATGTAGGGATGAGGTGATCATCTGCTTCGGCTGATCCAAAGCAAAATAGACTTCCCTGGAACATTTAATCTCCGTTTTGGAGAGTACAGCCAGAGGGGCCACTTACTTGAAAAGCCTTTGATGAACCTGTAACATAAGCCAACAAGGAAGCATGCATTTTTTTAATTAGTTGGAGCAGCAGCCAAGCTCCCAGTATCAAAACAATGATCCAGAAGAGGAACGTCTATCGTCCCTTGGAAGATGTTATGCAGAAATACCATGACTGTCACTTTGTTTGGATTAGATAGACAGATTACCTTGACAAAGATGTCCCAGGGCAAAGGAAATGTAAAGATTACTCTAGTTTTCCAAGAAAAGAGGTGATTATTGTATCATGTCACTATACATCAATCTAATGCTAAAACAGTATGGATAAAATTCTGGAATATCACTGGAGCATCTAGAGACATTTGGATATTTCAAGATACCAAAACATCCATATCAGATGTAGAATATGGTCTTCCATTCACTGCTCTGATAGATGCAGGTGTGTTCCCTGAAAGCCAACTTAAATTTAAGATCAGTGCTTCCTGCTATCTTTGAAATACTTCATTTCTGAAGAGTGGGGGATATAAATATATAAATCTGATTTGACTTGGTTCAGAATCCTGTTGTCTACATAAAAGACAAAAACCTGGACTTGCCCTTAGTATGAACTTCACCTTTCACTAGCAAGTTCCAGAGCATCTCTGGATACACCAGCAAAGAGTGTTATGAGCTTGTTCATAAAAAGAGAGGAAAAAATATGCCTTTAGTGTTGTTAACTCAGTAGAACCACATGATGCTATGTATGGTGATGCATCAGCTAGTCCAAGATTTGGCAGAATATGCTCCCCCACCCCCCAAAATAATGTTTTGCTTTGTGTTTCTAACTTTCTAAACCCAGGACCAGGAGCATCCTAGCCCAGGTACTGTATCAGGTGTCTTGACTATGGCAGTGGTATGGCAGTAAACAATAACAACAGCAGCTGTATCAGGAGATGCTGTAAGGATGCAACTCCTCACATTTCAGGATCCGTTGCTACCTGCAGGACATGTGAGGACACTGTGGGCAGCTCTAGGATTATGCCACTTAACTGCAGTACACAGGGAGTGGAAAGGATTTTCCTTGGCTGACTAGACCAGGCATAGCAGAAACAAGACGAAACCAATGAATAAAAGGCTATAAAAAGGGAGCTTAGAGTTCCCTGCAACAACTGTGAAGAAAAATGTCAAGGATGAGGAAATTCAATGATGGCAATTTAAATTCATTCTTTAGGCAGGAGTGGAGACATCTCCAGGAATGGATGTGATGACAAAGATGACAGAAGTTGCAAGAGGGGTTATGTGACAGCAGCTATTTATGCATGAAGCCCCACCTGATGTGACTGATGGAACAGAGTGCCCATGGGCAAGCAGTAACACTGAAAATGGACAGGACACGCAAAAAGGCAGATGCTGGTGTGAGAAGGGGAGCAGGAGAAGTGTGTTATCAAGAGAAGAAAACAAACAGTGAGGAAGAACAAGTAAAAGAAAAAGTTTATACAGGAGTACAAAGAGGGAATAAAGCAGTAAAGAGGATGTGGTTGCACTGAAGAATAGAAGAGCAACTATCTCCACCAAAAAAAGAGTAGGATAGAAAAGATGCAATCTCACGAAATTGAGCTAAGAACTGGCAGCAGATCATCAGTGTATGTCTTAGTCATCAAACTGAAGCAGAATCTAAATGTTTAGGATGTAGTGACTCAAACAGATGCAATCATGTGAACATACTCTACCTTTCCAAGTTCAGTTTGAAGAAAAAACTACTGGAGCTTAGATGTTCCTAGATGTACTAGCCAGAAGATGCTTTCAAAAAGTTACTGAACAAACAAACGCAATACTATTTTAGACTTGACTTCAGTAAGTGGGAGGAAATTATAGAATGCCTGATTATAAAATATAACTTTAGCAAGAGTATTAAAAGTT